>NC_046312.1:117573281-117910572 GCF_009819535.1 Lacerta agilis
TTGTTGCATGAAGGTTTGAATAGTGCATTGGTTTATATAGTTGTGCTTTAATATTTCACAAACACATTTCTGTCCACATCTGATAATCTTTGGCGGTTTATATGGATGTATATGGATGTATAGCTTGAATTCACGCAGGCACCATATAAATCATTCTGAAGTTCCTTAAACCTGCCAAGCGCAAGGAAATTGAACTTTGCTGAAATGCAGATCCCTTTGGTTGTGTCTGTGATCAAGAGATGTTGGGTTTTGGCTGGTAAGTTCTTGATTGAAAATGTGTGCATATAATTGTAGAGCTCCCTGTTGAACTCAGGATTTCATTTTGAAAGGAAATCATATTTTTGCATTTGACTATTCATGTGGAACAATTCTTAACATTCAGTACATACCAAAAAAATTAATTGTTCCAGTGAGTGTGTTAGAATATGATTTTCAGGTTTTTTTTTTTAAAAAAAATCCAAAGTTACAGATAATATCAAGTCATTGAAACAAGTTTGTTGGACTGGTTCTATGACTTCTGTGGGGTTAATCGTTTGTTTGTTTGTTTGAGGATTACAATTTACATTTTACAGACTTTGCTCACTTGAACGCTGTTTACTTGAAGAAAGCTTCTGGTAGCCTATATAAAAATGGAGGGAGCGAATGGTTTTAGGAAGGGGTTGACATTCCCACCATCCTTCTGAGAAATACCCCTCCCCACACCCTCACTATATTTAAGGATCTGGTGACTTCTGTTTCAGTGTATCTGTAGAAGTGTGCATGCACACGAAAGCTCATATCAAGAACAAACTTAGTTGGTCTCTAAGGTGCTACTGGAAGGAATTTTTTCTTTTAGTTTGTTTTGACTATGGCAGACCAACACGGATACCTACCTGTAACTAAAAGCATAGAGTCCAGGCACAAATCTACAAGGCACATTGCAGTAACCGTGTGCCACTAGATTCTCTGCATATCTGTGTGTGTTTTTCATACGTAGGCAGTAGGCTTTAATGTGGGATTGAGTAGCAAGGGAATACCAGTGTCAACAATTATAATGTGGAAAACAGCTCTGAGGAATTACGGATTTTGGACTCCAGGGTATATACACGTGAACTTCTACAAAGAGCAGGTTTTCCAAGATCTCTCTTGTATGTTGCTGCTCCTTTTGACAATGTGGAAAATCTGGTTTAATTTGCCTTCAGGGCTAGCAATCGAAACCAAAGGGGATTGTTTGAGAACGCAGAAGTCTTTCCAGATACAGCGCTGGCTGATAATTTTCTGAACTTTGCTTGCAATCTTTGGCTTTGTTTAAACATTTAATAGATCACACTTCTGCAAAAAGAAATTAGGACCTGAAGTGAGATGTAAAGCATTCTAAAGAAGCACTAATGGTTTGTGTATGATTTATAATACAGGTCGTCAATCTTATGGGGCCCATGGGCCCACTTGCAAACCGAAAAAGCCTGAGTGGCTGCTGCCTGCATGCTGCAGCCGTGTACACACAAACACACAAATGTCTACAATAGGCACACTCACCTAAGCCATAAGGCTTAAAAAAACTGTTTTTGCTCTCCCTCCCCCAAGTTTAATGAGAAGGAATGGTTGATCTTCCTGAAGAGTACAGGTGAGGAGGCAGCTTCACTCTGATCACACACACACACACACTGCAACAATTAGACTGGGGGGAACCTTCTACTGGAATCAATATGGCCGTACCTTGGTTAAGTGGTTAAGAGCGGTAGACTCGTAATCTGGGGAACCGGGTTCGCGTCTCCACTCCTCCGCATGCAGCTGCTGGGTGACCTTGGGCTAGTCACACTTCTCTGAAGTCTCTCAGCCCCACTCACCTCACTGAGTGTTTGTTGTGGGGGAGGAAGGGAAAAGGAGAATGTTAGCTGCTTTGAGATTCCTTCGGGTAGTGAAAAGCGGGATATCAAATCCAAACTCTTCTTCTTCTTCTTGGTTGATGAACGCCTTGCAACTCGAACGCTTTGGCTCCCGAATGCTGCAAACCTGGAAGTGAGTTTTCCGGTTTACGAATGTTCTTTGGAACCCGAACGTCCTCTGCAGCTTCTGATTGGCTGCAGGAGCTTCCTGCAGCCAAATTAGAAGCCGCGCCTTGGTTTGCAAGCGTTTTGGAAGTCAATGGACTTCCGGTACGGATCCCATTTGGTGCAGGTACAACTGTATAGGACTTTTTCCAAGCCTACCGGTAATTGTGGCAGGAGAGTGGTGATTTCCCAGGTGTGTGTGTGTGGGGGTCAAATCTGGGGAGGAAAGGGTTAATTGTGATCCCCAAAATTGTCCCTCTACAATTGTATTTGTGTTTGGAAAACTCTGTTATTTTGGTTCCAGTAGAAGGTTTTTTTTTTAAAAAAATAATAATAATAATAAAAAATCTGTATGGATATGGGCTAAAATTTCATCAAAATTAATTTCTGTAGAGTTTATGGTACACCATAAATTGTGTGCATGCTTGCAGGCCCTGTAGCCTATAAAAGCACATATAGGTCTATGGCAATTACGGATATGATATGTATTGAGCAGAGTTAAACAGTGTCCGGTTACACACCTGATGTGTTTGTGTTTGTTCTTTTAACTAGGAAAACTATGGTTTTGATAAGATTGAAATTCGAGATAACGGTGATGGGATCAAGGCAGCTGATGTTCCTGTTGCAGCCGTGAAACACTACACTTCAAAAATAAGCTCATCTGAGGACCTTGAAAACTTGGCAACATACGGTTTCCGTGGTGAAGCTTTGGGTTCAATTTGTAGCATGTCTGAGGTAAAAGCCTAACATAGTTTCAGGCACTTATTTGTCTAATTTATTCTGGATCGGCCTGAGTGCTGGTATCTCAGGTCAGGCTCTGTTAGGTTCAAATATTCCACAGTTCCTTCCCACTTTTCACTCTGGATATCATGTGTTGCCTTCATACCTAAACTTCTGGATTCGATGTAGTAATTTAGAAGATGCTAACGAGGAGACACCCATATACGTCAACAGAACTTAACCTCCTCATGCAAAACAAGCCGACAGACTTGCTCTTAAGATTCTATTGGTCTTAAACAGCCTCAGCCCAGTGTACCTGAAGGAGTGTCTCCAGCCCCATCATTCAGCCCAGACACTGAGGTCCAGCACTGAGGGCCTTCTGGCAGTTCCCTCCACTGTGAGAAGTGAGGTTACAGGGAACCAGGCAGAGGCCCTTCTCGGTAGTGGCGCCTGTCAGGAATGACACTCTCTCGGAGACAGCAAACTCCAAGACCCCTGAGCGTCTCCCAGGAGGCCCCCTCTGGAATGGCATGTCCCTTCAATCACAGAGTGCCTTTCTGCGACCCTTCTCTTATGAGAAGAACACACAAGTCTTCTAGCATCACGCAGCAAGAAGAAGGAAACATCCGTAGATATAAACTATTTTTATTTACAGTCTATATACAGAGAATCCATAATCCACGTCTGTGTTCTCCAAGCTCTGGCAGAACAAGAGACAAACTGCGACACAGCAGAAGTGAAACTAACTCACATTACAATAACACACTCAGGAGGAAGAGATAAGACAGTCTTCCGTTCCCACACACACTCTCAGACACTCATGTGATTTAAACTAATCACAGTAGCCAAGCTGACGCAGCGAAGGCTACACAAAATCCTAACAGCGCCCACCCTGTGGAACACCTTCCCATCAGGTGTCAAGGAAATAAACAACTATCTGACTTTTAGAAGACATCTGAAGGCAGCCCTGTTTAGGGAAGTTTTTATGTTTGATGTTTTATCATGTTTTTAATATTTTGTTGGGAGCCGCCCAGAGTGGCTGGGGAGGCCCAGCCAGATGGGCGGGGTATAAGTTGTTGTTGTTGTTGTTGTTGTTAAATTGGCAAAGTAGCATAGATTAGCACATGGTGTGTGCACAAAGGAGGCTAAAGAAGAAGAGGAGGCAGCAGCAGCAGCAAGGAAATGGGTATGGTGTTGTGTGTGGAAGGGAGAGTGAGGAGGAAGGAAAAAGGGGACAAAGAGGATGATGTGTGCATGTAAAAGGGTGCTGCATAACAGAAGAGAGGTTAAGACTGGTGCTAGGGTCATATATCAATGTATTGTCCAAAACTGGTTTGAAGTCCATATTGTGATGCCAGTTTAATAGTTTTTGACCTGGCAATATATCGTGAATTGTGATTTTCACATAACACACACACACAGAATGTGAGGAAATCCGTGAATCCAACCAAGGCTTCTCTTGATTCCTGCAGCCCTTATTAACTCTGCCGGCTCAGCTCTCCCCTCCTGCCTCACGCAAGGGGCAGGGAATCACAAGAGCAGGCTCTGGCAAAAATCACGATGCGGGGGAAACTGCGAGCCCTTGCCTCTGCACAGCTCTGTCCTTATTGCAGACGTGGTGGTATATCGCTATATAGCGACGTTTAGCTGGTGATATATTGCAAAGTTGAAAACCAGATCTCGCCCAGCCCTAGATAAGACATGGAATGGGGGTTGACCAATGTGAAAGGGAGAGTTGAGGAAAAGTGAGGAGGAGGGTGGAGGAAAAAGGAGTGAAGGTGAAAATGGGGGTTGTGGAGGGGAGAGGGAGTAGGAGGCATGGGTTTGGGTTCAAAGATAAAAGGGTCTGCAGAAGAGGAGGTGGGGGGCGACCTCACAGCTATGCAGAAGGTGAGAATGGTGCTTAGCAGCTGCAATGTGTGGGGGGAGAAGGAGGTGGAAGATACAGGAAGCTACCATAAGGGTGGTTTGAGTGCAAGGAGGGGGGTGCACAGAAAGAGGGCGAGCACATGGATATTGATGTGAAGGTGAAAACAGGTGCACAGTGGAGCTGCAAAATGGAAGAGAGAAATCGCTTTGGGATTGGCAGGGAACAAGCGAGCTGAGTCGTCCGTATGGGGTAGCCAAGGGGAAGCTCTAGGCGCTTAATATGTGGGGGTGGCGGCAGCAGGGGTTGGCCAACAGGGGAGAAGCCGCTACCAAAGGATTTTGGAAGCTTCCGTTTGACGCCAGCATCTTCCGCTTCTAGGTCCTGATTACAACAAAGACCGCTTCTGACGATTTCAGCACCCAGTACCTGTTGGATAGAAGCGGTCACGTGACTTCTCAAAAGCCGTCTCATCTCGGACAAGGTAGGGCTGTTACAGGATTTATGGGGAGGAATTCAGTATCGCACTCTTTGGACCATTCCATCTGCAGGAGCGTTTCGGCTGGCCAGAGAAAACAGTCCCTTCGTTCTCCTCCCATCACGGGCTGCCCTGGGGGTTCTCTCAATCCTCTGGAGTGCATTGGGGGGGGTGCAGGAGGAGGCCATGGGGGGGGAGCTATGTTGCCCTAGTGGGAGCTGTTGGGCTGGCTTCCACTTGCACTGGGTTAATTGAACCCAGGCCATTTTCAATACCGTGTTGGCCTGAATATAAGCCATACTTTTTACCCCCAAATTCCAACCGTGAAAAGTTAAAAGTGCGGCTAAAATTTGTGACCTTACAAAAATTGGCTTTTACAATATCGCTGCTGAAACAGGCATACAGTAAAACAGAACAAAACAATGTTTTGTTGCCGATTTGCGAGCTTGAGACAGTTGTGCAATTAATTCTAATGTCATTCATCGCTTCCGCTTGCTGGTCCTCTCTGGTATCCATGGGATTTTCTTCTACATTTGCCATTTACGGGTATGAGTGCCTGCAGAATTTTAAGGGAGCGGCTTATATTCAGGTATTCTCCCCTGAATTTTAAATGTGCAGCTTATTTGTGGGTGCAGCTTATATTCACGCCAGTATGGTATTTGAAGGGGTCTTCTCTTCTAAACTGCTCATGGACTTCCTCTCCCCATATAATTAGAGTAGTAGTAATAGTAGCAGTAGTAACACTACCACCACCACCACCACCCCCACCACCAACAACAACAACAACATTTGTATGCCGCCTATCTGACTGGGCCTCTCCAAACACTGAGATCATCTTCTGAGGCCCTTCTTTGCGTGCCTCCTCCACGAGAGGTCTGGCAACACGAGAACGGGGCCTTCTCTGCAGTGGCTCCCTGTCTGTGGAATGCTCTCCCCAGGGAAGTTTGCCTGGCACCTTCATTATACACCATTAGGCACCAGGAAGAAACGTTCCTCTTTCACCAGGCCTTTGGCCGATTGACATCCAATGCCCTTTTAAAATATGATGGGGGGGGGAATATTAGGTTGTTCTATTTATTATTATTTTCATTATGTCGTTTGTGTTTTTTATGTTGTGATTCTATCTTGTGAACCACCCTGAGACCTGCAGGTCTAGGGCTGTTTGCAAATTTTAATAATCATAATCATACCTCCAATCTGGTATGGCTGCCATGCTGGTGGACCTGTGCCAGTTTAGCTGCCATAGGTTTATGCTGGTATATCTCATGTATTGGTAGCAGTGCATCTATGGTTTCATTGGCAGAGAGGGCACCGGCATGAGGGTCTTCTGCCGTATCCCATAGCCCCTCAGTCGGTGCAGCTTAAGCACAGGATTGCACCCTAAATTAGTGAAACCGTATTTTAAAAACTGAGAATTGGCCTTACGTAGGGTAAGCTAGGCACTTCTCAGTTAATAAGATGTATTCCGATAATAGCAATCACTCAATAATTTCATTTCCTATTATTGTTTCGTAGTAGTAGTAGTAGTAGTAATAATAATAATAAGAAGAAGAAGAAGAAGAAGAAGAAGAAATTCAAGCAAGCCAGGGCTGAACTGATATTACCCCTGTTAAGACTTTCCCCGGGAAAATCAGAGGCTTACTATGTCAGGTTCCTACTGGAAGACCGGATAAATGATAGAACATTAGCAGTGGCGAAGTTTCTATCGGTGGTGGCAAGAACTAATGATCTCTCTTCCTAAGTCTGTACATAATGCTTATATAACCTGAAGGCGGGCTGTCAAAACTGTGTACTGTTTTATAATGAATTGTTGGGTCTCTGGACCGTAATAAAGATTTTATAATAGTAGTAATAATAATAATAATAATAATAATAATAATAATAATAATAATAATAATAATAAACTGGCAGGATTATACTATAAAGATGTAACATTTGCCATCGTGTTTCTGCTACACAATCTACATCTAAATAGATGTGTTTAGATGGCACACCACTTTGATTTTATTGCTGATTGCCGGTAGAGTCGCCTCTTTTTAACAAATAAAAACCTCACCACGGTGCAGTCCTAAATGTAACTTTATATGTTGCATCTATAAAGGGTAGGACTTTTAAGCTGGTACGGCGTGTACTTCGTAAAATAGAGTACCGTGCTGGAATTTAATCGTGGTGCGTGGAGAGTCGCCTAAACAGAAATCAGAGCAGTTAAATCTTAAGAATCTTCTTGTTAAATACGATAGTGTCTCTCCCGTTTTGCTTGTAAGTATGTTATCGCTCTGGTCATAAAACACTTGTGCAGTCGTATCTGCTTGCACCTCAACTGTAAAGTCACTTATATAGCATCATGTTTTGGGTTGTTGCGCTAGCATTGCAAATGTTATCTCCCCCCCCCCCTGAAAGTTTTTCACCTGATACAGCAGTTTTAAGGATCGGCAAATTGTTTGCTGCTTTGGAAAATGAGGACATTTTTAATATCCTCTTTTTTATATATAGAAAAGGGGGGGTTGTTAAATCTTCCAAACTCTAAAATAATTGTACTTTATTGCATTTAATCACGGATTTTGTAGATTTTATGCCACTCTGTTCCTAGGTATTGCACTTGACATTTGGTTATGCCATGGTGTTGGGATGCCAACTTTCATCTATATTTGACTTTTATAGGGGTTTGTAAAATATATAAGGCATTGGGTCCTAAGATGTGTGAGTGAAACTTGTACAGAAATTGAATGGGGGGGGGACATTTTTGCATGAGATGTTTGACATGCACAAGGGCACATGTAAATTCAAGTCAAGATCAATTACTATATTAATTGTATTTCCTTTTGGTTCAGCAAATTTGAGCAATGTTTATCCCCACCCCCACCCCCGAGCTCTGTGGGCTCAAATGAGCATATAATCACTTTAATAAGATCTGTTTTACATTCTGAGTAGCTTAGTTGCATTACAGAGTTTTCCATATTATTGTGGCTTGCTGTTAACATGAAAAATAATGAGATTTAATCATATGAGACAGTGCAGCCCTATATGCGTCTACGCAGTTCAATGGGGTTTATTCCCAGGTGAGTATAGAATTGCAGCCCAAGGTGCTGCGGCTCTTTGCAGCGTCAAATCATTTGAACATACCTGGAGACAAAGGATGGTATTCAACTAAATTTTACTCAGCGTAGGTCCATTTAACTTGAGTTATGTCCCTTAATATCAATGGATCCGCTCTTGAGTAAAACCCAGTTGAATACCTGCAAAGGAAATTCAACATCACGCTAAAATCATTGTTCTGTCAGGGCAAGACGTTCAAATTGCCAGAGGGAATGATCCCCTCTCTTGCCCGCAGCCCCCCCCCCCCACATGCTGTTCTGGGGGTTGTCCGAACCCCTAGAGCTAATTTTGGGGGGTAGAGTGGAGTGGGAGGAAGCCCTGTTGCACAAGCAAAAGTCCTTGCACAGGGCTACTCCTGAACACCCCCCTGAAGATAAGCACATAGCTACATAGTCTAGGAGACCTGGTCTATAGCAGGGACAGCCAACATAGTCCGATATCTGAAGGTACCACAACTCCTGTTAAAACTGGTCAAGGATGGAGGAAATTGTTCTCCATCAACAATGAGCAGGCACCATGTAAGCAGGCTCTGGTTTAGAGAGTGCAATTGTCATGGACTGGGCAGAGGAGGAATGATGGAGACTGCCTTCCCATCCTGACCCTTCCAGGGAGGAGGAAGAGGAAGACAGTATAGATTTACAAGAGGGGATTGAGGGAGGTAGCAGCTCAGAGGCAGAGGAGGGGGAAAGTTGGGAAATCGTGGGGGAGCCAGAGCAGCTGGCTGACGCGTTATCACTAGAAAGCGTTCCAGACCCACCATCTCCCAGAACACGGCGAGCCTTGAAAGTAGGAGAGCAAAGAGCTCAAAGACAGAGGGCACCTGTAGAGGATGTGATGATGATGACAAATGAGGAAGTGGGAGAGGCGGGGGGGGGGTGGAGATTCGCTCGGAACAACGTCATTATCCAAGAGGCTGGGTTCTATAGCCCCTCTCTGAAATGTATGAAATAAAAAATGGACTGTAAGAAGCTTTTCCTTGTCTTTATACTTTCCCGGGCAACCAGCCAGGAGCCTCTGACAGCCCCCTGACATTCATGCTGCCTTTGCTAAGATGTTTGTTTAGCCCTAATGCTAATACAGTGGTACCTCGCAAGACGAATGCCTCGCACAACGAAAAACTCGCTAGACGAAAGGCATTCACTAACGAAAGGGTGACTCGCAAGACGAATTTCCCTATGGGCTTGCCTCGCAAGACGAAAATTTCAATGCATTCCTATGGGAATTAAATTCCTATGCATTCCTATGCATTCCTATGGTCGTGCTTCGCAAGACGAATTTTTCGCAATACGAAACGACTCGCAGAACGAATTAATTTCGTCTTGCGAGGCACCACTGTACTAATATGGGTACCGGGGGGGGGGCGGGGCGGGGCGGGAATAGCATACATTGGTAGAGCCATCAGCGCTTGGTCATCTTTGGCTTATGTATATATCAAGTTAATCTTACTCTGGTTTTCTTCCCCCTGTCTCCTGGTAGGTACAACTGTAACTGTTCTGAAGCTGTTCAAGAATCTGCCTGTGAGAAAGCAGTTTTACTCAACAGATAAAAAACGTAAGGAAGAAATTAAAAAAATCCAGAAACTTCTGATGGCATACGGCATCATAAAACCAGAACTGAGGATCACATTTACACACAACAAGGTAACAAACACATTGCCTTTGAAATGACTATGACGGCTGCATTATTACGGTTGTATTTTTCAAACCTGGAGTTCTCCAAAGTTTAGATAAGGTCAGGTTTCCATGGCCCAAAATCCAAAGGAAGCTAAATTAGTCACCTTATGATTTCAGCAGAGGTTGAGCACAGCGAGGTTTCCCATTTGGGCACCTGTTGCCTCCATTTTGAGATGGTGGCTTGCAATCCTGGCCGGAATACAGGGCGGGAAAGGCTATTTCATTGGCTCCCTGGAGATGCAGCTGTCTTTGGCCTCTAGCACTACCTGTTTGGTCAGGCTTTGGCAATACGGGTTGTTGCTGGGCTGCTGCCAACTCAAGAGTTTCCCCAACCTGTCATGCTTCTTCATGCTAGCCTACTGTTGCCAGGAATCTGCCGCTGCTACTCTTCCCTTACTTTATTTTTATTAACCAAAATCTATATTCTGCTTGATTGTTAAAAAAAAACCAAAACACCTCTAAGCAGCTGAAAATGATGCACTGCTCATACACTGCTGCTGTCCTCAGGGCCGTCTTAAGGATATCCGGCGCCGTGGTTCAAAGATCCCTCCGGCGCCCCCTTCACCCCGGTTTCAACTTTTTACAGTGCTGCCGGCAGCTTTGCGGGGCTGGAGGAGGCGGGCAACAGCTGGAGGGCGGCTCCTCCGGTGGGGAAGAGGCGGAGGCTCCAGGCGCAGCGCTGCTTCAGTGCTGTGGATGAGGGCGCTGCGCCCAGCCTCTGCCTCTTGCCTGGCGTCTGTTCTGCGGTGGCGTGAGGCAGGGCACGGCGCTGCTTTGGCGTGAGGGCAGTGAGCTGATGCCGGGAGGCGCCACGTCCAGCCTCCTCTTCCCAGGCGCCCTCCAGAACTTGGTGCGAACTTGGAGCCCTGGTGCCCCACGCCACTTGCCTCTATGGGCAAGACGCCCCTGGCTGTCCTTAACTTTCTGTCCTTAACTTGGCAGCATTTTTAAAAGGGGATTGAGATGGTGGTGTGTTTTTGGAGGGGGCATTTCTGAATAGGTAGAAAGAAGTGCACTCCCTGTAGACCATGACTGTTGTCTTTCTGGGCTTTGGTGAAGTTTTAAATAATCTCATTCTAGAACGGTAAAAGTTACCCGCATCTCTTCTTGGATATACATATTGAACCCTCCTGAAAATAACTGCACTGTTATTTCCAAGACGAGAGTGACATCTAATGGTCAAGATGAATTTGTCAAAGCAACTTCATTATGTTTGGCTTAAATTGATTCTGTTATCTCTTCTGTCAAGTTACAGGTGGGTAGCCGTGTTGGTCTGCCATAGTCAAAACAAAATCGAAAATTCTTTCTAGTAGCACCTTAGAGACCAACTGAGTTTGTTCCTGGTATGAGCTTTCGTGTGCATGCACACTTCTTCAGATGCACACGTCTTCTGTCAAGGTCATGCTGATTATAAAAGTGGGGCCAGGAGGAACCTGGGTCTCACTTTCTCTTTCTATCTCTTTTCCTTCTGGTGTGGTGTTCTGTACATAGTATGCTATAGTGTTAAGGTTTAGACTTATTATAAGTTTAAGTTAAGGCTGCCACAACTGAATTTCTTATGGACGGTGCCGGTCCTGAATGTATTGGATTTGTGACCATTATGCTCATTTGCCTTCAGTTGCAGCAAACCTCTGCTGGATGAAATACAATTGCCTCTGGTCTATTTTTGGGAGAATCCCGCAATGTATTTTTAAGTTTTTACTCTGCTAACTATATGTTGCAGTTCTGCTCTGGATCAATACCGAGTAGAATTTCATGACAGATATCGCTCAGCTCTAGCAGCTGGGCTGTCCCCATGCTTTGAAAATGAGTTCTCCCCAAAGCACAGTGGTGCCAGTGGGTGGCAGTCACAGCAGGTGGTGGGTTGTGCGGGTTTTTTTGTGATTGGCTAGCAGGGCCTAGTGGTGCGCAGCAAGTTGGTAGCAAAAGTACAGATTGCTATCTCCCTCCTTTGCCATTTCTGTGCTGACTGTAGAGGCCACAGGGCTTCACTTTCTCTGCAGCCAGTGTGGATTTATGTTCTTCTTTGTTCTTCTTTGTTTATTTTTTTTAAAAAAAACATTTATAAACCGCTTAATATTTTTTTAAAAATCTCTTAAGCGGTTATACGAGCTGCTGCAATTGTGCAAAAGTAGATGCCAAGCCTGCGTTGAATTCCTGGTTGCCAGTGGCGACCAGGTAAGTAGTTAAATTCAAGATGAGAGATTCTTATTTTTTCCACTGGTTTGATTTCTGTATGAGTAAATCGGAGTTATTTATAATAAATCCTGTCTCTGGGGGAAGACATTGATTACATGTTTATTGAGAGCCAAGGGGTCTTTTAAGACAGAGTACAGCTACTCACAAGGGACGCTGGTGGCGCTGTGGGTTAAACCACAGAGCCTAGGGCTTGCCGATCAGAAGGTCAGCGGTTCGAATCCTTGCGACAGGGTGAGCTTCTGTTGCTCGGTCCCTGCTCCTGCAACCTAGCAGTTCAAAAGCATGTCAAAGTGCAAGTAGATAAATAGGTACCACTCCAGCGGGAAGGTAAACGGCGTTTCCGTGCGCTGCTCTGGTTCGCCAGAAGCGGCTTAGTCATGCTGGCCACATGACCCGGAAGCTGTACGCCAGCTCCCTCAGCCAATAAAGCGAGATGAGCGCTACAACCCCAGAGTCGTCCGCGACTGGACCTAATGGTCAGGGGTCCCTTTACCTTTACCTTTACAGCTACTCACAATTGTTTGGGGATTTTTCTGTAATGTTGACTCACCCCAAGTGATTTCTTGTGTGTGTGTGTGGCACCTTGTGAAAATCACCACTTGTTCATTTACTTTGGCCGCTTTGCGCTTGCTCTTTATTGAATTTGTTTGACTCGGCTTAGTAGTTGTGTAATGTCATCCATATGTGTGAACAATGGTAATGAATTGTGGACAAAGAGAAAATATTTATCCATATTTAAAGAGTGGGAATGTGTCTGCGCCAGCAGGGGGAAGCAGTTGGGGTGAATGCTGTTGGAATGAGGTGAATATTTTCCCAATTAAGACATTTTAGGGAAATGACTTAACAGCAGGGTGGATTTGATTTAAATCAAACTGATTTAAATCACGATTTAAATCACTAGTCAGTAGGGCTCAGGGTGGATTTAAATAAAAAAAATCTGATTTAAATAAAAAAAATCTGATTTTTTTATTTAAATCCACCCTGAGCCTTACTGAATAGTGATTTAAATCATGATTTAAATCAATTTGATTTCAATCAAATCCACCCTGCTTAACAGCAATGTCCACGTTTGTGGGGGTAGCCAGCAGATGGGACGGCCAGTAATGCTGGAGTTCCCGCTCCCACTGCGCGGCTACGATCTGAAGGTTTAGCTTGTGAGTTCGGATAGTTGGTTGCCTCTGAAGTTTTCTGCGAGCGTCTGTGAGTTCCAAAGGTTCCGGAGAAGAAGAGAACTAAACTAAGCGATGGCCAAAAACTAGACAGCCAAATAAAAGGTTTTAAAAGTAAAACGAAATGAAATAAATACAAAGGAGACTGCAGTCTGGTGCAGAAGCCTTCCGCTACCCTGCGTGGTTGGTTTCAGTTTCTCTTTCTCTCTATGCTTGCCACGCAACGATGATCTTACTCGGCTTGCCTCGCGCTTTCTCCACACCACAACAGGGAATGGCGGCTATTTATTGAAGGGTCAAACAACGTCACAACATGCATATCAACCAATTACAATCCTGTTACTGTGCTAAGTTTAAGCAGGAAACAGACTAACGACCGTTACCTTATTTAAAACTAGAGCGCCTTTTTTAACCGCGGAAGGATCCATGCAGCGAGTTGCCTGTCGGATCCTTTTACCCTTCCTTCCAAGGGCGGAAGGATTTCACAAAGTAAACATAAATAAACATAAATAACCAGGTGCAAAGGCATCTATAAAACTTATTCCCACACACGTTCACCATTTCAGCTCAAAAATTTAAACCAGGGAGTATTGGATACAGCCATAACCTTCATGATAATCTTGCAGAATCGCATCATTCTAAAATATTGAGAATAAAACAGAAGCTATCTATAACAATCCTTGTCCAAATATATTTATAATGAGGGAAAGCCTATATAAATCAAGAACCAGTAAGAAGGAATGTTTTCAAACAGTGATTTGCAGCAAAGTACCAAGACTTGAAATGTTTTCACAGGTCAAGAGATTCTGTAACAGGGTCTGAGCAAAAAGCCACATAATATGAATTCAGCTCTCTGTAGTGAGAACTGCATTTCTAAGTGTTAAATTGGAACTTTTGAAAAGGCAACCGTTAATATTCAAAGCATTGCCCTTGAGACTTTTCAGCACTAGAGGGCAATCATTAGCTACAGCATGAGTGGGAACAAGGCAAAAATAAATAACTAGAATCCATTGGCCTCTTCATTAGCCAGGACACACATATATATTGAGACAGGTGTGCTGCCTAAAAGCCTATCCTGAAGGTCGAAGAATCTATAAAGGTTCAGAGGGTGCTGTTTTGAGAATCAGCAGTTGCACAGACCTCGATCTCTGGATTCTCATGATTAAAACCAGCCTCATTTTTCATACAGAGTCGTACCTTGCAACTTGAACGTTTTGGCTCCCTAATGCCACAAACCCAGAAGTAAGTGTTCCGGTTTGCGAACTTTTTGGGGAAGTCAAACGTCCGATGCAGCTTCCGCGGCTTCCGATTGAGTTCAGGAAGCTGCTGCAGCCAATCGGAAGCCGTGCCTTGGTTTCCGAACGTTTTCGGAAGTCAAACGGACTTCCGGAACGGATTCCGTTCGAGAACCAAGGTACGACTGTATAAGGAAGTTTTGTGTGCAGTAAATAATTCCCTTGTGAGCCACAGGAGCTGTGATGGATACAGAAAAATGCCACTAGCATTTTAAAGCTCAAATTCCAGGCAAGAACAAGTGATTATGTTGAGCAGCCTTTGTGTATTGTCGATTGGCTTTATGTGTTGTGTCTTGTCCATCATTGTGACAGAAGAGTCTAGTGAGCTCGGGCAGGCAGCTCCTAAAAGCAAAAGAGCAGGAAGAAATGGGTTATGAGATAAATTATGAGATGAAGCAGGTAGCAGAAAGTATTTTCAGGTAATGGGTACTTTCATAGCTAACTGGGGTGGTAGCATAGCCCAGGGGTCGGCTTGTGCTGCCCATGGGCCGGATGCGGCCCACGAAGACTGTTTTACCGGCCTACGAGCCGCCCCCTAACCAAGCCGCCCACTCGGCGAGTCCTCCGGGTGCTGCGCTAAACCAGTGCGGCACAGGGACTTGCTTAGCGGCGCCAGAAATCGCATCTGCACGTGTCCAGATGCCGGAAATCGCTTCTGTGCAGGCGTGGTTTTTGGCGTCTGGGCATGTGCAGAGGCGATTTATGGCGCAGCGGACATGCGCAGACATGATTTACGGCATCGCACTGCGCCAGTCCAGCCAACGGACGATCTCCGTGGGAGTGATCCAGCCCATGGCTGGTAAACCTTGTCGACCCCTGCTTTAGCCCCAAAACTTAGTGATTGCGTGAAGAAAATTAAGAAATTCACTTGTTGAAGCGTTATGGGTCGAACTGAGATAAGTGTGAGGGAATCCTTCCTTAAACTGTGAGGCTCCCCACGATAACCTTGTGGGTTTTGAAGAGTGAGGTTTCTCTGGAATGGCATGGGGGAATTGGAATAATTTAGGGGGTTGCTTTGTGTGACCAAAAGTGCCTTCTGCTCTCCTCAAACATCACGCCTTTAGACCCATACCTGTAGCTGCTGTGGAAATTTATCACAGCTCTTTTAAAAGGATTTCCCACCCCCATCCTGTGGTCAAAAATATTCTAGTAAGAAAGCCTCTATTTGGTTGTCTCATCATACAATGGTATCTGAGCTCAATGCAAATAAGTAGGTGCAGTGCTCCCCCCACCTAAAATAAATGTTTAGGGGTACTCTCATTTTCCTACTCATATTGAAATACTGCCCTTCAATGAGGCCAAACTTAGATTCACAAATTGTTTAGGGGTATGCATACCCCTGTGTCCCCACCCCCAGAGAAAAAGCACCGAGTAGGTATATTTTTTAACATGCTGAAAATAACAAGAAAATTAACAAACCTCTTGGTTCTTTTCAACCCCCCTGCTTATTTTCTGTGTTGCCAAACAGTATCAGTCAAATTACCTCTTCAATCTCCTGACATTTTATTGTCACGTACTGAAAGAACCATCTCCTTTGTTTATGTGTTAAATGAAGACTTTATATTTTTGCACAATAAATCGGTATTGCCACATGCTTACATTTTATTTATTTATTTTTTACAGACAAAAGTGGATATATAGGCTTAGCGGTCTACTTGGAAGTTTCCAGATCACTGTCCTTTACAAATTTAGGATGATTTTTTTTGTTTGTTTGTTTGAAATGTTTTGTTTGCATTAGCAGTAAATAATGGCTTGCTTAACAGATCAACCCTTGACGGACTATTGCTATTTTGACAACTTGGATTAGCTTGTGCCTCATGTGTTTATGAAGGTTTATCCTGCCAAGACATTCTTTGAATGCTGATAATGTTGATACTCCTGCCAGTATGGTTATGTTAGAAAGAGGTATTTTCCCTCTTTCGTCACCATGTTCCTTGAAAGCCAACTGAATATTGAGGTGGCCACAGGGAGATAATTTACTGAAGTATTCGTTAGGTTTTTTGAAGGAAAAAAAAATACATGTTCTTGCGGACAGCAGAAAGTTGAGACTATTGAGTGTTTAAAAGGCAAGAATTAAAGAATGTTAAAAAAAATAGCTTGCCATATTCTAGATACCTGGAAACGACTAATTTCGCCCTATAAAAGAATGCTGTACCTTGAAATCTGAGCTCTCTCATTGGTTGTTGGTAAAAATAGCTTCAAATTCTTTGCTATTTAAAATCTTAGGAATAATTTATGCACATCTAGTATATGTACTGGTAATTCCGTACTATATTAGCTATGTAGGCATTTTATTTGAATGAGTTCTAATGGGCTTTTTTAGGTATTTATTTTGTTGTCTTGTGACTGTTGTAGTGAATGGCAGCATGGAAGTAACTTCCGTCAGTCAATCTCAATCTTCTGTTTGCAGAATTCTTTAATCTGCTGTAAGAAAAGACTCTATATAACACACATAGTACAAGCCTTAATTAATAATTCCACTCCAGCTATTTGTAACACTTCAGAAATAGCACTGCAAATAATACGAGATTGTGTTGCTACCTAGGAAGTGCTAACAGTTGTAGAGGCAATTTGGAGAGTGATAATGAGCTGCCGTCTGCCAACCTGCTCACATTTTGCTGTAAAACACCTTCTGGAAATAAATTAGACCACTTGGTAGCTGGAAAGTTTGAGCTCCTGTTGCCTGTGTTTACCAGGTGTTGCATAAAAGGTAAAGGACCCCTGGACAGTTAAGTCCAGTCAAAGGCGACTATGGGGTTGCGGCGCTCATCTCGCTTTCAGGCCGAGGGAGCCGGCGTTTGTTCACAGAGAGCTTTCCAGGTCATGTGACCAATATGACTAACCCGCTTCTGGCGCAACAGGACACCGTGACGGAAACCAGAGCCCATGGAAATGCCGTTTACCTTCCCGCCGCAGTGGTACCTATTTATCTACTTGCATTGGCATGCTTTCGAACTGCTAGGTTGGCAGGAGCCGGGGACAGAGAAGAAGAGTTTGGATTTGATATCCCGCTTTATCACTACCCGAAGGAGTCTCAAAGCGGCTAACATTCTCCTTTCCCTTCCTCCCCCACAACAAACACTCTGTGAGGTGAGTTGGGCTGAGAGACTTCAGAGAAGTGTGACTAGCCCAAGGTCACCCAGCAGCTGTATGTGGAGGAGCAGGGACGCGAACCCGGTTCACCAGATTACGAGTCTACCACTCTTAACCACTACACCACACTGGCTCTCCGGAGCAACGGGAGCTCACTCTGTCGCGGGGAAACTGTACAAGCGTTGGCTCTCAAAGGCTTCACAGCTATATCTAGCAGCTTTTGTTGGTTAATGCTTTGACACAAATGGGATACTTTCACTGCATTGTGGTTGTTGAGGACCGTGAATGTTGCAATTCCCTTCAACTTCATGCTCAGTAGGACTTCCAGTTGTTTCTTAGGAGAGCCGAGGTGGAGAAACTAGGTGCTCTGGAATATCTGCCTCTCTGTGTGGCTTCTTTTAACTCTGCCATTTCTCATATTAGCGGGCTCCGATCTTTTGGACCTTTTCACTCCCCTCTCTCGAGTTTGTGAAGAACGGAGGCAATCATTTATTGATGGCCAGGAGTAGCTCCTTTTCCCCGTAGCAAGGGAGCAGACTCTTTTCAGCCAATGTTTCTGCCTTGGAACTTGCTCTGCAAAGGTCCCTTCCAAGGCAGTATGAATGGAGGGAAATGTTTTGCGTAAGAAAAAAAGAGACCTGTGCATACCCATGTGAAAAAGGAGAAAGGGAGCATGCTTAATAGAACCAGAAAATAGCTTATTGATTGGTTAGTAAATGTGCGAGAGATGGACACCTGTCTACTAGGAAATGACTGAGACCAACTCATCTTACTCTCCCAGCTGTTCAATATTCGATGTAACAACTCACCCCCTCCCCCAAAAAAAGGTTGAATTTGAAGTGCTGACCTAAAGGTGGAATGTTTTGTATCATGTTACCAGTTCCTTGAGTCATCTAGTTTCTCATCCATTGCATTTTTCAGATGACAGCACATCATTTATAGCAGAAATGTTGTATCAGCTGCTCGCATATATAGTACGCGGTACCTGTTGAAATTCTTGTCTTCAGGTCTTATAGGTCATAGTCAGACATTACGGGCAGGGGCTGCGTAGATTTGAGTCCCGCGGGTGTGTTTTTGCAATTTTGTGAAAGGGAGCGGGCTCGCTTTCCATCGGTCTCCAGGAGAATCGGAAGGAGCTGCAGAAACGTCCAATGACGCCTTCGTTTTACTGTTTGTTTGCCTTGCAGTGTCACTGCTGGACACAAAGATCTGTCCTCCATTGCTCCCCCAGAAGACAAAACAGTTGCTCTCGGAGTGGTTGAGGCAAAGCTCAGTTGTTGTGCTGGCTGCCCATTAAAAAAAAAAAAAAACCCAATCAGTATGCATGACATGAGTGCTTCTTCCCCCTTTGTAGAGGAAAATGCAACCAGCCCCTCTGCATTTTCCCTGTTCTTTCTGATTTTACTGGATCCTATTTTGTAGGAGTCCAAATTGTTTCTCCCTCCCACAAATGCACACTGTGTATATGCTAATGTGAATCCGCACACATCTCTTGCCTGTTTTCAGCTATAGAGTTATTTTGGGACATTCAGGAAATGTTTTTAAAAAGACAAATGGACTAGGGCAGTATTTCTTTGGTCACAAGCAGCACTTAGGTTAGAGCACAAAGCATCTTAATGGGCTGGGTTCAGACATTCACCATTTGGACTTTCAGCTTGGGCCAGATTGTTCTTTTTTTCTCAGGCGATTGTACTAAAAGTAACAGAATCATAGAGTTGGAAAGGGACCACAAGGCGCATCTGTTCCAAACCTCCTGCAGTGTGGGAATATTTTACTCAAAGTGGGGCTCGAACCCACGACCCTGAAATTAAAGAGTCTCATGCTCCGCCAGCTCAGCTAATAATAATAATAATAATAATAATAATAATAATAATAATAATAATAATACAGGTACCTCATGTTACATATGCTTCAGGTTACCGTATTTTCCGGCATTTAAGACGACTGGGCGTATAAGATGACCCCCAACTTTTCCAGTTAAAATATAGAGTTTGAGATATACTCGACCGCAGATTCTCCACCCGGCGTATAAAACGACCCCCGACTTTTGAGAAGATTTTCCTGGATTAAAAAGTAATCTTATACGCCAGAATATACAGTACATACGCTTCAGGTTACAGACTCCGCTAACCCAGAAATAACACTTCAGGTTAATAACTTTGCTTCAGGATAAGAACAGAAATCGTGCTCTGGTGGCGCAGCGGGAGGCCCCATTAGCTAAAGTGGTGCTTCAGGTTAAGAACAGTTTCAGGTTAAGAACGGACCTCCGGAACGAATTAAGTACTTAACCAGAGGTACCACTGTAATAATAATATCTTCATCTTATCAGCAGAATGATACCTGACACCTAACAATACAACCTGCTCTTGAACTGTATGGTCTTCAGTTGGCAGATACATATATGCACATGTCTGTAAAGAAGAATATAGTAAGTGGGGGCGGGGTGGGGAGCCAAAAGGCCATAAAGTGCAAGAGGTAGAGTCTGCAGAGTTCAGATGCTTGCATAGGCTTGTCAGACTGTGCCTCTTGCATTTTGTGACTTGTTTACAATTCCCTGCTGTAAGCCCATAGGTGCATTATTTAATATATTATCTGCTAACTAAGCAAAACTCTTTGTGCATCCGAGGAGGGGGGTCTTTAGTCCATGAAAGCTAATGCCACAGGAAGACTGTTAGTCCTTTAAGATACTTCACTGTTCAAAATAAAAAATGTATTTAGCCAACTCAAACAAGTGGACTTGTGGAGGGAAACCTTTTTCATGTCGTGTTTTTCAATCTGTTTCATACACAGTGGAACAAGGGAATCATAGTTTCCTTGCTAAGATTTGTATGGTTGGGGTTCGCTAGAGGGAAGAGCTAGCCGTCTGGAGGCTCAGTGCATTTTCAGATTTTTTGGCAGTCTCTTTCAGTAGCTAGCTACCCTGCCAAAGGCTTCTCCGTCACCTGCTCCCCCAGAATACCTCCCCCTTTGAGAGGAAAGGTTTAGATGAGCAAGGAGAAATTTGAGTATGACAATGTTGACAGAATTTGCTCTTAAGACTGACAGTGGGGAAATCTAATAGAAAACAGATCTTCCCAGGGCCTGCAGGAGAGTGTGGGTGATGCTGAGGAGGTGTCCATAAAGAATAAAATGTGACTCACCTGGTTAATAATGTACTCTTCAGTGAGCTGAGATTTATAATTGAGCACCATTCAGGTAAACAACAAATAATTTTTTTTAAGCAACCACTGCTTGTTAATTGAGGGTGCAGAATTCCTTATCTCTGGAATTTACAAGTACTTGCAGTGCTTCTGTAGGACCAAGCAAACTCCTGATGGAGGTATTATTTTTCACCCGGCATTAGCTTTCAGTACTACACATGGCTGCATCTGCTTGTAACTTTTTAACACAGGATTCTAAAGTTAGGCTCTTTAAAACAGGGGAGGCCATCTGGCAGCCCATAGGCCAGAACTGGGCCCTGAAGCTGCCTACCTTGGCTAGAAACGATGGTTTTCCCCTCACGCACATAAATGTGTGGAGATATTTTTACACTGGAACACCTTGCAGGCTGAGGAGGGTTCAGTGCTCATGCAAATTTTTGCATTTGCGTAATGGGCCTACAGGACGAAGTACCGTATAAGGCACACTTTTTCCCTCCTAAAAAGTAAGGGGAAATGTTGGTGCGTCTTATGGAGCGAAGAGCATCTCCTCCGCTGCCCGCCACTCGCAAAAAAACAGGCTTTCGCGAGAGGCGGGCAGCGGAGGAGGTGCTGCTTGCTCCTCCTCCATCACCCCCCGCCTCCCGCTAAAGTAGGTTTTGTTGGGGGGTGGGTGGCGGGACGAGCGAGCAGCAGCTTCTCCGCTGTAGCGGCAGCGGAGATGTTGCTGGATCCTCCCCGCACCTCCTTTCGCAAAAACAGGCTTGTTTTTGCGAACGGAGGCTGCGGGGAGGATCCAGCAGCATCTGCTCCGCTGCCTCCCCTGCCCCTGCCGACACGACGAAAGGGGGGGGGGCACACATCGCTGTAACTGAAGGGCTCCTACATGGACGATGGAGCAAGCTTGTTTTCTACTGTTCCAGAGAGTAGGACCTGGACCAATGGATTCAAAGTACAAGAAATGAGATTCTTCTGACTAAACATTAGAAAGAACTTTCTGACAGCAAAGAGCTGTTAAAACAGTGGAATGGTCTACCTTGGACTCTCCTTCCTTGAAAGTTTTTAAGCAAACGTAGGATAACCATCTGTCAGGGATTCCTTAGCTGTGATTCTTGCATTGCAGAGGGCTGGACTAGGTGACTCTTGGGGTCATTTCCAACTCTACATCCTATGAGAAATAAGCATCTGCATAAAAATAGTTCAATCGCCACAAGACACCCTCCTTTTCACAAGTGTGAAGTTGTGTCTGTTTTGACAGGAACTTCCATGCGCATTTCTAATATTTTGTTTTAACAAAGTTTGCATCTGCTTAAGGGTCTAAAACTGAATTCCGCCAGCGCACAGTTGTCCTAGGTGGCAAATGTTTCTCTCTTTTTTTTGCCCTGCTTGTAAATATACTGTTTCTTTATCTCCTCTCTTGTTATTATTTTAGTCTCCTTAATCCTGGAAGGAAAAAGTGCAGTGCCTACAAAATATACTTAGGTTATTCTCTTCTGGGTTGAAAAGGGACAGACAAATAACTCTTGATATGTCAAACCAGTTCAAAACAGTTTATGCTGTTAACTAATTGGCAGCTTAAAAATACACTTTGAAACAGCAGAAGTTATCAAGGGGTGGAGGGAACAGTTTGAAAACGGAACATCGCTGGTTTGCATAATCGATCATGGGAGTTCACCAGCTCTGGAATCACTTGTCACTCTATCTGTGTATATTTTTTTTTAAAGCAAATTATCGCAGTGGCAGCCCATAGGAAGCAGTATCATTCGAATAGGTTTAGCAGGCATTTATTCTGTGAAAGGTGGGCTGGTTCCCCAGCACCCCACATAGAACAGATCTGGGCAAAAGCGATGTCGAAGACTTTGTAGTCTTTCGATTCATGCAGTACTCTTCAATGAAACAGAGAGGAGTCAAGATATATTTGGCCAGCTCTGTCAAAACCTAAGATGGTCTGTATGTAATAATATATTTTGATAGGGTACTTTCGCAGTGTCATCATACTGCCCAGAGTCATATTCTTTCTTGGCTCATCCTAGGCCCCAGGTTTATGTGACCTAGAAAATACATGGGGGTGTGTGATATATTTATAGCAACATTTCGGAATATAATCAAGATTATAAAGTAGTGCAAGGAAGCTCGCTTGGGAAATCAAGTTGCTTTCAGAAGTAAAGAAATGTAAAAGTTGACAAGTCTTTTGCGGCTTGGTGCATTTGATATATATTTTTTTAAATTAGTTTTGGCCGTTCCCCCTACCAATTCCAGTTCCTAAGAAAAAGTAAATAAGAAATTCCTCCGGTGATTAGCTGTTACCTGCTTTTACAAACTTTGCATTTAGTAAGTTCTCATGTTCCAGAGCTCTCTTAAAACTTTTTTTAACTGATCTTTTGAAGAGTTATGTATATCAGACATTCAGCAGGTCAAGCAATGTAATAACATCCTTGCATTAATCAGCAACTAAGATTTATATCTGCGGCGTCACATTGATAGAAGCTAAAATAAGCACCGTGATGTTTATATCAGTTGTGTCGAAAGCATCTTGGTCTAGATGTAATCATTTGCTTTAAATGTTAGTATTTTGACAAAACAAGTGAAAACAATGCCTTGCAAACATAGCCAATCTCTTATTTAAAATGCTATTTGAAAAACTGCTTTGTTGGAAGAAACAAGACGCAATCATAATAGTGTAAAACTATTGTAAGTGTCTCTACAAACAACAATTCCACAATTTTGGGGGCAATAGTGTTCATGTCTCTGGTTGATTTCTTAGGCACTGTTTGTAGTCACATTACAGGGAATGTAGGTCTGGGAAATAGACTCTGCAGTCTGTAGAACATAGACTTTTAATCTCAGGGTTGTGGATTTTGGCCCCATGTTGTAGTTCCCTTCCAACTCTACAATTCTGTGATTCTATGTGAAGTACTGCATTTGCATACTGAAGTCAGCTTTTAGATTCCATTGCATGGGGGGGGGGGAATAACAGAACCTGAAGTTTGTCCTTCGTGTATATTCTAGACGGTGCTGCATGCAGGAAAACTGAGCAACCTGCTTGGATTGATCAGATCCACTAGACTCCGTGGATGCAACTATTGCCAAACCCATTGAATTTGTGGGACCCTGAACATAATATGGTTGTGTTTCTCCTGAATCCGGGTGTAATTTTCCTGCCCATCTCTTAGTGTTGGTACAAGTGCAGAGCCATAGCTAATAACTACTGCTGTGAATGGAACATACTGCATTAAGCAGCCTTTTGAGGATGTGCATAAAAGCCGTTTTCTGTTCTCTCTGCAGCGGTAGGTTAATTGAGCATTTTAAAGTTTGATGAAAAGTGCCTATTTTGAACAGGATTATAATGAGGTAAAGGTAAAAGGTAATGGATCCCTGGACGGTTAAATCCAGTCAAAAGTGACTATGGGGTTGCGGCGCTCATCTCGCTTTCAGGCTGAGGGAGCTGGCGTTTGTCCACAGACAGCTTTCTGGGTCATGTGGCCAGCATGACTAAACCGCTTCTGGCGCAGCGGAACACCGTGCAGAAACGCTGTTTACCTTCCGGCCACAGTGGTACCTATTTATCTACTTGCAGTGGCGTGCTTTCGAACTGCTAGGTTGGCAGGAGCTGGGACAGAGCAACGGGAGCTCACCCCGTTGCGGGGATTTGAACCACCGGCCTTCTGATCGGCAAGCCCAAGATGTTCTGTGGTTTAGACCACAGCACCACCCACTTCCCTAGGATTATAACGAACACTTAGAGGAAGAATGGATTCTCAATGCGCCTGCGTCTTTGCTAATTGCTGCTTTAGTTATTTTACACTTTTGGGGGAAAGGTTTTATAAAGATAACCAATAACTTCCTTTATACATACATACATACATACATACATACATACATACAGGTACATGTATCCCATCTGCACCAGTGAGCCTATTTATTAACCCGTTTTGCAACTTTCCCTTAAGTCTGTTAATTGCGTTGTTGGGATTTGTGAGTGAAGAAGCCGATATCAGCGGTAGAATCCTGCATTTTCATATTCCTCAGTGGTTAAAAATAAAGCCCAAATCCCCGATCTGGAAGGCAGATAGCTCAGCAAGTCATGCCCCCTGCATTCAGATAGACAGCCCAGTTGCTTCAGCATAGCTCATTGTGTACAAAAGAGGAAAGAAAGTGTTCTGTATTAGATACTAAATCATAAGAAAATAATGGGTTCACATTGGTGTCTAGGAACAGAATGTTAAACGCACTGTTTCAAGTGTAGTGTTGCGCACAAATATCTGTGATCATGTCATGTCCCTGTTGAATAAATCTAAACCTAATGTCAAAATTTTGACACTAAGTCCATGCCATATTGTTTCAGACAGTTATGTGGCAGAAGACCAGGGTATCCGATCACAAAATGGCTTTCATGGCAGTAGTGGGAACTGCCGTTATGAGCGGCATGGTACCTTTTCAACACCATAGTGAAGATCCTGAGGTAAGTTTCTAATTATCTATATGTTTTCCCCACCTGTTATTTCATCAGTCCAACCAGCACGAGTTCTTCACTTTTTAAATAAGGATATAAAATCGAGCACCATGCTTATATTTCGGGTGGCTATTGTGTTAAATTCCATTCCTTTCCATCTGCACATGTTTTGTTTTGACAACAAAAAACACACTGAAATTTTTTTCTCAGTAAGGTGTAGTTTATATCTGTCAGGAAACCCCCCTCCCCAAGGCAGGTAGTATCCCAGGAGAGCTTGCAGTACAGGGAACCACCCCCTCTGTTCACCAGTTCGTCATCCCCCTCCTCAGCAGGAAGCGACCATTCCTTCATTGGGGAGGGGGAGTTGGAAGCAGGAAGTCGGCGCAGGGGCTGTGAAGGGATCGCAGAGCCTGAGCACCAAGGGGGAAGTGGGGAACAGGGACAGGTTCCCGTGCCCCGAGTTCGCAGACAGGAAAGACGTGGAAGAGGGAGGCGGGGGTTCAGAATCCCACGCCTCTTTTGCTGGACAAAGAACCGGAAGGGTTCATTCCCGGACTCTGCGGAGGCATGAGATGGGCGTTTGAACTTTTGCTCCACTGTAAATATCTGCACAATAAAGAACTTAGCTTTTAGAAGTTCTGCGTTAGCCTGCTTTCTCATGAGCAACCACTGAACGTCCTTACAATATCTAAAGCACTTTTTATGCTTGGATCATCAATGGGTATATCATAGGAATGGCTTCGGAGTTTACCTGTTTGTCACTGGTTCACACAGTGAATTTCTAGCATCACATAAAAGGGGAACGAAGTTCACACTCCTAATAATAATAATAATAATAATAATAATTTATTTGTACCCTGCCCATCTGGCTGGATTTCCCCAGCCACTCTGGGCAGCCTCCAACAGATACTAGGATACATTAAAATGCCACAGATTAAAAACTTCCCTGAACAGGGCTGCCTTCAGATGAACAGGGCTGCCTTAGGCTATAATCCTAGCTAGATTTCCATGACGGTACAGGGGTACCTCAGTTTTCGAACGTCTCCATTGACAGACATTTCTGTTTTCGAACGCCATAAACCTGGAAGTAAACGCTTCGGTTTTCGAACGCGCCTCAGAAGTCGAACATGCCACGCAGCTTCCGCTGAGCGCAAGATCCCAACGCCTAGCTGCTGGCTATTAGGTTTTTGGTTTTCGAATGTTTCAGATCTCGAATGGACTTCCAGAACGGATTACGTTCGAAAACCGAGGTACCACTTTACATTCACATGAAATCAATATGGCTACTTTCCAAGTAACTGTAATTAGGAGTGTGGTAAAGATATTATTCCTATAGAAAGGATGTAAAAATACTTAAGTGCTGCTCATACAGTGCTTTTGAGATTCTGATTGGCTTGTGGTTGATTTGCTCTGTATCTTTTGAGGTTTCTTCATTGCTTCTTTTTAACATTAGTGGAGGTGGGTGAGATCTCTCTCACCTGCCTCAGATTAACTTGGAAATTATCTGAGTCCCTTCCTCAGTTGAGAAGAACTTGGATTTGTGTCCTGAATTACCTCAACAGGGCTGTTCTTCAAAACGCCCCATTAGGCAGAGCAGCGAAAAAATTGCTTGGGGGGTGGGGTGGGCAAATAACATTTCTGTAGAAGGCCCTTAGGACAAGAAGATCTACTGTGGGGGCTTTAAGCCTCCAGCAGCTCTTCAAATTCAGGCTTAACTCCAGAAATCTCTCCTAGTTCAGAATTAAATCTCAGTTGGAGATGAATTCATGGCTAACTTCAGTGTATGGTAAGTGCTGACCAGGGGAGTGAGAACCACCTGGTGAGGTTATGAACGGCATCTAGGGTTACCCAGTGACCTTCAAACCGGGATGAGATTTGAACTTGTCTTTTCAACATCCAAATTTAGTGCTCTGTCAACAGCCTCACACTAACTCTTGGTCTCATTCATCGTCCTCTGCCTCGATTTAATTTCAAGAAAAGAGAAGTAGGAGACTTCTAAATGCCATGAAAATCTGCAGTCATTTCTTCTTTCTGATCTGAACCTTCTAGTTTTTGTGAACCGGTTGTCATGGGAACCAGTGGTTTTTAATGGCCAGTTTAATTGCAATTCTAGGTGTTTCTCAGCGGCTTTCTTCCAAAGCCCAGCTCAGATGGTTGTTTGACAAGTCATTCAAGTACAGAAAGGAGCTTCATCTTTGTAAACAATCGACCAGTGCATCAGAAGGAAATTCTAAAGGTACTGTTTTTCTCAGCTCCTTGTTTTAGCAGATTATAAAATATTTGCCCGGTTCCAAAGAGCTACATTAGCTGTACACAGTGGTTAGGGTGCACCATCAGGGTTTTAATTTTGTGAAGCAAACCAGCAGGCCACATCATTTGAAATTCTGTTCAGTTTCAGAGTTTAATAGAGTTTGTGTAATTAGTTGCATGGCTCTTTTGACCCTTGCGATGATTCCCCCCCCCCTTCTATATACAGTGGTACCTTGGTTCTCACACTTAATCCGTTTCAGAAGTCCGTTCCAAAACCAAAGCGTTCCAAAACCAAGGCGCGCTTTCCCATAGAAAGTAATTTCCACAGTCACACAATCTATCAGTAGCTGAACTGGGTTCCACAGTCACAAAAACAAATTAACACAGTCTCAAAAACAAAAACGCAGAATAAATAGCAAAAATAAAAGCTCCAAACTTAATCTATTCCGGAAGTATGTTTGACTTCCGAAATGTTTGAAAACCAAGGCGCAGCTTCTGATTGGTACAGGCGCCCCGGAAACAATAACCGACAGCCACATTGGACATTCGGCTTTCGAAAAATGTTCGAAAACCGTAACACTTACTTCTGGGTTTTTGGTGTTTGGGAACCAAGGCGTTTGAGTACCAAGACATTTGAGAACCATGGTACCACTGTATCTTAAAATTGAGAGAGATGCAATCTTTCTTAATGTAGTTTGTTCTCACAGACTACTAATGAACGATTAATTAGTGCATTAGTTAACTCTTGTAAGTGTAGAATAGTAATGAGCCAATGTTATTGACTCTCACATCCATTTACAATGTTTAATGAAAAATTGTAGGTCAATACCGTTGTGTTATGGTAACATTTCAACTTTTCTGGTAGCAAGGTTTTTTACAAAAATTTCACAACTCTTTGAAAGCTGATTCCTTCCTATTAAAGGGGGACTCCTCCGCAAGATGTTATAGAAAAATTCATGCTCTGCATGCACATAAAATGTTGCTACTTGCACACATGGAAGATAAGTATATATCATATTAAAGTCTTGTATTGCATTCATCTCTAATTGGAAAGTACATTTTAAATGCTATTCTTTTTGGTTTTAGCTGGTTCAACAATACTATAACATGAAGTCACACAAAGATTCTAATCGTTCACACCCTGCTTTCTTTATCAACATTGCTGTTCCTCCATCTGCTGTGGATGTCAATTTAACACCAGATAAATCTCAGGTTTTTCTGCATAATAAGGTACAGCGTTTCCATTTATATATAAATGAGTAGTCTAATAATGTTGTTTTGCTACAATTACAGTTAAAAATGTGTTTAGATTTTTTAAAAAATAATAATGGTTCTATGCATAACTTTAGGTTTAAAAATAAGCTGAGCAGAATCCATTTTCAATTGTCTTAAATATGCTGTAGTTAGCAAGCATAAGTTATTTATCACAATACAGTACTAACCATTTTTCTGCTTTAGGAGTCTGTCTGTCTTGCTGTTGAAAATGTCTTGACCTCAGTCTATGGGCCTCTACCTGGGACTGCTTCTTGTGAAACTGATTCGTCAGGTGCTACTTCAGGAGACATCTTTGTTAATGAAGCAGAACAAATGAATGTGTCTCTAAATGAAGTTGAACCCAGGAACATTGATCCGCATGCACGCACTAAATTGGTTTCATTTAGTAATGCACAAAATGGTGGAACGGAAAAAACCACAGAGGTTTGCTTGGAGAATCAAATGTTGGATAAAAATTCAACTGTAGGATTTTCTACCAAAAATGAACTATCTGGCTGCAGGACAGCTGTGCCTGATAGATTTTTGTGTGAGCACCAACAGAATAAGTCTAAGGTAATATTTAACCTAGATGGCAATCCCTTAATGGACACAAATTCTAAAAATGACCTTCATGATGATGATTTGAGAAATGACCATTTCCAGGAAGCAATAGAGAGGACCACAACCCTAAAAGATTATTCTCAAGTAACTGCTGATAAATGGAGTTTTGGGAGTGCATTTAAGAATACCAGAGGAGAGAACATTGAACCTGTTCGGATTTTGATTCCTGAAATGGAACGTGCAAGGCCTCAAGAGAGAAGAAATGATGATGGCCAACAAACATTTCAAGAGGGAAGTAGCATTCAAAGTCTGAAGAAAACAAATGTGGTAAATGATAAACTGGGACAGATTACAGCCTACGACATAATAAAAAATCGGATAATAAAGAAAGCCATGTCAGCATTTGACATTTTTACTCAAGACCATCGCCCAGGATTGTTAGCTGAAAATACCAAAGTGAGCATGGAAGGACTAATGCTGAAATTGGAAGAAATGTGGGAAACACTGAACGAAGAAGAGAAAAAGAAGTAAGTTTGCAAACTTCACATCTGCTCACTAACACTGGGCAGTAGTTTCCATCCTGTTTGTGACTCATGTTCAAAAACAAGTTTTATCCATATTAATTTCAAAACCAGAATGGGAAATGCTTTTGGCTTGATAATTGTAACATCTTGCATAGATAATTTAATTCTAATTATCTACTGCTTGCTGATTTATAAACTTAGATGTTGCTGCCTTCGCCCCCTGGTTTTCCATTAAACGTATTGGCCAATCTGTATGAAACAGCTTAATGCCTGTACAGCTCATAAATTCCCATAATCCTGTATACAGTGTATATAGTTTGTATATCATATTTTGCATTTGGCATTAATACTTACCAGATTAGTAGCAGTAAATGATACAAACATAAGATCTGTAAGGTAATGTGTTGATAAGCACTACTACAAACAGGACTTGCTACTGAACGTTGGGGTACTTATAAGATACAAGATAATTAACTAAGATGATAAAATAGCATGGGAGAATTACATTTATTTTTCTTCCAACAATTAATTTTGAGAGAAAACATATTTTATAGGTGGATATATAATGACTCTGACTGAACCATTGCTAGTTTTTCATATTACCCCCTTCTTCCCCTCTTTGTTAAGATATGAAGAAAAGGCTGAAAGAGACTTGGAGCGATACAACAAGCAGAGCAGAAAAGCTGCAGATCAAAGTATACAAAGATCAACGAGAGAAAGAGAGAGAAAACATAAGTCCAAACTTAAAGACTGTCTAATTAATCAGCAGAAACTTGATAAACTATTTCAGTCTCAAATGGAGGAGAAACCAAATAGTTGCAAAGCAATAAAAATTGTTCAAGTGCCCTTCTCTGTGGATTCATTCAGACATAAACTTCATGTGCTTAAACAGAAAGAGCCTGTTAAGGATGACCCTTGCCTAATTCGTCTGCCGAATTTTCCTGATGCGTGGATAATTGCCTCTGAGAAAAAGATAATGATGTTGAATCCGTACAGAGTAGAAGAAGCCCTTCTGTTTAAAAAACTGCTTGAAAACCATAAACTTCCTATACAGAAACTGGACAACCCGATTATATTAACTGATAGGTAAGGCGAAAGCCATTTCAAAAGCAGATCATACAAAGGACCACAAGCAAATGATTGGTTTTGTTTTGTTTTTTTAAGTGATTCCATCTTCCTGCATTCCCTCCCAAATTCAGTATAGACCCAGCTTCTATAGTTACAGTCTTAACAGAGATCCTAAGATCTCCAGCTTCATTTTGCTTGTTCTAAATGTCCCTGTGGCCTGTTTTGGACATTATATTCCAAGCTTCCCTAACCATGGTTTTATTAAGCTCAAAATGCACCTCAGGCCTGCTCACCAGCTTCTACACTGCCAGCCTGATCAGGGTACTGGGCATTAATGCTTGACATTACAGCTGAATTGGCCCCATGATTGTTGTATGCATTGAGGTATAATTATATTCCAGTATCAAACAAATTCAGTTGAGAGTTGAGCTAGACCAGATTGTATTTACGCTTGAGTCCCAAAAGCGCCCTGGTGATATTTTGAAAGCCTACTACCTATATAAACAAAATATGGCAGTCTTAGTAAATATGGGGTTGGACTGGATGGCCCTTGTGGTCTCTTCCAACTCTATGATTCTATGATCAGTGGCGGGGGTATGAAATATGATGTCATCAACATGGCCGCCATTTTGTGAATCACCTCCTTTTAGCTGTGCTGTGCTTTCTCCAAGGAAAGGGTTGCTGTTGCCTGGTCGCCATAATGTTTCGACTGAGTAGAGGGAACAAGGAAGTCTTCGCTTTCCTTGCTTTCTCTGGCATTGTCTGTTCTGGCTTTAAATTGAGAGGGGAAAGAGCAGGAAACAGTGCATGCCAGAGAGAAAAGAACTGTGCAATTACTTCTTTTGTTCCTGTGGGCCTTTGCTCTTCGGCCCAACTACATGTGATGGCATTTAAATATCTTTAATACAGTGGTACCTCGGGTTAAGAACTTAATTCGTTCCGGAGGTCCGTTCTTAACCTGAAACTGTTCTTAACCTGAAGCACCACTTTAGCTAATGGGGCCTCCCGCTGCCGCTGCGCCGCCAGAGCACAATTTCTGGTCTTATCCTGAAGCAAAGTTCTTAACCTGAAGCGTTATTTCTGGGTTAGCGGAGTCTGTAACCTGAAGTGTATGTAACCTGAGGTACCACTGTATTAGGGGGTGATTTCTAGCAGGATTTCTGCATGCGGGGAAAGGAGCTTTTGCCCCTCTCTCCTCAGCTGTGATCCCAATGGAAAAGCCACACACGTGCTGCAGTTGGCAAAAATAAAAGTATCTCAATGGTTTTCCCTACATCACTTAACTAGAAAAATTAAGATTGCAACTGCAATGATATAAAATGGACAGCGACTACTGTGGCTTTCTCCTTGTGGGGTAACACAAGACAATGGATAGCTGGGAAGATGTATTCTAACAGTGTACGTGTGTTTGTAGTTGCTGTCTAAGCTGGCATCCTCAGAAATTAAGCAGTTGTAAAATCTCATTGACACGTGTGCTTTGATTGTGTTACACTATTAAAATTTAATTCTGTCTCATATAAAAGTGATTAATGATTGATTTTCAGTCTTTTTAGTGACTCGCGTTATAAAGAAGTTCTTTGCAATATGCCCAAGGAAAGCATAAGATTTGATGGGTCATCCTACTTGTCGGATACAAGACTTACAGCAAACGGATTTAAGATAAAGATAACGCCAGGTATGATGTGGCTTCATATTTTTTATTTAATATAGCACCTGTAGTTCTCATTACTTGCTTGCCTCTTTTTCATAGTACTGTATAGCAAAAGCAATATTTGTGTCTAGAAAAAAAACAATCTCTATTATTCACTATGGGCCCCTCCGGACTTCCCTTTTATTGAGCATTCATTAGATTTTTTGCTCATAATGTAGTTGAGCAGGTTATATGCAACCAGTTGTGCCTGCAGAAGTTTTGGGCTTGTCGTACTCCTTCGTTTGCAATCGGTGAATGTCTTGTTGCTTCCGGCGAAAATCCTGTAACTTTTCATACCACAAAAGTTCTGCCCTGAGCCCAATTTTAAAGAGGAAGAATGGACTCTCTCTCTCTCTCTCTTGAAAAGGAAATACAAATTTGTGCCGCCTCATAGCTTGACCAATCACAGCTCACAAGCAGCTCGTAGCTAGGTCAAATCATAGATTTAAAAAAATAGTGTAGACTCACACGGCAGCCAGCTTCCATTTTGACTTGAAATGCTCATTTTGGGCTTCTCTGAAGTACATAAATTCAAGAAGCAGGCAGGGGGAGTGCTGGCCTGCAATGGCACCCATTTGAGGGGTGCTGGAACTACGCTCTGGCTGAGAAAAAGCACTGATTTTAAGTACAGTGGTGCCCCGCAAGATGAAAATAATTCGTTCTACGAATTTTTTCGTATTGCGTTTTTTTTGTCTAGCGAAGCAGCAATGACAGCCGCGCTCCGCTAAACGGAAAAAAAAGACGAAAATTTTTCGTCTTGCGAAGCAGCCCCATAGACTTTTTCGTCTTGCGGGGCAGCTTCCGCTAAGACGAATGCCGTTCGTCTAGCGAGGCATTCGTCTAGCGGGGCACCACTGTACTTAATACTGATTGGATTATGCAGGTCTTCAAATGTTTGCAAGCACTTCTAGAAATAAATCAGCAGGTATCTTGTGTGACCAGCAACCCTTGCACTGCTCATCTTCATTCACTCAGAATCATTTTTAATTTCTCAGGGTTGTATCCTTTACTAGTCCTACACAGAGTAGACCCATTGAAATTAATGTGTGACTAATTTAAGACCATTAATTCCAGTGGTTGTACTCTGAAAAGTACTATCATTGACTACAACCCTCATTTTCCATGAAATTTTGCTGGCCTCCTTTTAAATTCATCTCTGTAATCCTGCGGATTAGAGAATAGGGAGAAAAGAAGGTGTCATCCAGTATGAAGGAGACATGCGGCACACCCGAGCTTAGCACATAATTCATGCACTCATTTAGATGTTCAGAGAGTATAATGTTACGTTCCCAACGGTACAGATGTGTTGACATATTTTGCTAGTCCCTAATAAGTAAGGCCCACGTAGGCCATGTGTGATTAGTTTCCTGTGTAAAAACTTCCTTGCTTGTGAATAAAAGTAATTTCTGTTTGTTTACACATTTCAAGGTTTAATAATAATAATAATAATAATAATAATAATAATAATAATAATAATAATAATAAATACCCCAGCCACTCTGGGTAGCTTTCAACACATAATAAAACATTAAAAACTTCTTGATTCAGGGCTGTCTTCAGGTGTGTTCTAAAAGTTGTGTAGTTGTTTTTTTTTTTAATCTTCTTGACATCTGATGGGAGGACATTCCACAGGGAGGGCGCCACTATCGAGAAGGCCCTCTGCCTGGTTCCCGCCAAGTTCACTTCTCACAGTGAGGGAACCGCCAGGAGGCCCTCGGAGTTGGACCTCAGTGTCCAGGCTGAATGAAGGGCATGGAGACGATCCTTCAGGTATACAGGTATTGCTTACCTCACAAAATCAAGAAATGGATTGTACCACTCATAGAATTGTAGAGTTTGAAGGTACCCCAAGGTTCATCTAACCCAGGCATATCCAAACTTGGCCCTCCAGCTGTTTTGGGACTATAATTTGCACCATCCCTGACCACTGGTCCTGTTAGCTAAGGATGCTGGGAGTTGTAGTCCCAAAACAGCTAGAGGGCCAAGTTTGGCCATGCCTGATCTAACCCAACCTCCTGCTATGCAGGTATCTCAACTAGAGCACCCAGGACAGATAGCCATCCAACCTCTGCTTAAAAATCTCAAATGAAGGAGAGACCACCACCTTCCATGACAGCCCGTTCCACTATTGAACTGCTTTTACCCTCACTGCTGTACAATAATATTCAGTTCCCCTCATCTTAGTGTGGTTTTGCCTAGATTGCTAAACTGGTGAAAGAGTGGCATTGTCCAGAGTGCAGGCCGGACATTGTCACAGCCAGGCCTTTGGGCTCTCCTGCACTTACTCCAGGTGTGCTGAAGACCTTCTGCTTGTGCCTCAGATTAGCCACTCATGTTTTAACAGCCTCTCATTGTTTTAACAGCTAAAGTACAAATAAGATGTTTCGGTCAGTAGGTTTCTAATAAATGTCTATTCTGACCAAGTATTGTGGGGAAGTGAGCTTTAATTGCAATAAGATGCCGAGTTTGTAATTTGCTACGTCCAAGCAAAGATTTGCTGTGAGTTTTGAGAAACGCTATGGCCTCAGCCTCATATGTAGAGGACTGCTGACAGATCTGCCGTAACATATGGGCATCTCAAAGGATAGGTCTTTAAAAAGAAAGGGGTGAGGGGAGGGAGATAGAACCTTGGAACAGCGTCTTGATGAAAAACCAATTCCCTCCAAGAAGAGTGTTTTCCTTTCTTAACCATCCACAAGTCTGGTGGGTGCAGGTCGATTTTAAATTCAGTATATAAATGAGTCTCCAGTTAGCATATTCTGTAATCCCAACCAAATGTGTTGCTGTAGAAACACTAATTGTGTTTGATTTAAAACTCTTTAGCTTGACTTCCCAAATGTCTAGCCCTGCATCAAAGCTTATAGTTTCTGATCAATACTCTTTTGTACTTCTGGGGAGTGGAATCTGTTTTTGGGTGCCAAGATTACGTAATACCCAGAAAAACAGGGCACGGTATAGAGCACAATTTATCTACCGCCGCTTGTCCCACTCCAAAGGGGGAAATTATGTTAACGTATATGCAGTTTTCTTAAATGCTATATAACAATAATAAAAAATAACAATGCCTGCTCAAAAGCAAAACCTATTAAGTTCAGTTTGTCTTACTGCCAGGTAAGTGGGTATAGGATTACAGCTTTAATAATTGTAGAGTCCTTCCTCCTGATCAGGAAGCTGTAAGGTGGAAAAGCGGTTCTTTCTTGTTTGTTTTTTGCTGTGCCAGCTCCAGACAGATCAGTGGGTGACCCAACGCCCATCATCTCCCCCACTCCCATAATACTCTGTTTTGGGGTAATCCAGCACAAGTAGGGTTGCCTCCACTTCACTCATCTGTAGCTGGAGACTTTCCGATAGTGGAAGCCAGCGGACAGGGATGTCTCCTGACTGCTACCCTCTTAGAAGTGCCGATTGGAGGATGAGATTGCAGCATATAATTCAGGGTTTACTACTTACACACTGATCCAGATTACTTTGCTCCCCTGCCAGCGCATGAGAAAAACAAAACTGCGACCCATGGCTTAGATGTCCAGATTTGGGGGATCATTGTACGTTTTGCTCCAAATAAGAGAATCATAGAATTGTAGGTGGAAGAGGCCGCCAGGGTCATCTAGTCCAACCCCCCACAATGCAGGAATCTTTCTCCCAATGTGGGGCTCAAACCTGTGACCCTGGGATTAAGAGTCCCATGCTCTACCAATTTGAGCTATAAGCTACAATATGTAGCCAAGTAGTGCCGATGAAGGGGAGGGGATTCTCCTCCCCACACCTACCATTTCCCCAATCTGCATAATCCTCCAGAACTCTTTTTAGCTCTACACTGGATAAATTAGTATAGATTGTCCCACTTTGCAGTTGTGTACATTGGGTCAAGCCTGTTGTTCTGTTGCCCGATTACTACCTCCCTGTTCACCCCAGATATGTTATTGATAGTATCAGCCTCAGTATAAATAATTGTGGGGATCCCAACAGCTTTATTCTCTCCATTATGAAAACTATCCTTTTGCTCTACCCTATGTGATTCACATGGGACGCGGGTTGCACTGTGGATTAAACCACAGAGCCTAGGACTTGCTGATCAGAAGGTCGGCGGTTCGAATCCCCGCAATGGGGTGAACTCCCGTTGCTCGGACCCAGCTCCTGCCCATCTAGCAGTTCGAAAGCACATCAAAAGTGCAAGTAGATAAATAGGTAAACGGTGTTTCCGTGCGCTGCTCTGGTTCGCCAGAAGTGGCTTTGTCATGCTGGCCATATGACCTGGAAGCTGTACGCCGGCTCCCTCGGCCATTAACGTGAGATGAGCGCTCCAACCTCAGAGTCAGATACGACTGGACCTAGTGGTCAGGGGTCCCTTTACCTTTACCTATGTGATTCTCTCTCTCTCTCTCTCTCTCTCTCTCTCTCTCTCTCTTCTCTCTCTCTCTCTCTCTCACACACACACACTTAAAAGGACTGGCATTAAGAGATTGAAGGTTTAATTGTGATCTAAACTTAGCACAGGCTCTGGAAGGTTAATAAAGTTCAGAACTTGAGCATTTTGAGAATTAGGGAGGTTTTTAATGTTTGATCACATTATTATTATTATTATTATTATTATTATTATTATTATTATTATTATTATTATGTCGGGAGCCGCCCAGCCAGATGGGCGGGGTATAAAAAAAATACGTTGTTGTTGTTGTTTTATTGATTGATTGATTATAAACCAATGTAGTGCAAGCAGTGTTGACTTGTGCAACGGGGCTTCTTCTTTCCAAAATATTTTATATCCGCAAGATAATTTTGTAAAGATAAAATGTATCTTACACATTTTAGACTGCAGAACTGTGCAAGTTGTCAAATGTTGAAGGTGTGGTTGGGATTTGGCAGGCTTTAGGCTTACGGTATATGGTAGATGTGTTAGGTTTTAAAAAAAATGATAATTGGGACCATTTTGAACATAATGGGATTTATGTTACCTTGAGAACCTATGGCTCTTTTATTAGAGAGGTTGGCAAATAAATAAAGCAAAAATCAAATCCATGTTGTTAGCAGATTAGACTTTAGAGACCAAATGCTGGGAGGGGGTTTTCCAAAACAGTCATCAAGCATTCTACAGAAGAGAGCTAGGTTAGACCATATGAAATTATTCTAACACCATTTTTCATTGTGTGTGTGTGTGTGTCAAGATTAAAGCGTTGTTTCAAACATGGAAATACTAACAAAAGGTTAAATAAGCATTTAACCAGTACTTTCCAAAGCTGAATTTGAATAAACTGAAGCACCCTCACTGTGCAAGTAACTAATAATGAAAAATTTTAAGTTGTGTTCTTCATTTTAAGCAAATTAGAAATGTGTAGCTCTGGGGATCTATAATTGCAGCTTTACAGCACAGTGCTATGCATGTTTACTCAAACGTAGCCCCTAGCGTGTCTAGGATTGCAGCTGCAACAACAGTTTTCAATGTCAATATTTTGGTGTGTAAATCAAAACAGTATTTAAAACGCACTCAGTAACTCCATGTATCAGTTTATTAATTTATTTACTATTTGGTGTTTCAGCTATGGAAAATCAGCTGGAAATAGAAGGAATGGCAAACTGTCTGCCGTACTATGGGATACCTGATCTGAAAGAAATTCTGAGTGCTGTGGTAGATTGTAATGCAAAAGAAGTTCATGAGTGTCGACCTCTTAAAGTCATGAACTACCTGGAAGTAAGTATTGCTTTATGGTTTGCAAGGTCTTCTTTAGCATGCTGCTTTCAGTGCCACTGTCCTATCAAAAGATACAGCTTGATTCTTATATATAAAGCATTGCTAGCCAAATGGAGGCAGTGAGAGATTTTACTTTCTTGAGCTCCATAATCACTGCAGATGGTGACAGCAGTCATGAAATTAAGAGACACCTGCTTCTTGGGAGAAAAGCGATGACAAACCTAGGCAGCATCTTGAAAAGCAGAGACATCATTTTGCTGACAAAGGGCCGTATAGTTAAAGCTATGGTTTTCCCAGTAGTGATGTATGGAAGTGAGAGCTGGACCGTAAAGAAGGCTGATCGCCGAAGAATTGATGCTTTTGAATTATGGTGCTGGAGGAGACTCTTGGGAGTCCCATGGACTGCAAGAAGATCAACCCTATCCATTCTGAAGGAAATCAGCCCTGAGTGCTCACTGGAAGGACAGGTCCTGAAGCAGAGGCTCCAATACTTTGGCCACCTCATGAGAAGAGAAGACTCCCTGGAAAAGACCCTGATGTTGGGAAAGAATGAGGGTACAAGAAGAAGGGGACGACAGAGGACGAGATGGTTGGACAGTGTTCTCAAAGCTACCAACATGAGTTTGTCCAAACTACGGGAGGCAGTGGAAGACAGGAGTGCCTGGCATGCTCTGGTCCATGGGGTCACGAAGAGTCGGACACGACTAAATGACTAAATGACAACAACCTAAAAGTAGAAATTCATATCAGAAGCAGTCACAATACAGATCAGGCCTGGATGACTGTTGTTTGCATTACAATAAAAGGTTCCATTGGCACAAATGTGTGCTCTTCTTCCAATGCAGGTAGCAGATTTGGGTTTCCTGATCTGGACTGCACTAGTGTGCAGAGTGTTTAAAGCTCTACTCCTGTGCCCCAATTCAGATCGCTTTCCTCCACCACCCATCTGATTTGTTGTTGTTCAGTCGTTCAGTCGTGTCCGACTCTTCGTGACCCCATGGACCAGAGTACGCCAGGCACGCCTATCCTTCACTGCCTCTCGCAGTTTGGCCAAACTCATGTTAGTAGCTTCAAGAACACTGTCCAACCATCTCATCCTCTGTCGTCCCCTTCTCCTTGTGCCCTCCATCTTTCCCAACATCAGGGTCTTTTCTAGGGATTCTTCTCTTCTCATGAGGTGGCCAAAGTACTGGAGCCTCAACTTCAGGATCTGTCCTTCTAGTGAGTACTCAGGGCTGATTTCTTTGAGAATGGATAGGTTTGATCTTCTTGCAGTCCACGGGACTCTCAAGAGTCTCCTCCAGCACCATAATTCAAAAGCATCAATTCTACGGCGATCAGCCTTCTTTATGGTCCAGCTCTCACTTCCGTACATTACTACTGGGAAAACCATAGCTTTAACTATACGGACTTTTGTCGGCAAGGTGATGTCTTTGCTTTTTAAGATGCTGTCTAGGTTTGTCATTGCTTTTCTCCCAAGAAGCAGGCGTCTTCTGATTTCGTGACTGCTGTCACCATCTGCAGTGATCATGGAACCCAAGAAAGTGAAATCTCTCACTGCCTCCATTTCTTCCCCTTCTATTTGCCAGGAGGTGATGGGACCAGTGGCCATGATCTTAGTTTTTTTGATGTTGAGCTTCAGACCATATTTTGCGCTCTCTTCTTTCACCCTCATTAAAAGGTTCTTCAATTCTTCCTCACTTTCTGCCATCAAGGTAGTATCATCAGCATATCTGAGGTTGTTGATATTTTTTCCGGCAATCTTAATTCCGGTTGGGGATTCATCCAGTCCAGCCTTTCGCATGATGAATTCTGCATATAAGTTAAATAAGCAGGGAGACAATATACAGCCTTGTCGTACTCCTTTCCCAATTTTGAACCAATCAGTTGTTCCATATCCAGTTCTAACTGTAGCTTCTTGTCCCACATAGAGATTTCTCAGGAGGCAAATGAGGTGATCCGGCACTCCCATTTCTTTAAGAACTTGCCATAGTTTGCTGTGGTCGACACAGTCAAATGCTTTTGCATAATCAATGAAGCAGAAGTAGATGTTTTTCTGGAACTCTCTGGCTTTCTCCATAATCCAGCGCATGTTTGCAATTTGGTCTCTGGTTCCTCTGCCCCTTCGAAATCCAGCTTGCACTTCTGGGAGTTCTCGGTCCACATACTGCTTAAGCCTGCCTTGTAGAATTTTAAGCATAACCTTGCTAGCGTGTGAAATGAGTGCAATTGTGCGGTAGTTGGAGCATTCTTTGGCACTGCCCTTCTTTGGGATTGGGATGTAGACTGATCTTCTCCAATCCTCTGGCCACTGCTGAGTTTTCCAAACTTGCTGGCATATTGAGTGCAGCACCTTAACAGCATCCTCTTTTAAAATTTTAAATAGTTCAGCTGGAATATCATCACTTCCACTGGCCTTGTTGTTAGCAAGGCTTTCTAAGGCCCATTTGACTTCACTCTCCAGGATGTCTGGCTCAAGGTCAGCAACCACATTTCCTGGGGTGTATGAGACCTCCATATCTTTCTGGTATAATTCCTCTGTGTATTCTTGCCACCTCTTCTTGATGTCTTCTGCTTCTGTTAGGTCCTTTCCACTTTTGTCCTTAATTGTGGTAATCTTTGTACGAAATGTTCCTTTCATATCTCCAATTTTCTTGAATAAATCTCTGGTTTTTCCCATTCTGTTATTTTCCTCTATTTCTTTGCATTGCTCGTTTAGAAAGGCCCTCTTGTCTCTCCTTGCTATTCTTTGGAAGGAATAGCATCTGATATACCCATCTGATACCAACTTCTAAAAAGCTATTCATGTAGTTGCTAAGCCAGGAGTGCCCAAACTGTTGTCTGCAAAATGTCTGGATTTGTGGTGGAAGATGGAAGATGGCTCATCAGATATCCATATAGATTTTAAAACTGTGTTTTTAATTGCCATTTTTATTTCTTATACATTGCATTTTATTGTTTTTCAGTTTGAATCCTGTGGAATTGAAACGGTAAAACAATAAAATGCAACGCGTAAGAAATGAAGCCACAAAAATATAGCTAGAAATCATACGGCCTCTAGAATAGAGCATTGCAAGCAGAAAAATCAATAAATGGTCCATCGAGACACTCAGCAATTTTCAAGTGTTCTGAGGAGGAGAAAGATTTGGAGCCACTGCCGTGAGCCATTTAATTCTCCAGAATGTGAAATATATGAGCTAAAGGAAGGGAGGAGAGTGAAGAAAGGCCCCTTTCTTAATTTGAGCCAGCCCATGTATCAAATTCAATTCCTGCCTCTTTCCTTCAATGGCAACTTCTGAGTAGAATAATTTAGCTGCAGTATATCTGTAGGTCACCTATCCGAATCTGTACTTCAATTTATGGCAGGATCTTTTCGACACAGAAGAGTAACCTACTTACACATTGGGATTTGGGAAACTGAACTGCAGTGCAAATTTGTTCTAAAGTAAGCCTCACTAAGCTTGTTTCTGAATAACGGCCTGATCTTATTTCTGCAGCAAAAAGGGGAAAAAAGAATGTGTTCAAGAATGAGCCACTCCTTAAGCCCTTCTTATGATGGTTAACTGTTGCTTGGGAGCTGCCCCACACTTTGTTTGCAGAAATTCTTCTTTTAACAATTAGATTTGAGAAAAACCAAAGATACCTAATTCAGTTGCTTGGCCAAAGAAGATCGGAGTATGATTTTCTGTGAAAAAATAAAGTAGTAAATGTTCAGTGGAGAAGTTTGCACCCTACATAATTTAGTTTATTGGATTTTATTGTAGCCTCAGGTTAATGTCTAAATGTAAATATTTTTGTTCCCATAGGGAGAAGCAGTAAGACTGTGTCGGCAGCTACCTTTGTATATATCCAAGGAAGATGTACAAGACACCATCCACAAAATGGACACACAACTTGGAAATCAACATAAAGGCTGTGTTCATGGTCGTCCATTTCTTCATTATTTAACAGATATTCCAGAGTAACTAGCAAGGAAAAACCTCACCCTACAGTCACATTTCACACGATTACAAACAAAACTCTCCTTTTTTTGCATAATTTATTAAGAAATCATTTGTAACTGCCTTGTGTTTTGATCTCTGTGAAGTGGGAGATTGCTTTTTTTTAAAAAATGAACATGAGCATTGAATTAATGGTATTGAAATGTGTTTTGGAATATTTCATTTTTTCTAAGAAAATATACTGAAGGACAATCCATGTTCTGAAAGTGTAAGATCAGCTGATGGAAATAGATTTCCAAATAATTATTTTTACATTATTTTTCTACTGGACAAGTTTGTAGTTCATTAAAAAGTGCAAAAGAAGAACTCTCACAGCTAGAAGAAAATGGAATATAATGTTTAATGCTGATTTGTCTCCACTAAACTAAATACTCAGGGTTGAAGTGTATGGCTCTATTTACAGATGCATTTTCTACAAGTGAACAATATGTGGATACGTCCAAATAAAAAATTGCATTTCTCTTGTGTTATTTCATATTCTAATTTCTCAAAAGTTATGAGATGGCTATTGCTCAAAGCCACTGAAGCATGTGCAGAATCTGCTTCTGCTTAGGGACTGTCTTGCTGAATTAGTAGCTATAAAGATAATATTCAGATGTACATTCAAACATGAAACCTGGGATGGATCTAGACACATCAAAGAAGTGTTTCAGTTAAACGTGTTGTTTGCATGAGAAACCCACTTGGCAAAAATGGAACTCCACAGTGCCACCTGGTGTCACAGTGTTATAATGCATATACAGGACACAGGTGGCACTGTCTTCTAAACCAGGGATGTCCAACCGGTCGATCGCGATCTTCTGGTTGATCCCTGGGAGGTTTTGGTAGATCACAGTCGATTGCTGGCTTCTCTACCCGGCCCCGGCCCCTTGCCCTGCCCTCTAGATCGCTAGAACGGAAGAAGGAGCTCTCACTGTGAGGCTGTTTCATTAGCGATCTCTTGGTGAACCCCTCAAAAAATGGGTTTCCTCCCTAAAAGAAACTCAACAACTGACTTGAACCACCCTAAAAGGGGTAGATCACTGCCAGTTTTTAATTGTGTGAGTAGATTGCAGTCTCTTAGAAGTTGGCGATCCCTGTTGTAAACCACTGAGCCTCTTTGGCGGGCTTGCCAGTCGGAAGGTCGGCAGTTCGAATCTCCACGATGGAGTGAGCTCCTGTTGCTCTGTCCCAGCTCCTGCCAACCTAGCAGTTCGAAAGCACGCCAGTGCAAGTAGATAAATAGGTACCGCTGTGGCAGGAAGGTAAAGAGCGTTTCCGTGTGCTCTGGTTTCCGTCACAGTGTTCCGTTGCGCCAGAAGCGGTTTAGTCATGCTGGCCACATGACCCGGAAAGCTGTCTGTCGACAAACGCTGGCTCCCTCGGCCTGAAAGCAAGATGAGTGCTGCAACCCCATAGTCACCTTTGACTGGATTTAACTGTCAGGGGTCCTTTTACCTTTACCTAAGGCATACATAAGGCTCCCTTTGGTCAGTCCCTGCTCCTGCCAACCTAGCAGTTCGAAAGCATGTCAAAGTGCAAATAGATAAATAGGTACTGCTCCGGCGGGAAGGTAAATGGTGTTTCCGTGCGCTGCTCTGGTTTGCCAGAAGCAGCTGTCATGCTGGCCACATGACCTGGAAAAACTGCAGACAAACGTCGGCTCCCTCGGATCTGCAGTGCTCTACCCATAAGTGTTTGTTAAAATCATAGAATTGTAGAGTTGGAAGGGACCCTAAGGATCATCTAGTGAAGTCCAACCCCCTGCATTGCAGGAATATGCAGCTGTCCCTTACGGGCATCAAACCTGCAACCTTGGCATTATCGGCACCACACACCAACTGAGCTTAAAAAAATAAGTGTTGTTCTGCTAGTCTTTAACCACATGGTTGTGAACATGGTAGTGGTTCACATGCATTAGGGGACATTGGTTTATTATAAGTACCCGGTATCTTGGATCTGTGATGCGGAAGGTGTAGAACGTCCTAACTAAAAATCTAAGTCTTTAAAAAACAGCTTGGTCATCTCCAGCATTTCAAGCCACATTTGCACATTGCTGTATACACCAGAGAGGTGGGGGTGTCTAATCAATGTGCCTTGGCTCTTTCTTTTCTGCATGCCTTTAACCCCCCCCCCCTTGAACTATTAATGAAGCTGAGTCTGTGCATGTAATAATGGCTGTGTGGTTATCACATGTTTAGCTACACTGAGCTTATGCCAAGTTTTGTCCTTGTTGGACTCTGATGGGTATGCGCGATAGATGAAACTCGAACAAAAATTCTTCCTTTGCTGGTTGGCAGTGCAATTCTATAGTTCCAAGACCCTTGATCTTGGTTCCTCTCCTGTGCGCATGTTCCAGCTTATCAATATTCTTAAATTGTGGTGTGCAGAACTGTACACTGCAACAGGTGTGGTTCTACCAAGGTGGACCTGAGCGCTACTATGACTTCCCTTGATCTGGACACTATACTTCTGTTGATGAAGCCTAGAATAGCATTGGCTTTTCTGCTGCTGCATCACACTGTTGACTCATGTTAAGCTTGTGGACTCCTAGATCCTTTTCACACATACTACTGGAAGCCAGATGGCCCTGTCTTATATTTCATAAAATTGTGGAATTGTAAGAGTTGGAAGGGACCATGAGGATCATCTAGTCCAACTCCCTGCAATGAATGAATCTTTTGACCAACGTGGGGCTTGAACCCACAACCCTGAGATTAATAGTTGCATGCTCTACATTTGTGCAGCTGGTTCTTCCTGCCTAAAGATGTCCTGCAAGGCAGCGGTCGGGATTTTTCCTTGGGGGGGTTATTCCCAAAGCTGCCTTATGTATGAGTAGAGCTGCAAAGCAGTGGAGGTTTAGGATGAGAGTTTTCCTTCTAGATGTGTGCAAAACAACTACTACTACTTCTGTTTTGTAATAATGTGACGTTTCAAAGAGCCTATTGACAAGATCCATTAACAAAGGCAACTATACCAAAAGAATTGTGAAAATAAGGATTTGGGATGGGGGCAATTTTTTGTCCTCCCTCAAAGTGCCATATTAGCAAAGCTGGTGGGGCTTCCCTCTGGCTGAATTCTGCAAACATACGAGGTCACTCACGCAGAACCCCAAGTGTCCCTATTTTCCAGGGACTGTTACAGGAAACTGCCGGTTTCTGATTTGATGCCAGAATGTCCCACATTTCCTTAAGGTGCCCCTATTTTCATCGGAGAAAATTTTATAGGGAATTTTAATGTTTTATTATGTTTTTATTTATTTTGGAAACCACCTAGAGTGGCTGGGGCAACCTAGTCAGATGGGTGGGGTATAAAGAATATTATTATTATTATTTATTATTATTGAATAGGATGTCCCTAGTTTCATTAGAGAAATGTTGGGTGGTATGGAGTTATGCAACCTGGAGCCAAGGAGATAAGTATACAACCTGTAGAAGGCAGCCCCATATAGGGAAGTTAAAAAAAAAAAAAGTTTTATTGTATTTTTTAGGGTTCCCATATTTCAAAAGTACAATTCCTGACACCACACGCAAAGTTGTTCAGCTTCTTTAAGGAAACCCCCAAGACTGTTGAGCTTTTTGGGGGATAACTAACCCCAAAATAGGGACGCAGGTGGCGCTGTTGTCTAAACCACAGAGCCCAGGGCTTGCCGATCAGAAGGTCGGCGGTTTGAATCCCTGCGACGGGGTGAACTCCGGTTGTCGGTCCCAGCTCCTGCCCACCTAGCAGTTCGAAAGCATGTCAAAGTGCAAGTAGATAAATAGGTACCGCTCCAGTGGGAAGGTAAACTGCGTTTCCGTGCGCTGCTCTGGTTCGCTAGAAGCGGCTTAGTCATGCTGGCCACATGACCCGGAAGCTGTCTGCGGACAAACGCTGGCTCCCTCGGCCAATAAAGTGAGATGAGCCATAAGCGCACAACCCCAGAGTCGTCCGTGACAGGACCTAATGGTCAGGGGTTCCTTTACCATTACCTAACCACAAAATAGTGATTTTAAGCTTTTGGAGCGCTTTCTGGTTTTTTCCATCCATACATCCAAGTTTCCCCAGACATTTTATTGATTAGGCAAAATTCCTGCCAGACACCCATTTTTACACCCCAAAAGCCTACTTCCTTATATATGTTGGAAGCTGCCCAGAGTGGCTGTGTTACATTGGGCGAAAAGGCCCTTCTTCTGAGCTACGCCAATAAAACTCAGAGACTAGAGGAGCTTGGAGTCCATTTTATTTTCTTTATTGCAAAGCAATAAGGGTTAGGCCTACAGCTGAATCATTTTCGCAAGCCTGCAACACCGCCCAAAGGTCTGAGCAGGGGTATTTATAACATTTCAAACAAAGGAATTAAAATTAAACAATCATATTTCATTACCTCATTTTAGTTTAGTACGCATGTACATTGTTGTTGTTGTTGTTCAGTCGTTCAGTCGTGTCCGACTCTTCGTGACCCCATGGACCAGAGCACGCCAGGCACGCCTATCCTTCACTGCCTCTCGCAGTTTGGCCAAACTGATGTTAGTAGCTTCGAGAACACTGTCCAACCATCTCATCCTCTGTCGTCCCCTTCTCCTTGTGCCCTCCATCTTTCCTAACATCAGGGTCTTTTCTAGGGAGTCTTCTCTTCTCATGAGGTGGCCAAAGTACTAGAGCCTCAACTTCAGGATCTGTCCTTCTAGTGAGCACTCAGGGCTGATTTCTTTAAGAATGGATAGGTTTGATCTTTTTACAGTCCATGGGACTCTCAAGAGTCTCCTCCAGCACCATAATTCAAAAGCATCAATTCTTCGGTGATCAGCCTTCTTTATGGTCCAGCTCTCACTTCCGTACATTACTACTGGGAAAACCATTGCTTTAACTATACGGACCTTTGTCGGCAAGGTGATGTCTTTGCTTTTTAAGATGCTGTCTAGGTTTGTCATTGCTTTTCTCCCAAGAAGCAGGCGTCTTCTAATTTCGTGGCTGCTGTCACCATCTGCAGTGATCATGGAACCCAAGAAAGTGAAATCTCTCACTGCCTCCATTTCTTCCCCTTCTATTTGCCAGGAGGTGATGGGACCAGTGGCCATGATCTTAGTTTTTTTGATGTTGAGCTTCAGACCATATTTTGCACCCTCCTTTTTTACCCTCATTAAAAGGTTCTTTAATTCCTCCTTACTTTCTGCCATCAAGGTTGTATCATCAGCATATCTGAGGTTGTTGATATTTTTTCTGGCAATCTTAATTCCGGTTTGGGATTCATCCAGTCCAGCCTGTACATTACCTAATCTAATACGCATGCGCAATAAGCATTGCTAACTAAACCTTGATTCTCAGAGATTGTTACATTCTGTTAGTGTGCCAATGCATAGGAACCAGTGTTAAGTGTAGCCATTTTCATGTATCAACTTATGTTCTAGTTTATGAATGCTTTTTATGATTAAATATTTGCTTGTTCTTCTATCTCGGTGTGAGACGGCATCTTGCCAAAATCACCAGTTCCTGAAAGCAGCAGGTTACCATAATTCTCTATTAGAAGCATATTCAAAGATTTATAGGGGTTCACATTATCACATTTTTATGGCCCTTTGGGCCACTGCCACAGCTGGGGCAACCCAGTCATACAGATAGGGTATAAATAATAAAATGATGGTGTTACCATGGACAATATGGTCAAGTACAAAATATGGAATATAAAATAATATGCAGTTGAAAATGTTGATGATAGGACCCATTAAGGGGATGGGGGGGATGAAGTCCCGAGATTCAGAGTCATCTCTATATATGGAAATGCATTTGGATTGTTATAACTTTATATTTGTAAAATCAAATAAAAATTATTTTAAATAACAATAAAATAAATAATAATAATAATAATAATAATAAAATAATAATAATAATAATAATAATAATAATAATAATAATAATAATAATAATAATAATATGGTGGTGATGATGGAATAGGATGCCCCTATTTTCACGGGATAAATGTTGGAGGATGTGCACACAGGTGTCACCCAACCCCCATCCCACTCACCCACCGAAGCGCTTACACACACACACACACACACACACACACCCCGTTCCTTCCGTTGTGACACCAACCGCCATTCCAACGGCCGCAGAACGTTGCCTCCGTTCGAAAGGAGCTCGTGGCCCGAGCTTGGCCAGAGAGCGAGCGAGAGAGCGAGAGAGAGGCGCGTCGCGGCCTTCCTCCTCCCCTCACCATCCTCCTCTCTCCTCTCCCGGCGGGGGAAAAAAAACCTCTCCCCACCACCCAATAAATACTTCCAAGTAACACCAACGAAAAGCGGGCGGGAAGAGAGAGCGAAAAAAGAAGCGGATGTTGTGAGGAAACGTTGCACTGGGGCGCCTAGATCCGAGTCCTGCCCGGCTTTCCCGCCTCCCTTGAAGTCGTTTGTACGCCTCGAGTCCCGCCGAGTTGACTCGGGTTGCCTTCTCAGGCCTTGCTGGTGGTGACTGTAGTTGTGGTGTGTGTGTTTTTAACAACGACATACGCACACACCCCGGCCGCTTTAACTCATTGCCTCAGTCTCTCAGCAGGTGAAGGAGAAGGGCGGCGTTAGGAATCTCGCCATTTTCTCTAAAAAAACGGGCAAACGGGCTTACTCGGGTTTCGAAAAAGCAGGGATGCCATTTCGGGTTTGGGAGCAGGAGGTAAGAGTCGCAGAAATGTCCCCAGGTTAAATTGCAAACACCCACCCACACCCAAACCAGCCTGTTTTAAGAGTCTGTGCTGCGGTGTCTTTTTAAAAACACACCAAAATACTCTTAATAATTAGAAATAAGTTCTTGGTTCATGAATTGGTTTAAACAATTAGGAAGAAGAAGTAAGGGAGGAAGAGGGAGACATTGACCACTAATAATGAAACATATGTTGTAGATATTTTTTCCACATTTATTACGCTATTTTTGTGATATACAAATGACATGAGAAAACTTGGTGTACTTATTTGTACATTTACAGGTGGGTAGCCGTGTTGGTCTGCCATAGTCAAAACAAAATCGAAAATTATTTCTAGTAGCACCTTAGAGACCAACTGAGTTTGTTCCTGGTATGAGCTTTCGTGTGCATGCACACTTCTTCAGATACACTGAAACAGAAGTCACCAGATCCTTAAATATAGTGGGGGAGTGGGGAGGGGTATTACTCAGAAGGGTGGTGGGGATGGGTGATAGGCTGATAAGTGTGGAAAACCTGTTGACGACTCTAAACGGCTGCAATTAGTCTTGCAGGGAAAGGCAAGGGGTGAGATGGCTAAAGATGGCTTTGTTATGTATAATGAGATAAGAATCCAATGTCTTTGTTCAAACCAGGTTTCTCCATGGTTTTAAGTTTGGTGATTAGTTGCAATTCAGCCACTTCTCTTTCCAGTCTATTTCTGAAATTTCTTTGTATTAAGACAGCTACTTTGAGATCTTTTATAGAATGTCCTGGGAGATTGAAGTGTTCTCCTACTGGTTTCTCTGTCTTGTGATTCCTGATATCAGATTTATGTCCATTTATCCTTTGGCGTAGGGTTTGGCCTGTTTGTCCAATATAGAGAGCTGAAGGGCACTGTTGGCATTTGATTGCATACACAATGTTGGAAGATGAGCAATTAAATAGTCCTTCATCAGGTGGATATTTTAGTTCTAAAAAGGTTTGCTGTAGATCTCTTAGGTGAGAGTCTCTGTCTCCAACTCTACAGACAGAGACTCTCACCTAAGAGATCTACAGCAAACCTTTTTAGAACTAAAATATCCACCTGATGAAGTTAAACAACAGATCGACAGAGCCAGACTGATACCCAGAGAGAACTTGCTGCAAGACAGACCCAAAAAAGAAAATAACAGAACACCACTAGTCATCACATACAGCTCCCAAGTTAAAACAGTACAACGCATCATCAGAGATCTACAACCTCTCCTAGACAATGACAGTTCTCTTTCTCAAGCTCTGGGAGGAAGACCCTTCATCGCATACAAACAGCCACCCAATCTCAAACAGCTCCTCACCCACAATAATACAAAAACAGGACTCAACATGGACACTGGTACCAGAGCCTGCAATAAACCCAGATGCCAACTTTGCTGCCACATAAACCCGGATAACACCATTACTGGTCCCAACAACATCAAACACACCATCTCAGGACTATTTAATTGCTCATCTCCCAGGACATTCTATAAAAGATCTCAAAGTAGCTGTCTTAATACAAAGAAATTTCAGAAATAGACTGGAAAGAGAAGTGGCTGAATTGCAACTAATCACCAAACTTAAAACCATGGAGAAACCTGGTTTGAACAAAGACATTGGATTCTTATCTCATTATACATAACAAAGCCATCTTTAGCCATCTCACCCCTTGCCTTTCCCTGCAAGACTAATTGCAGCCGTTTAGAGTCGTCAACAGGTTTTCCACACTTATCAGCCTATCACCCATCCCCACCACCCTTCTGAGTAATACCCCTCCCCACTCCCCCACTATATTTAAGGATCTGGTGACTTCTGTTTCAGTGTATCTGAAGAAGTGTGCATGCACACGAAAGCTCATACCAGGAACAAACTCAGTTGGTCTCTAAGGTGCTACTAGAAAGAATTTTCGATTTTGTTTTTATTTGTACATTATTCTTGTTTATAAAACCCAATAAATAATAATAATTAGAAATAAATTTATGCGCTGCTTTAAACACACCTCTCTAAAACGGTGTGATTTCCAAACAGCTTTGTGAGTGGCTACATTATTATTATTATTACTATTTTTATTATTATTTGCATTTATATACTGCCCTATACTCGGGGGGTCTCAAAGCCATAGCTGTCAACTTCTCCCTATTCTTGTGAGGAATCCTATTCAAAATAAGGGAATTTCCCTTTAAAAAAGGGAGAAGTTTACAGCTATGCTCAGAGCAGTTCACAGAAGAAAATCAAGATATCAAACCACAAAATACATAATAAAAACAGAAACAACAACAGCCCAATAGCCCCCCCCCTTGACAGTACCGCTCTCAGGCAGCACTTGTCTGCCTGTTGAGGCCTAAGCTTGCCAAAACAAGCCTTCAGAGACCTGCTTCTTAATTATGTGTTTTAATGATAGTAGTGCTATGGGTGCAGTCTTAGGTCAGATTTAAGCCCTGTATTGGGTTCTGCCTCGTCCATTGAAGACCAGTGTCCTAGGGGGCACATCCCCCCCCCCGGGTATTTCTGCCATTACCTTTCATCCTGAGGTCCCAGGCAGGTTGCTTAATAGAGTCTGAGGAGGTTAGAACAGTTGCTTCTAAAAATTCTTTTAAAAATACTGTGATGCAGTGGGGAAATGAACAAGGACAGGAAAATCCCCTGTATTGCATAGTACTGTAGTAGTATGTGACAGCTGAAGTCTAGCCCTGAGCATCAGCAAAGCAACTCCAGCACAGTGGTACCTAGGCTCTCGAACGTAATTCGTTCCGCAAGTCCATCCAACTTCCAAAACGTTTGAAAACCAAGGCGCAGTTTCTGATTGGCGCAGGCGCCCTGGAAACAATAGCTGACAGCTGCATCGGACATTCAACTTCTGAAAAAGTTTGAAAACCGGAACCCTTAGTTCTGGGTTTTCAGCGTTCGGGAGCTGAAATGTTCGAGTACCAAGGCTTCAAGAACCAAGGTTCCACTATACATTGTTATGAACAGAAATTTAGCTACGATTTCTGTAATATTTGTATTAGAAGAAGGGGAAAGTGTAATATAGCATGGCTTGATTTCAGTAAGGCTTCCGACAAGTTCTTCCATGATATTTTTGCCAGCGAGTTGGTACAATGTGGGCTACATTATGTTTCTATAAAGTGGATTTGTAGCTGGCAGGTGAGCCATACTAAAGGGTGCTAGCCAATGGCTCCACATCAACCTGAAGAAAAGAAATGCAAGAAAGCAAAGTGGCTGTCCAATGAGGCCTTACAAATAGCGGGGGAGAGAAGGCAAGCAAAATGCGAGGGAGATCGTGAAAGATACAGGAAATTGAATGCAGATTTCCAAAGAATAGCAAGGAGAGACAAGAGGGCCTTTCTAAACGAGCAATGCAAAGAAATAGAGGAAAATAACAGAATGGGAAAAACCAGAGATTTGTTCAAGAAAATTGGAGATATGAAAGGAAGATTTCGTACAAAGATTACCACAATTAAGGACAAAAGTGGAAAGGACCTAACAGAAGCAGAAGACATCAAGAAGAGGTGGCAAGAATACACAGAGGAATTATACCAGAAAGATATGGAGGTCTCATACACCCCAGGTAATGTGGTTGCTGACCTTGAGCCAGACATCCTGGAGAGTGAAGTCAAATGGGCCTTAGAAAGCCTCGCTAACAACAAGGCCAGTGGAAGTGATGATATTCCAGCTGAACTATTTAAAATTTTAAAAGATGATGCTGTTAAGGTGCTACACTCAATATGCCAGCAAATTTGGAAAACTCAGCAGTGGCCAGAGGATTGGAGAAGATCAGTCTACATCCCAATCCCAAAGAAGGGCAGTGCCAAAGAATGCTCCAACCACCGCACAATTGCACTCATTTCACACGCTAGCAAGGTTATGCTTAAAATTCTACAAGGCAGGCTTAAGCAGTATGTGGACCGAGAACTCCCAGAAGTGCAAGCTGGATTTCGAAGGGGCAGAGGAACCAGAGACCAAATTGCAAACATGCGCTGGATTATGGAGAAAGCTAGAGAGTTCCAGAAAAACATCTACTTCTGCTTCATTGACTACGCAAAAGCATTTGACTGTGTCGACCACAGCAAACTATGGCAAGTTCTTAAAGAAATGGGAGTGCCGGATCACCTCATTTGTCTCCTGAGAAATCTCTATGTGGGACAAGAAGCTACAGTTAGAACTGGATATGGAACAACTGATTGGTTCAAAATTGGGAAAGGAGTACGACAAGGCTGTATATTGTCTCCCTGCTTATTTAACTTATATGCAGAATTCATCATGCGAAAGGCTGGACTGGATGAATCCCAAACCGGAATTAAGATTGCCGGAAAAAATATCAACAACCTCAGATATGCTGATGATACTACCCTGATGGCAGAAAGTGAGGAGGAATTAAAGAACCTTTTAATGAGGGTGAAAGAGGAGAGCGCTAAATATGGTCTGAAGCTCAACATCAAAAAAACTAAGATCATGGCCACTGGTCCCATCACCTCCTGGCAAATAGAAGGGGAAGAAATGGAGGCAGTGAGAGATTTCACTTTCTTGGGTTCCATGATCACTGCAGATGGTGACAGCAGTCACGAAATTAGAAGACGCCTGCTTCTTGGGAGAAAAGCAATGACAAACCTAGACAACATCTTAAAAAGCAAAGACATCACCTTGCCGACAAAGGTCCGTATAGTTAAAGCTATGGTTTTCCCAGTAGTAATGTACGGAAGTGAGAGCTGGACCATAAAGAAGGCTGATCGCCGAAGAATTGATGCTTTTGAATTATGGTGCTGGAGGAGACTCTTGAGAGTCCCATGGACTGCAAGAAGATCAAACCTATCCATTCTCAAAGAAATCAGCCCTGAGTGCTCACTAGAAGGACAGATCCTGAAGTTGAGGCTCCAGTACTTTGGCCACCTCATGAGAAGAGAAGACTCCCTAGAAAAGACCCTGATGTTGGGAAAGATGGAGGGCACAAGGAGAAGGGGACGACAGAGGATGAGATGGTTGGACAGTGTTCTCGAAGCTACTAACATGAGTTTGGCCAAACTGCGGGAGGCAGTGAAGGATAGGCGTGCCTGGCGTGCTCTGGTCCATGGGGTCACGAAGAGTCGGACACGACTGAACGACTGAACAACAACAACAGCCAATGGCTCCACATCAACCTGAAGAAAAGGGACTGATGGGATGTCCCTGGGTTGTGTCCTGGACCTGGTGTTGTTTAACCCGTTTATAAATTGCTTGGTTAAGGAGCAAATGGCACCAAACTGAGTGGGGTAGCGAACACCGACAGAAACAGGATCCAAGATGATCTTGACATAATGGAGACCTGGGGCAAAACTAACAAAATGAATTTCAACGTTATGTGTATTTATATGGCAACTTAAAAAGTAGCTGCTGTTTGAACTTTTATGTTGGACATTTGCAATTGGATCCACTGAATACAAAACAAACAAATTTGGCAAGTACTGGATTAGGTCAGTGTTCTTAAACTCAGGAAGTATGGCAGTACCTCTCTTTAACAGGCTTCCAGGTTAACTTACATAAAATGAATAACCATTTCTTGATATAAAATACTTTAATTTTACTTTCAATTGCAGGAAACATATATTGAAAGAAAAAGCTTGATTTATGACATCTCTGTGTGTAAAGTTGAGGCCCATGAAGTAATCAAAGTAAGTGGAATTATCGCATTTGTTAAAAAAATACTTATAAGCATTTTCATACTGATAAGTGGATTTCTTTTTATTATTTAAAAGTATACCCAGAGGAGTTCATAATTATTACAAGTAATAAGATTTATTGCTTAATACAAACCATTCTATGGCATTTCTTTAACCAAATCCAGCTATTGCTTAGATTAGTTTAAAGGATTTTCTTTACTTTTTGTTCAAGTGCTGTAAAACTTAGAGTTGTGATAATACGTTTAGCACTACTGAGTGTTTAAAATTGAAAATATTTATCACATTTTGTGAAGCGCACATTGTTGCAAATGATACAGAAGACTGATTTTAAATAAATATACGATTTCAAGCTTGATGATCATTTATAGCTTAACTAAGATAGAGATATATTACTGCTATGAATTTGATCCTCTGTTACTTCATAATTATCATGGTTTTCTGCAGTGAATTTGATATATAACAGTTGGCGAAGAAAAGCTGCTCAGTTGTATGACTAAAGATTTTATAGAAAACATCTGACATAATTAGTTCAGCATGTGCACTGTATAAGCATAAGATTTTGAATTAAACTTTGAAGAAAAGTTATTTCATATATGTTACATATGAATCAAAGTCCATACAAATTAACTGTTTATAATATTGTAAATGGTGTTTGGAATATAATTTCAAAACATTCAACGAGGAAATTGAATTTGGCTTCTGTTTAAAGGCTTGAATGAACTGTTCACACCTGTTAGTTTAAAACAGCTGCTTCTTTTATTATCAGTAAGCAGATGCAGAAAGTAATGGAATGTAATAAGATAATCCTCACTACAAAATATCCTCAGAGCATAATGATTCAGTATTTAAATGTAATGCAGCTGTAATTTACAATTGTAGAATTTATGCCTATTTCTTTTTATTCAAAATGCATATACTGTATAGTTGACAACCATTTCTCATGGGGGTTCTGTTCCTGGCCCCTGCGTATGCTGGCAGAGCGCGTATAAGCACATTCCGCCCTGCCCCTGTTCCACCCTGCCCCCGTTCCGCCCTTTTAGTGATCCATTCAGTGACGTTTTTGGGTAATTTCCAGGTTTGGCACCATGCATGGTTGTGCAATTGCACGTCATTCAGACGTGTGAAAATCAGCCATTGCCTGTACTTGAAGTCTAAAAATGTAAGCAATCCTATTGGATTCTTTTTCATATCCTCCAGTCCTGATCCTTTATCTATTGTGCATATGACTTTGCTTATAAGTTCATGTGACAGGGTAACTGACTGAATAACTGCTGAATTTTTTCTGTTTATTGTAGTTTTCTGTTTCAAAGTGGGCTTTCAACTATTGAGTCCCATCAGCGGAAGCCATGTGCAAACACTTTTGCCTGCCCAATGGTGTTCTTCCCTCCAGCCAATTGAATCTGTGGGGGTCTGGAGAACCCCTGGAATATACACAGTGGGTGGGGAAAGGGGGGTAGTTTTGGTAAGCCAAAATGCTTGTGTTAATGGAACATTCAGAAGAGCACAGTGTTGAATTCCTCTCAACAAACAGACATTTTAGAGAAAAAATATTATCCTAGAGTAGGAGCAAGCCAGAAAGATATGCTTTGACTGTATACAGTATTCATAAGAATACATTCAAGGTGAAGCAAGTGGTAGTCTGTGACCCAATCCAGATTTTGTCAAGAAGATAATAGGAAAGTGGGAAGGGCAGAAGGCACTTGCAAGGATGGATTTACAGATAGGTGTGACAGTGTTTACCGGTAATCTGCAAATTCCACCCCAAGGTGAATTTTTTCCTCAGCTGAGTTGACCTGCAATTTTGGTGTTTTCTTGGTGGTGGTGGGAATGTTGTAAAACTGCTTGAACAGCATTTGCACAGGGAAATAATGGAGCTGGGGTATATCTAAGCACTGCTTTCCAGTCAGAAAATTATTTCCCTACAAGGAGGGCTTTTCAAATATATTTTACTGCCTGAGAACAGCAAATAGCACCACACTAGTGAAGGTGTGTAGTACCTGAGGTGGCCAAGATAGCATGGCATACATATCAGAAAAACCCCCACAAACAATTCTCCCTAGGAATGTAAATACTTTAAGCATAAATAAGTATCATTTTGTTGCTTATTCGACTTCTGAATTCAGCCAATAAAGGGAGCAACCTTGTTCTGTCTAATGGTAACACTAGCCCTGTGCCCCCCAGCAGTAGCATTACCATGGAAATACAAGTTAGAAACCCTATACTGTATTTCCTTCTAGCTTTGCTTAGATTAAGTAGAAGTGAAATGGAGTAGCCAAGTAGTTAAATAATTTCATTTTGCTTTGCATGTTGTAGATTGACTTGAATTCCAATCCTTAACATATTACGTGAAGATACACTTCTGTTATTGAATAAAGGTGATGATTAGCTCTAGATCCAAGTGGGTGTATTTGGAAATAAGGATTATGTCATTTTTTAATAATATACCTGTACAAGTAATAATGGTCTATTATATTAGTACCGGTATATTTATGGCATGCCAGTCACTGTCCCTCTGGTATGGGAGCCTCAGCCAAACAACAGAGGCTTTCTCCATGCTAGTGCTGCTTCAGATTCAGGAAAGGATTATGTTTTTTGGCATGGAACTGGAGTAGATGCATTTTAGACTTTTCCCATATGGTTCAGGCTACATGTCTGATGTTATCAGAGTATGATGAAAGGTAGTTAATGCTGTTAAGATATAACTGCAGGCATATTTGTTTTACTGTGGCTTCCTTATGGCTTGAGGTGGGAAAAGGTTTTGTTCCATAATTAAGAGGGATAAACACTATTGTACTCACTTTATAAACTGCAGGTGGGGGACCTGGTGGCAGATTTTTTTTCTTATTAAGGAATTGCCTCATACTGTGATACCATGTTTGGCTTCCTGGAGTCAAGCATGAATTCATTTCACAGTGTCCCTAGGAAAATGACATTGTCTAGAGCAGGCATAGGCAAACTCGGCCCTCCAGATGTTTTGGGACTGCAACTTCCATGATCCCTAGCTAACAGGACCAGTGGTCAGTGATGATGGAAATTGTAGTCCCAAAACATCTGGAGGGCCAAGTTTGCCTATGCCTGGTCTAGAGTCTAAAGATGTCTTAATATAAAAAAGAAAGATGATTTTTTTCCAGATACCTCTTATCCTTAGCATTGTGAGAATGCAGTGATTAACTTGGATTGCTTGAAAAGAGGATCCAGAGAAGAGTGTTCAGAATTCAGCTTGCAGAATGAGGATTTTGTGGCTTCTCTCCCTTCATAGCCCTCTGCACTTATTAAAACCCATTCCTGTGGGCCAAGGAACCCTCTGCAACAGTGAGAGATGGAGCATGGGGAGTTTAAGTAGGATGAGGAAATAAGAATTCAGTGGAACTGCCTTGTACAAGCAGAAGTATATTTCCTTTGTACAATACATCCTTGGATTGCTTTAAGCACTGAATTACATAACTTTCATTTGTCACTATTGTCTGTTCATTTGTCACGGCAATCTTATCAGGTATAATGTATTTAGACTTATGTCTGCTACGTTATAACCGAATGTAATTTAAGCATAAAGTGTTCACATTATATTATAAATTGAATTAGATATTCATTAGCATTGCATTAAGAACCCTTGTATGAACATGCAATCATAATTTACTTATAAAACAGCATTTATTTATTTTAATTTGGGATATTGGCAGATATTTTCATATTTTAAGTAGCGTTGTTAATGAAATGTCATGCAACTGTGAAGCATTATTAAGTCATCACTCAGAACAGAATAGAAGCATAGTAGTTGAGTGTTGTAACTTACGTAGGAGATTAGTTTCCGGAAACATAGAGACTAATGAACATGGCAGCTGCATTATTAAAATATTGTACTCCAGCCCGGAACAGTTTCTTAATTCATGCATACAGGAATTTAACATTAATTCATTCACTGTGTTTTTTGAGTCATCTATCTTTTTAGCAAATTGTGAGCGAAAGCCCTGGCCTGTGAGGAACTAACATCTGGTTGCTTCAGCAGCCATTTCCAGGCCAGGAGATTCAGCTGCAGAGTAAAAATTGAAATGCTAGAGAACTAAGGGAAGCTTCTAACACCATTGCTCCCCCAAGCTCCTTTTGCAGCTGCCACCAGATGCAGAAGGCAAGGAGACATCAGCAGTAGCCCACTGACAAAATCCCTGGCCGGTCTGCTTCTGTAGACATATCCAGGCCGGGAGCTTCAGTTGCCGAGTGTTAGAATATCAGAGGACAAGAAGAAGAAGAGTTTGGATTTGATATCCCGCTTTTCACTACCCGAAGGAGTCTCAAAGCGGCTAACATTCTCCTTTCCCTTCCTCCCCCACAACAAACACTCTGTGAGGTGAGTGGGGCTGAGAGACTTCAAAGAAGTGTGACTAGCCCAAGGTCACCTAGTAGCTGCATGTGGAGGAGTGGAGACACGAACCCGGTTCCCCAGATTACGAGTCTACTGCTCTTAACCACTACACCACACTGGCTTCTCACAAGGGGAAGACTTCTAACACCATGGCTGTCCATCACATTCTGCATCTACCAACAGAACCAGAAGCTCAGCAGTGGCCCAGTGGGAAAGCCCTGGCTTGTTAATTATTTTCATCCATCTGCTTTGGTACCATAGTAGACAAGTCGCTTTCCTGTGACTTGCTGGCTCAATAAAGGAGGTGCAACACATAGCCAAGTCCTTTGAGCACAGTGGACGGGCAGAATCATATGGGAGGGCACAATATTCTTCAAATATCCTGATCCCATACTATTTAGGACTTTATAGGTAAGAAGCTACACTTTAAATTGTGCCAGGAAATTAATTGGAAGCCATTGTTAATGCAGTCAGGAAAGTAGAAAAGAGAGCAATCTGGCCACTCCATTTTGCAGTGACTAAAATTTCTAAATTCTTTTCAAGGGTTACTCTATGTAGAGTGCATTACAGTAATCCAGTTGGGTGTGGCAAAGGCATGCATGGCAATGGCAATATCTGCTTTATCACAGTCAAAGCTCTACAAAAGCACCTTCCTAGCTATGGCAGCCACCTGGGAATCCAGCAGCAATGGCAGATCCACAAACACCCCCAAACTATAAACCCTGGTTTTCAAAAAGGAGTGCAGACCCATCCAAGACAGAACAAATTCCTACTTAAGTTTCAGCTCTCCTACTGGCTAACTGCACCTCCATCCTTTCTGATTTAAAGCTGAATTTATAAACTTGATCCAATCTATGACGGCATAACTACACCCTTATAACACTTCAAAACCTTCACTGCTTCCTTGTTATTTGATGGAAAAGACCTATATAGAGAAATTGTTAAAACAGATTTAAGGATAATTATTTTGTTAAGGTGTTTTCTGGTTAACCAGCCCTTCAGCCATAGTTTTAAAAAAATCCAGAGCAACTATTTTGGCATAGGACAGTTTGTTGGAAGAAAGATTTCATAGCTTGTTATGCTCTATTTATATAAACATAAGTCACTTGGAGTTCAGGAGATATATTTAGGATCAGCATTTGTGCATGGTGTTGCAGCTAAATAAAGTAATGCTAGAGCAGCTTATTGGAAATGCATGAAACCAGAAATGCAAAATTGTCATTTATTAGTAATCAAATATAATTTAAAGATTTGGTAATGGAATTTGAATAAATAGACCATACCTAAGCTTTGTATTTTATTAAAAAAATGATAAATATAATTTACAAACAATTACCACAATCAATATATTCATATAATATAATATTTATTTACAGATATTACTGTGCAGTGTTTCTGTATTATCATATGTAACTACATTGGTTCTGTTATTGTCGTTCCTAGGCAAATCCTGTGTAATAGTAAGAATTTTCCAGAAGGATTAACATTTTGAGAGGTCTGTTATGCTTTATGCATGATGTATCAGACTGTTAACAGAGATTACAGAATGATTTCTAATCTGTTTTCTGATTTGAAGACTTAGTGTCTATAATAGCTGAAAAAGTATGCTAACCTGTCAGTTTATCATATGAATTTTATAGCATATGGTAAACTAAAACCATATTGACCTTTTGGTCTTGTTGATCACATGGATGAAGATGATCATCTGATGATCTGTACTAATCACTCTGAAATAACACCTGTGCAGAAGGCACCAGAATACTGTTTGTTTCTGCTGCATTTCCTCTTGTAGAAATCAGAGCCGTCTCATTCATAGGGGCAGGTGGCGCGGTGCACCAGGGCGCCAGGCCCCCCAGGGGCGCCCCCGCGAGCCCGCCGGCATACCGGGCGCCCCCTCCCCAACCTGCCCCCGCCCCTATGGGGCGGGGGATGAGGGGCCTGGCACTGCAAGCCAGCCACCCTCCGGAGCCCCAGCTGGAGCGCTGGGAAGGGCGCGCAAAGCCCCGCGCTGCTCCAGCGCCACGTCCATCATCCCCCGAGGGGCGGCCAGCGCGGGAGGGAGGTGGGCGAGTGGGGGATGAGGGGCGTGGCGCTGCAAGCCGGCCACCCTCCGGAGCCCCAGCTGGAGTGCTGGGAAGGGCGCGCAAAGCTCCGCGCCGCTCCAGCGCCACGCCCCTCATCCCCCGCTCGCCCGCCTCCCTCCCGCGCTGGCCGCCCCTCGGGGGATGATGGACGTGGCGTTGGAGCAGCGCGGGGCTTTGCGCGCCCTTCCCAGCGCTCCAGCTGGGGCTCCGGAGGGTGGCCGGCTTGCAGCGCCACGCCCCTCATCCCCCGCTCGCCCACCTCACTCCCGCGCTGGCCGCCCCTCAGGGGATGATGGACGTGGCGCTGGAGCAGCGTGGGGCTTTGCGCGCCCTTCCCATCGCTCCAGCTGGGGCGCCGGAGGGTGGCCAGCTTGCAGCGCCACGCCCCCATCCCCCGCTCGCCCACCCCCCCTTCCGAGGGGCGGCCAGCGCGGGAGGGAGGTGGGCGGAGAGGCGGCCCACCGGGGGCGCCGAGGGATCATCGCGCCAGGGCGCACGATCCCTTTGAGACGGCCCTGGTAGAAATCTTTTATATTTAAAAACAATTTAGTGCACCTAGCTTAATATAAAAAGAATCAGAATATGCTTAATGCAGTGATTTTATTTTATATTTGACTGTCATTTAAATTCATTTTATAATCATTTTTATTATTTATTATAACATTTATATCCCGTCTTTCCTCCAAGTAGTTGAAGATGGAATACATAGTTCTTTCACCTCCTATGAGATAGGTTTGGCTGAAAAACTGAAGCCCAAGGTCACCCAGTCGACTTCATGGTCGAGTAGGGACTGGAATGCTAGTTTCCCAAATTCTAGCCTGTCACTAATCCTAGGACACTTTACATTCTTAATACAAAAATCCTTAAAAATACGACATGAAATGCATTAGAATTAAACTTGATCGATTTTTTATATTTTCACTTGTGTTCATCATATATTATGAAAATGATTTTCTGTTTCCCATAATGTACTTGTACAATAGTCTATTACTTGGGAGTAAGCTGTTATTACTACTTTAATAGAATGTGGGTTAGTAAGGGTTGCTCTCAAATGTAACATTTATCCAAGTCTAGGAATTTGGTGATCACCCCTTCGAATTGCAGGGGCCACCTAATCCTTTTCAGAATACTATGAGAGGCTTGGTCTGAGTTACCGGGTTTCTTTTTTTCTTTTTTTCTTTTCAATAATCTTTATTGGTTTAAAATACAGACATAAACATAAAAGATCATTTACAATGGAAACAAAGAAGAAAAGAAAAGAAAGGTACCAGGTTTCAAGATCTTATTTGCGGGGTTGGATTGTATAGTCAGAAGTAAGGGGAAGTAGTCACTTTCCATACGGACTCCAATAGAAAAGACTTACGGAATTTTGTACTGAGTAGATGTAGTTACACTACATTCTGCTTTTTGTAAAGGGACAAACGGGTACCGGTAGTTGTGCTGTGGCACTGTGTACATACTGTTATGAGTTTGGTCAGTCTGGATGATACCTGTGGGTACCTTCCACACCTGTGATCCTGTATATGGGGGGGGGGGTAGAGGAGACAAATGAGTAGATGTTGGATGATCCCAGGATGAAAGGTGAACACCAGCCAGTAGCTCATGGACTAGAGGAGGGGGAAAGCAGAGAAATGGGGGAATAAGGGTGGAAGGGTGTGCAACTCAAGATCAAGAGACAGAAGGACTGATGGCGGGGCATTATAGATTTTGGTGCTGAAACTTAAAAATGAAGAGGGATAGTCCTGGGAGTGGATTTCCCATGGACAAACAAAAATAAGATTGCTGTATTTAACAAAGAAAGAGTGGTTTCTAAGTTAACTTTTCTTGGATTTTCACTCTAGGGTGTTGAGTGTAAAAATGTACAGGGTGCAACAATTACGTGTGTTACTTTCATTTGAGCTTCTAAACTTAATGGATGCTAATGCACTCATGGTATTGTTCTAACAGAGGGTTTCATGGTGCTCCCTGCATGGTGCCTTCTACCTCTAAAATGCCATGTGACTTGACCTAAGTAGAAAAGTTTCGATTGGAAGGAGTAAGGCGTTTACTCATTCTCAGTGCTTTTTTCCTAGAAAAATAGATGCTGGTACTCATCATGAAGTTGTTACAGTAAGTACCACACTTTTTAACACCAAAAAGAGGTGCCATTACTGCATACACTTGAGTGCCCCCTGAAAAAAAACCACGGCTCATTCTGGAAGTCCAGATGCCTGGTGGGAAAATTCTTCCTGTCCATTCCAAAAGAGGACAGGTGTACTTTTCTGCTGTTTGTAACCAATCCTAGATTTCCCCACCTTCCAAAGCAAAACAAAGGTTTTGGAGTAAAGGTGCTGGGAAGACCTCTCAAAACAGCAATGAGACATGCTCCTTAGGCTAAAGCAGTTTCTGTTTCATATGTTCCAAGCCATGTACAGCTATTTTTCCACACTGACAGTCTTGGAAGACAACATTTCAATACTGCTAAACTTATATCCTGAGATACAAATGTTTCTACAGTATTGACAAATGACTTTTGTAGGATTTTGCTGAGTAAAGCTATTCTTGTATATGAGCAATTGGCCACCTGCAACTGTTTGTCATATAGCCTTGTTTGGGAAATACTGGTAGTAACTGAAAACTTAGGAATGTGTGAAAGCTAGAAGCCAGCTGTGCCTTCCTCAGCTTCTTCCAGGTGTTAAGATACATGGTTACTTTGCTTCACTTTTGGCTATGTAGGCATAATAAACTCTTAACCCTTTCATTGATGTGGAATTGTTTTGGTCAAATATAGGGCAGTAATGGGTGAAATAAAAAGCAATTGGATGTCCAGATAACTTCCCTACTTCATGTACCCTACATTGTACTCATTGCTGCATTCCTTTGTGTGGCAAAATCAGGATGCAACTTCTTGGGGTGGCAAGAATAAGTAAATCCAAGCACAGTCTTGGATGGGTCAAAATGGGACATGGAGGGGGAAACTGGCTCATCAAGTACCACACTGCATTTAGCATGCATTTTCTTAACTAAAAGAATAGGTTTGCTGATTTTGAAACCCTTGTTTAAAAAGCCACATGCAGAATAATAATTTGAGAGGCTAGGGCCAAGAAGGGGGAAAGGCGGCTGCATGGAACAACTGCATGAGCATGGCTGGTTCAGTCAGTAGAACATGGCACTCTTAATCCTAGAGTGTTGGGTTCATGCCCTATGTTGGATGTATATGATTGTAACTTTCTAAAAAACAAAACAAAAAACCCTATGCTAATTGTTGTGACAATCCTGCATAAACTGTTTTGTGAGTTCTTTGAACTGCCCTGAGACCTCTGGGTATAGGATGGTAAATAAATTCAAATAATAATAATAATTTAAGATGGTACTAGATTGTTTGTCTTTGGGTGAATCCCGTGTTAATATTAAGGTTGTTACCGGTATGTTCTGTCTATGTATCCATGTCACACATTCTGACATATGATACCATCTTGTTGAAATGCCATGCAGTCTGCTTAGATGTTTATACACTAATGTTGTATCTACATGATTCACACAAACTCCTGTATTTTGTACTTGCTACAGAACATTTTTTTTCAACACTGAAGCACCACCCACTAAATCAGTAACTCAAACTATTGTCTAGAAGGTTGCTAATCCTTCATTTCACATAGCTGCTTAGATCCTTGTAGACCTTTGCACGCCTTATGTTAAGCTAATATAAGATAGAAGCAAAAGGCTTTGTCCTGATGACAGATAGTTGGATGGTAAACCTCTAAGGAATAATCTAAATGGTGTAGGAACTTGTGAGGCATATCTCACCCTTCCATTTAATTCCTGCATAAGCCAAAGCCAAGCATTATGTTTTAGAGCTTCTGTAGACTGAGATGTAAAACCAAGGTCCTGACCACTTGTAGCTGTTAAAATTCCTATGGGACTCATCATAGAAGTATAAGATGTTAATCTTAATATCCTGGCCAAATTCCAAAAGGGATAATTGCATTCTTCCTACCTAAATTCTCCCTGCAATTTCAATTAGTTCTGGTATTCTTCTTCACTTCCTTTTCTATGATGGGATGCATTCTATACTATGAAGCAGTTGTTGCATTTCATTCCAGAAGTGGCTGTATTTCAGTAACTGATTAAGTGATCACTGTGTATAAACTGTAGGCACTATTGAAGGAAGTGGAACATTTGATTATACAGCTGTAAATTATTTACATTTTCAAGTAAAAGAACAAGGTAGCAATGATAAAGTGCAAAATTAGCAGCAGCAGATAAAACAATAGAGTGGGAGTAAGAAATTGTTTCATAGTTCCATCCTCCTCATTTGCTTGCTGCTAGCTGGACCAAGCAGGATAGCCAGCAGGAAACAGTGTACATAACCACCACCTGGATAAGATGGAGGTACTATTCCTGCTGTAAAAATTATGTCTTGTTTTTAAGCACTGCTGACTTTAATTCACCTGTCCTGCCACCCATTTTTCCTTCTTGCAGCTACCAGCAAAACTTGAGCTACTGTGCTTTGAGGTGGGAAATGCCCTCTGACAATGTGGTGCTAAACTGCTCACTTTTACAAACTCAATGTAGAAAGCTGAAATTAGACAAGCAATCCTCCTCACTGCTGCTCATAAGTCTGAAAGTCCTAGAAGTGATCCAGAGATACAAGAAACAGTTACTCATTTTAAATAATGTGTGTGCATGTGCATACATTTTAGAGAGCCATGGCCTGGTGGTAATCTCCCAGTGCTCAGAATGCAGTAGCTCAAGAGTCCTAAGCTCCAGGGAGAGATGGATAACTTACTGCTCACTCAACCTTGTGCAACAGTACAACTTGTCCTGTAGCGCTCACTGGTAACTTTGTTCGAGCCTTGCCATGTATGGCAACATCCACAGGTTTTGGTGTTACACTTGGGAGGCAAAGATTTGGGGTTATTAAAGGGCATGGCCCTTAGTCTTACAAGCCGCATGGACATCATGTTGATTCGGCAGTGATGACCTGGGGTGGTCATCTTAAGGTTGAAAATGTCTCCCCTGGAGGTTGTGAAAAGGTGTTATTGAAACCAAGAGTTCAAATTAGGCAATCCACAAAATAAGCAGGGAACGGCAGCTGGCCCTGGATAGGTCTGATGGTGCAGTGGTACCTCACCCCAATGTTACAACAGCTTGGGAATGGATTTCCAGCAAGTGAGTGTAGAGGAACTAAACAGAGGCTTGACTGGGGCAGGCAAGTTTGGAAAAGTTAATGGTGATGACCCTTACACACCTTTGCAGGTGAAGATTTTTTATGGGGGACAGAAATATTATTGAGGCCAACCTGCCGCAACTGCAGAGATGGGAAGGCCTGGAAAAAACCAGAAAAATGGGGGGGCAGGTTCCCCCCCAAGCCATTTCCCCCCAGAAAAAAGTGTGGAATATTCAAACTATATCAAACTGGTTCCCCCCCCCCCCCAAATTTTTCTGGAAACTAGATCTTCCCATCTCTTATCCTACTCATAAGGTTGGTTCCAGGCTTTGGAGCTGGGCTTTTTTTGTCACTTGACAAGGGCATGATAGGGTTTATCCAAGGTCCCCACACTTGTCATTTCTCCAGCAGATGTTCTTAATAAGATGTGGCCCCAGTTTTAAGCCATTTCATTCAACCCATCTCTTTATTTTTGAATCCATTTGCAATTGTCCTGTGGTTTGAGGCTAGATGAGTGTGAAGCTTCTCTTCTAGATGTGTAATCTCAGCCTACGCAGGGCTTCACTTGTGCTTGATCTGGAAGCTGCAGTTACAGGAGTGGGAAAGACTCTGTCAGCATATAACACCTGTGCTCAAAGATCTGTACTGGTTGCCAATTTGCTACTGAGACAAGTTCAAGGTGTTACTATTAGTATATATCCTCAAATATGTAGAATATTTACATGTTTTTTTAAAAATCTGTGTACATTTCACAACTTTACCAAAAATATTGTTGAGTCATTGAGCTATGAATTAAAAGCAGATCGGAATGGCTTCTTGGGCCTAGTTTGCACTTGACAGAAAGCCATAGTTTAGCCTTTTAATCTTTATATTGGTCTGCCTTTGTATTGGATTTGAAACTAGTTATATAGAGAAGTGTTTTTTAATTCTTTTTACCTAGGAAAGTATTTTAAATGTCTTCATGTATGAAATTGTGTGATTGTTTTTATTGCTGATTTGTTTTTTCGTGAAATTGTTTCAAAATATTTTATGAGAAGTGATTCATAAATGGAATTCAATAAATATTTATTTCTGTACATCAGCCTTGGGCTTGTGCCCCCCACTTCTCCCACATGGTTGCATGGAACAGATCAGAAGGATCTGCTTCCATTATCAACCTCTTATAGTTTGTAATATTGAGCGGTATTCAGTTATTAAATGAATGAATGAATGAATGAATGAATGAATGAATGAAAATGAAGTAATTATGACTTGTTTTCTCTGAATTGGGAACCATAGCCAACACAACCCAGTTTTTCAGTTCTTGTCAAGTAAGCGTGAAAGCTCTGCCCACTATGATGGTCCAAACATCTAGCCATGCTCAGTGCCAGTCAACAAGCTTGAGACTGAGAACCCTCGCAAGGAAAAGTGTTTAATTAGAAAAAATAATAGGATATTCAAAACTAACTAAACACAGTGTCAAAGGGAACAAAGCTCAGTGCCGAACAATATTGTAGAGATGGATTCAGAATGACTGTGACTGTCTATGTTTATGTGTTATTAATGTTATGTTCCAAATATATTGAAGTACAAATGCTTATATAAAATTTCATTTCATTGAAAGAAAGTGACAGGAAAAGTTTGTATTGCTTACTTAATATGAACATAAAGATATTGACATTTAAGAAATAGTGAAGTCATCAAGGGTTTATTTGCAGCTAGAAAATCATATGGAATTTGTGTATGAAGTACGGTATGTCTTCATAGTTGCAATGTGCTATAAAGAAATTATACATTTTTTATTACCTAGTTCTATTTAATTCCCTCTTATTTTAGTTATTCACAACCACTTCATTGGGTTCTCATAAAGAATAGCTTACTGAAAATATGGAGACTTGTTCTTATGGAGAGCTAGTGATCACCTTACTGTTTTTACAGTATTGCTTTTTCCTTTATCTACTTCCACTTTTTAAACTGCAATCCTGAATACATAGGGAGGATGTAATCCCCAGTGAACACAATGAGACTTCCTTCCACATAAATATACCCAGAGCTTTGTGGTTATCTGTTCTTGCATTTTTGCATTTAACTTGGCTCTCTTTTTAGTTCTTTGCATTTTATGACAGTTTCCCTCTGTTTTCTTTTTGTTCTGTACAAATACATGCTTCCAAATGGGGATTTCTTATTCATAATTTTCAGATCTGACACCTTCCAAAGGAGTAAGACAAAGCGCTATGATCTTCTATCAGGGTGTGAGCTGTGGAAATCTTTGCAGTCCATTGTCAAGAATGAGCATCACAGGAAGCAGGTACTTTCAGTTGAACTAAACTTAGTAAAACACATGTTGAAATTAGTATTGAAATACAGTAGTTAATATTTTATGAAGGTGTAAGGAATAGATTAAGAGCAACTGGAAGGACAGCTCTGAAGCGTGTACTGTTGAACTTGGGTGCTGCCCAATATGTTGGTTGCTGCTTGGCACTGATAGTAACAGAATAAGGTCAAAAGTTCTGTATGTTTTATCTTCTCATCTGAGGCCATCGGCCAGCAGCCGTAATAGCTGTCAGCTGTGATGAGAAGTAGGGGCTGTAGGAAGAGTACATCAGTACAGGCCCATCCCAAATCCTAGAATAGGCTACTCTACTTAGTCATTTATACTTACTTCTTGAAGCACTGCAGGACTGTGGGAATTTTCACCTTCACTGGAACCTCAGAGCCAATTCATGACATCATATTAAACATATGACTTCTCACAGAAGTGCCAAAAGTTACAGCTCCCTGGCCATAGCTCTGTAAAGTTAGATTCATGCTACATATGATTTATACTATGCAAATCTCCTGTCAAACACCCCGAACATTATGATAATAGCAAGAGTGAGAACCAGAATTTACTAAACAAATTGGTGATTTTTTAAAATAGGGTTTGTTTCTCAGGATTTAGAATTATGTCTTGAAGTACATGTGTGTGTCTCTGTGAGAGAGAACAAAAAAATGTGGATAGGAGTGTATTTATTATGAGAACAGAGCATATAAGTAGGTTTTTTGAAAGCCATATAACTCAGCGTTTGATGTTGCTTTGTTGGAAATCACACCTATCCCAGACCACTTCTACTTGTGTCTGTTTTTAGTAGCAGTAGTCACCTAGAGAGCAAACCTAATTTCTAGGTGGGGAGCAATGGGGTACAAATCTGAAGCCCTGTCAATTGCATTGGTCAGAGCAGAAGGGGGGGCAGTATTTTACAATTTTTTTGCTGTACCAGTACCAAACTGACTGCAGAGAAATTCAGATTGGGTCCCCTCTGGCTGCTGGACCATCTTAACACCCAGTAGATTCATGGGTGACTCAGCTCTACCTCTTTGGAGTCCTTGCTCTACCCTGCTTTGGGGGCCTTATACTTGCTACATGTGGCAGTAGTCTGTCCAGAGCCTGCATTATTGGTGGATGTAGGAAAGACCTCTGTCAGCTGTTAGCAGAGCTAATCAAAAATGGGTGAAGACTGATGGAAAAAATCTGTCCTCAAAAAAATGCTCTGCCCCAAATTGCTTCTCCTGCATTGCTAATACCTGTATGTCAGTCTTAGTTTTCCACAATTTATAACTGAGAGTAAATTACAATCAATGAGTACTGAACATTGTCAACAATTGATGGTGTTAAAAACTGCATCTTTCATTCTTTCTCAGTTCAATGCCACAGATGCATTACTTTACATTATAGAAAATAAAAATAAAATATTTCTGAGTAAAGATCTAATGGACCATTCATAAAACCCACAGTTAATAAATAATACAATGCAAATACTTGCTAAAAGAGGGGCATTCTGGTTCAGGTATACATGCAGCCAGGATTTCATCTGTGCTGTAAAATGAATAGAATTTTCACTTCAAACTTGATATGAATTATACGCTTTTTGTACTACATTTCCCACTCTTTGGCAATCAGCACTGCATCAATCTTTCCACATGCTATTGACTGGCTAATTCATACATATCTTAAAATCCAACTGCTTGCAGAGTAATGATGTTACTCCAATTCTTTAGTAATGTTTCTTGTTTATTGACGTCTTCCCAGAACAACTTTTAGCCAATTCAATTTTACAGTTATGGATGCTAAATGTTTTAAATCACTCTCAAATACTTCATCATGTGCTGTTCAACTGTGTCTTAAGCTCCCAGACTGATTCCAAAACTAACAGTTGGATCTGGAGTTGGTCAGCTGTCGAACAAGCTATTTACACATGTCAGCATCAAAGCACTTCAGGCAATAATTAGCCACTTCTTTAAAATTTATGTGTAGAATCCTCACATTGTAATTGAAGAGGAAGGTTGTGATTAGTAGATATTTAACTTATTTTTTAAAGAATATTTAGCTTATTCCAGTTGGAAGATAGTAGAAAATGAATTACTAGATTGGGGCAGACATTCATATAATGTGCATAATATGAACTGCATTTTTTTTAAATACCTTAAACCCTTTTGCTGATAGTATGAAGTCAATGATAGTCATAAAAGGAAGGCTTGATAGTGAGAAAAGCATGTAGTATTAGGAGGATTATAGACTCAGTTGTTTAGAAAGCAGAAATTTAAGAAGACCTTTTGTGGACATAGTGATAGCCATGGTGGGAAGTGCTTCTGGCACGAATGTGTACTGCAGCAAAAGTAGGGTGAAGGTAAATATGAATAATAGCTAAGCACTTATAAACAGGTGCAGCACATTTTGTCTTCCCTGGAGGCTTGCCACTGTTATGTGATAGCTCAGCTTCTGTACAGCTGGGGTGGCAGTGATATTGAATGCACATCACTCTGCATAAGGCACATAAACGAGTATGTCCTGATAAAGTCACATTAGAGGTACTGAATTCAGTAGTTAACAGGATAATATTGTAATATTATTTAATATTAATACGGAATTTCTCTACCTTTTGCATGTTTGTCCCAGAAAATCAACCTGGTATTTAGGTCAAATTAAAAGCTATCTTGATAAAATAATCACCGTACCTCTTTTCTACTGGCTACCATCTTGGTAGCTCTCCAGAGGTGCACTTTGCATTGTTGGAGATACAAACATTTAAGTTGTTAGATAAATTTCTGACACAGAAATTTATCTTTTCCCCACACCCAGAGTTCATTCTCAACCCACTAATCTACAGTATTGATGCACTTTAATTTTTTTTCTTTTATTGCCAGGTTTCTCAGTTTTCCTCCTTCTCTTTCTTGGCCCCCCACTTTTTTCTTTTGCCTGCATTTTCCTCACCTCACCTCATTTTCTTAAAATCCTTGGTATTATTATGCGGGGATTCTTTGCTGGAGCTTCCCGCGCGTAGGTCTAAGCCACCTACACACGGGATTCCAGTTGCCGGGGATCTGCGGCCAGCGTTCCACGTGCATCCTGGCACGGGCGCCGGCCGGCCTGCGAACAGAACGGCCGATAATTCCGGAGCATAAACTCACACCGAGCCGTTGTCCGCCAGGCTAAATCTGAAGGTGCGTGAGTAGTTCGGATGAAAAATGCCTCGTGAAAGTATCTACAAACACTTGCGACCTCCTAGGTTATTAGCTAAAGTTACATACCCAAGCAAATGATGGCTAAAGTTACGACCAAGCACAAAGGCTAAACAGATCCCAAAAATTTAAATTAAGACGAAATAAAGACAAACGACATTAGTTCTTTGAATGGCTTTGGCTGACCCGCATAGGCTTTTACACTTCACTATACCTATCGCTATTCTAAGCTTTTCCTAAGCTAACAGACCCTGCACCGCCAAATCTTCCGCAATGCTAAGGCTAACTAAATCTATACCGCCAAATCTTCCGCGAACTAAAACCTAACTACCTCCTGCACACGCTTCCAACCCAACCAACCCATCCAACCCGCTCCCCAAAACCCCGCTACCTAAGCGACTGATAAATCCTGACTATCTTAACTGAGTCCCCAACTTAACACACCCAATACGGGGAGCCGCAGCCTTTTATTGATAACCAAGTGCAACGTCATGATCGATATATTTACCAATAGGAGCGCTGTTGCTGCCCCCAAAAAAGGTGGGAAGCAGAATAAACGATCATTGACAAATTCAAACCTCTGGAACTAAAGGTTTAGGCGGAGGGATCTCAGTGGCAAGATGCCTACTGAGCCCTGCTTTCGCTTTCGCTTTGGAATGGAAGGATACATAAAATAGTACATAAATAACATTAACTTAAACAAATAATCGCGGGTTCAAAGGAACCCACAAAGTGTATTCCCACATTATTATCACTTCCTGTATATCTGTGTTTTGCTCATTTAAGCCACTCTGAGATCGCTTGATAAAGGGTTTGCTTATAAATTGATGGTGTTGATACGTGTAGTAATAATAATAATATTAAACACTTTGCTTCTTTCAAGACTTAATTTGTGTCAGAGTCAACCCCATAACCCAGGCTTCCTCAAACACTGTCCTCCAGATGTTTTTGGCCTACAACTCCCATGATCCCTAACTAACAGGACCAGTGGTCAGGGATGATAGGAACTGTAGTCTCAAAACATCTGGAGGACCGAGTTTGAGGAAGCCTGCCATAACCTATTTAATATCAGGGTTGCGTTCTGAGATATAAGAAGAGAAGTTTCTATGTGCATAGGGATTTTCCCTCAAGACCAAGTAAATCACCACATGCCTGTTTCTATACATTTAGGATTAAGGGAGTATTACTAGAGTAGGTAACATGCCTTCCAGCCCAAGGAAGTAGTACACTTTCTTTTTACAAATAATTCATACAGAATATCCTTTACCCATCATTAAATAAACATTAGAGATGGGAAAGATATTCCATTCAGTTTGCATTTGAAGGTGAACATCCCTAATTCACTTTACAAAATAACACAGGAACTGAAACAGCCATTGCACTTTTTGGAATTTTGCAGTGCAAGTTTTCAGGCAAGTAATACGTACAAAAATGCATATAGTAGAGTAAAGTGTGCAGAAAAATGCATTTATTAGTAAAAACAACATCATACCAAATTTCTTATAATAGGGAGAAATGCTTTCCAAAAAGTGCATATTAGGCAAAATTCCATACTAAAATTTGCATGTTAGGAGAAATTCACACTAAAATGCTGCTGTATTTCCAAGAGGACATTAAAAAAAATTCAAACTGCTGTGAATTTAAGACTGGAAAAATGAGAAATTATTATGATTATTATTAAGCATTACTGAAAAAGTCAAATATAAAGTATACATTCAAAGCAACATAATTAACAGGAAACTAAAATACTATCTTAAGTATTACAAAATATTTCAAAATAAAAAATTACAAAGGAGGTCAACTACAAAATGATACAGCAAAGTTAACAAAACAAAACAAAAAAACCCTTCAGGACTTCCTGTTTGCTTCCAATTGGAATGGCCGCGGATTCTGTGTTGTCCGCTTAGCGGCAACTGTTTCAGAGCTGGATCGGGCTGAGGGGAGAGGGTGAGGACTCCACCCCCCCCCAAAAAACCCCATAGGTGAGTGGGGCACCAAGGGTTCATGCGGAACGAGAAAACTTGCTGCGATCTCCCTGCGACCTGCTGCTGACTCTGGCAGCGAGTGGCCGGGGGGGGGGGGGGAGAGAAGTGGCTTGAGTTCGCTCAAAGGCAAAATCGCACCCGCCAGGAAGTCAAATATAAAATGCAGATTTAAAACACCTTAATTAACAACATAATAAAATATTATCATAAACATAGAATTGAGAGAAACCAAAATTGACAGATTTGCCCATCAATAGAAACCTTATCTAGTCCATGCACCTTCGGAATTGGGTGCATTTGCCAAAACAATTATGATTTAAAACACAAAGGAAGATCAGATAGATGAGAAGAAAATAATTTGTATACTGCTTTCAGGTGGATTTCACAAAGCAGTTTACATGAGATTATTGCAGCAATAATAATAGATTCTTCTAAAAAGTTGCAATAAAATCGAAAAGACAACTGTTTAGAAGAAGCTGTCGCTGCTTCTTCTGCTTACTTGCCTCAGGGTAGGATGTTTCTCTCATCCTGTGGAGACAATTGGAGGAATGAGGAACCATCACTGGGAGCCATTATAATTTTAATTTTTGAGGTACCAGTAAAGTTAACAACTTTAACAACTATTTCCATTTGTGTAAGGATATTTCACAGCCAAACGTGGTAAAAACGTGAATAAATACTTAGCTCTATCAGGTAGGTTTGCCTATTTACCTTCCTATGAAAATGCATAGGATTAGGCTACATGCCTTCCCTACCTCCTACAAGCGGACTCAGCACACTGGGACCCAGTGTACTGAGGAAGACTTGTTCAGTACACCAGCTCTGGGGTGCTTGCACAAAGTCTTGTGGGGCCATCTAAGTACCCATGAGATTTCCCAGAGCATCCCTAGCCTCTCAGACAAGGCAGAGAGCTTAAAAGCTCTTTTCACGTCTGGTCCACTTGGGTTACTGGCAGTAGGGAGGTGAGGGAGAATATATTTTCCTCAGTTCCTCCCTCACCCTTTGTTAGAGAGTCTTTCAGCCCTCTGGAACCCATTTTCAGGATAGGGGCTGCAAGGAGAATGAAGAATCCCACTTCCACTGTGTGAGTGCCGTGTGGGTGTACTCTGCTCAGTAAATGCTTCCTTCAGTGGGAACAAACTAAAGATCTTAAGTGGCTTATGAAATTATGCATGGTACATTCATTATACTAGTACTTGGGATTGCTCAATGAAGTTGATTGTTAGTAGATTCGGGACAAAAAAACAAGATTCGGGACAAAAAAAGTACTTTTTCACAGAGCACATAGCTAATAGAATAGAAATCCATACTAGTTTAGCAAATTCTAAGGGTTAAAATCATGAATTATAGGTGATGGATCCATGTAGATGGTGACTCCATGCGTGAAAGGGAATTACCATCACTTTTATGCTCTGCTTGGAAGCTTCCAGAGGCACCTAGGTGCCCACCCCTGGAAACAGAATGGTGTACTGTGATCTAATCCAGCAAGGCAGTTATACTAAAAATTAAAAAGAACCCTACAGTTTCTTCCAGAACCAGGGCTTTTTTCAGCCAGAACTCACTGGAACTCAGTTTCAGCACCTCTCAGGTGAGCACCATTGCCATTCTAAGAGGGAGATGTTTGTGGTGGGTTCTGGTACCTCTTTTTCTAGAGAATTAGCACTGCCCAGAACCTTAGTGTTAAAAAAAAGTTAGAAGCAGAAAACAAATTAGAAGGCTTAATATTTCTGTTAACCTAAAAATCACCAAATTCCTTACCACCAAATTTGACAAAAGCAGTTGGAGAACCCCAGATGCCTGGACTGCCGTCCCAAATTGATATTGTTGTTGAATCATTCTGTCTTCCCAGCAATTGGTTAGATTTGTGACAATCAGATACAGTATGTTGCAGTTTGTTTCTAGCACTGTGCAAGCTCCTCTTCCTTTTTGCTGGATGCAGGCTTCTTCCCCTTCCTGCAGCACATATTTTTGTATGAGGCACTGAATAAAGAAAGGCCATTCAGTTGTGGAAACCTGTTTCTGCACATGGATTGCCATGTGCTGTTCTGATCTGTATACATTCAGAAGCAAAGAAAACTGACAGAGGTTGAGAGAAGAGAGGGAGCTACATCATTGCTGGGAGAAATGTGGTTGGAAAAACTGTTAATAGTAGTTAAAGCTGAAAATCACTTACAATGTAGTATTTTACATTCATAACATAGTTCTTAGAATGATTTCCATGGATACACATCCTAGAAAACCTTCCATTAGAAAGGTTCAACCATGCAACTTACTGGAAGATTATCTTGTGAAATGAAACCATCCAGCCTCATCTCACAGTATCATCTTTGAGCAAATTGCATTCTGTTGAAATGTTTTCATACGTATACATCTCTTGGATGCCAAACATTATGAGAGGATTGACCTCTATCTCTCTCCCTACTATGGAATGTTCCAAACTGCTGTCAAAATCAGAGGTATTAATAGCTTTAGAATTAAATGTCATATGCATTATCTTCAACTGTCAGGCAAAACTGCAACTTTAACTGAGACCTTGACTCATATATCAACATTGTTCAATGGCTGTATTGTTTGATCCAGTACAGAAAGGTATTACAAGATCCTTCAGAATAGAAAAACAAGACCTAATCTAGACCAAGAACTAGTTATCTGTATATTTCCCCACAACCATTCTTTGTGCATGATCTAAGATTTTCATTGATAGAAGAGTGATGGTGAAAAACAGGGGTTGTATCCAAGATTGTGCAAGTAGAATAGACTTCTGCTCACACATCCCTCCCCCTGCAGCCCCCTGCACACCCTAAAAATCTAGTAGAACCTCTGGAGCAGATTTTGTGGGTATGTGGGGGGCTGCATGGCAGAAGAAAGAAATTCTGTTGCCCTTTTAGAATGTTAGCCACAACCCTATGTCTTTATCATTTTTCCATTTTCTTTTCTCAACATAGCAACTAGGCATACTCTTTCACATTATTTTAGACCAACAGCATATGATTTTATGAAAGAGAAATGTTCCTGAATTTTATATTTTGAATTATAGTAATGAATGTGACTGCCAGTCACATAATAATGAACATTAAAGTACAACATAAAAAAAATTTTTTTTTGATATACGGTCTTAGAGGAATGGACCATAACGTTGTGTGTTTTTGTATCAGAACTCACTTTAAGAAACTTATCTGTTGCTGATTAGTTGAAGATACAAGTGTTTGATTAATATGCAGGATGGTTGATTTATGCTGCAATCCTAGCCCCACTTACTAGTGAGTAAACCCCATTAAATTCAGCGGGACATACTTCTTAATAGATTTGATTAAACTTTTATTGCAAAAATACTCTCCCCCTGGTAGGGCTGCAGCACCACAACTAGGGCAGGTGGTGCCATTATAGAACTTGTCACTTGTGGGTGGAGCTTGGCAGAATCTAGAATTTGCTATTCTTTCAGACCCCCAAATTGTCTTTCTGGCAGAAATTTTAGTTTTTATGAGCTGTGTATATGTGTGTGTGTCCTTTTATTTCTTTCTTGTTATTTGATTTCTAATTCATCATCTATATAATTATTATTTCCAAGTGTAATTATTAGTCTATTGAAGACACATTGAGATGCATTAATCCCAGACGGCATACTGAATGCATCAGCAGAAACTTTAGGAAGATGAGAAGCTCCTTCTGTTTCCTGCAGAGGGTTACAGATGCCTCAAAATATCACATTCACAAGCTTAGCACGTATATTAGGTTTTAGGCATTTATAGATTTCATTCTTTATATATAGCCTATGTATGTCTTGAAAATAATTCTGCAGTGGAATCTTTTTTTATTAAGCTGAGATCGTCAGTGCAAATGTAATAAACGAAAAGGCAATTAATTAATTTCTTAATCAAGCATTGCCTTGGCCAAGCATAGTTACCATAGTGAGAGGCAAGTTTCCAGGTCTCAACATTCCAGACATGTTAATCTAATGGAAACTAACGGAAAATCTTAAGTAAGAGTATTTTAGTGATGCCATTAAGATGTGATCTATTACACTTTGGTTGTAAGTTTCAAATGATCGTATTATCTTGATCTCAAAACTTGTTTGCAAAATGAATTGTAGTGATGGTAGTACTAGTTGGAAACAGAAAAACATTTTAACATATCATATCAAACTGATAAACCTTTGTGTTATATTTTATCAGGATTTTTAAATTACAAATAATGTTTAAGACTGATCTACCATTTTACACACATTAATTTATTACTGCTGTCATCTTGTTTCCTCTTTGTTTTTCTGGTGGTTGACTTAAAATAACAATGCTACTTAAGCTGATATGCAAAAGTGTTTATTCCAGCCCCGCTGGATAACTGCATGATATTGCATATTTAGACCTTGTGATATTCAGATAGCCAACTGGTATTATATATTGATTGGTACTGCACATTGACATACATTCACACAGAACCAAAGACCTGCCTCCTGGCCAGGATAAATATTTACATAGGTGTAAGGGAATGAGATGTTAAGGATGCAAGAGGAGCAGAGGGAGAGCAAATGTTCTGTTGGAGCCTTGAACTGCCGTACACAGGGTTGAGAAACTAGCACTGAATATACCACATGTTCATCTTCTTTCTACACTAGCCATCAATGAAAACTTTTCTATTTTAAATGTTTGCATAGATTGCCTTATTTCTACATATAGTACTTGATATAGCTCTGCTAACATTAGCACCACAATTGTACTCTGATCCTTCAGGCAGCTGGCAATACTCTAATGCTTTTGGATAGTGACATAAAAGGGAAAGGGATATATCTTCTTTCAGTGTGCATGTGTAACTGCAATTAGTGTTAATAGGAGTTACGTGCTCACATTGGGAGGAAAACATATCCCTGAAATATGTAACTATATTTACAATTGGAAAATAAAGATACCCTACCGGCACTGCATATTACTTTTAGAGTAAACATCTGTTCTCAAGGAAAAATATGCACTCTTATAATGTCCTTGCCTTTATTTATTTTTATATTCTTTCTGCTTTAGAATACTTGTTCGGCACACAGATTATGTGAAAATTTCACAATTTCCTTCACCTTTAAGATCCTATCCACAATGTAATCAGTGTACTTTTACTTAATTTTTTGGGAAGAAAATGGGTTTATAATTTTAAGTGTTTTCTATAATTAATATTTGCCCCATCATCATTTATCCTTTGTGATTCTTAAATTCAATTTAAAATAAATGTTAGATCCTTAATCTGCTCGACCCTTTCAGCTGCTTTGCTTCAAATAGTGACATAGATGTTGTGCAGTTTTATGCTGCATGCCATTACATGATTATTCCCAAGGAAATGTGGCCTTTCAGGAAAATTATAGTTGGGCAGGGTCAGAGAAGCAGTGGCCAGAGATAAAGGGTCAGAGAAAGTGAATGGATACTGGAAAGCCAAGGGTGGAGGAATATTTTATCCCTCAGCCTAATGACATGCAGGGTAGATAGAGTCCGGTCCCTCTGCTTGGGCATACCTAGGAGTTGGTGAGGTTGGCAACCACCAAAGGCACAAGCTCGGGGAAGGGGTGCAAAATTGGCACCTCTCCACTGTGGTTCAGAGTGGCTATGAGCCCGTTTGCCTATCCATATGCTCTCTGGGCCGCTCCCTGTTGCTCTGGGAGAAAGTCATGGTGGAGTGCGAAAGGTGACGAAAAGCAAATTTTCTGAGTTTCTGGTCCAGGGTGGTGGGTGGGTGGCAATACAGCTCTTTGAAAAGGGTGCAACGGAACCTAGGTACGCGAGAAGAGAGAAAACTGGGGTGGTGAGTGTGTGAAGGGGAAGTCAGAGGAAGGAGAAGAAGGGAGTTTAAGAAAACAGAGGGTGGTGGAAAGAGTGAAATAGGGGTGTTGCAGAAAGAGAACCACCTTTGGTTTCGGCACCACCCACTATCAGCATACGACCCCTTGCAGATTGCTCCTAATGTACTCCTTGATAGAAAAAGTTCTCATTCCTTCTGTATGTAGTTATGTAATAATTGCATGAGGATGATTGACTAAGATGTGAATTTCATAGACCTGATGTAATTGATGTTGAAAGTAAATTATCTTGCCTGGGTACTGTAGCTTGGAAATTAGGGAGTCTGCTTTTTTTCTTGGTCTTTTATTACAAACTGGAGAAAAGGTTTGAAAGCCTTGGAGTGTGTTCAATGTGAACTATAGAAAATAATTTTGACATTATTAAAAACATTTTCAAATAAAAGCTTACACTGAACTAGCAAGTTGTTTTTGCCATATCACTTGTAAGAAATCACAACTAATGGAAATTATTTTTAGGATATGAGATAAGATGCTGCATTTTGTGGCATGTATCAGTGGCAATGAAATGAGTGGCATTTTCTCTATGGCCCATTACCCAGGCTGTGTAGTAATACCACATGGCAATAGCATCATGACACAGCAAACATCTTATCACAGCCAAAAAGCATCTATGTAATATTCCTTCACTGCCATTGAGATCGTTTGGCACAGTTCTACTGAACCATGCTGAATAGTAGTGTAATGAAGATGAAGCAATGTGTTTGTGTGTATTGTTTTGGTTTTAGAAACTCGGTATGTCAAGTATATTTGCTATAGCTGGCAGTGAAAACACCGATAAATCTCACTTAGGCCCATATTTCTTCATTATTAGAAGAGACGTGTAAGATCTTGTCATTTGCATGAGCTTTAAGACAAGGACCTATTTTATTATCATAGATTGTATATATAATTTATTGCAACACCAGCTACCATTGTATCAAGGACCTGTGCTATGTATTGAATTCATTTGATCAAAATGTTTCTAGTTTTTTAAACAAATTACTAGCTGCTAACGTGCTTTCTAGATTTGCATTATCTAGACATCTGAGATCTGCCAAGATTTCTTATGCATTCCTTCTATGTTTAGCTTTCAGGGCCTATTCCTTAAGAATGTCTACATAAAAATGGGCTAGACCACAACTATGGCTAAGGCACACACAATTGCTAAAACATGAGCATCACACAATTGTTAAACATGGCCCCTTCTCACAGGGGTGTGGGCTTGACACTTGACAAAAAATGGAAAATGTGGGGGAAGTGATATTAAAGCACTCCCATGTGTTATCTTGCTGTATTTTGTAGCTTTTAAGCAAATCTTTCTTAGCTTGGCTTTGGTACTGGAAGTGAACCAGGTAGGGAGCACAGCAAAGTAAGGCCAGGTGAGGGGTCGGTTTTGTTCCTTGTACTCCATTTTGTGTACTACAAGAGTATTTAATGCCCTCCAGATTTTGGGGAAGTATAACTGCCATTATCTGTGACATTAGTTAAGTTGGCAGGACTGACATGAGTTGTAGCCCAACAATATCTAGAGGGCCACAGGTTAACTACCCATGGTGTAAAGAGCAGGCTACTCAAACCTGTTTTATATGTGTATGGGAAAATGTGTGTTTTGCATGCTCCACATGTCTCACCTAACATATTGTAATATACCTAATATGCTCCAATATTGCATTCTGGCTTCAGTACACTACAGGGTTATACTTAAGTCTCACTGATTTCTATGGCTGCAATACAAAGGGCCATGTGTGATCTTCCATACATGCGCAATGACTTCTCAGTCATGCTATTCCTAAATTTAGCCCCTCCCATGTAGATAGCTATGCACAAGGTCAGGGGACCTTCCATAGTGACATTCTGTTATGCTTGAGGAGGTGCTGTTGTGAGTAGAGAAAATAATTAGGCTAACTGTACAAGGGGAAGTGCTTTGCATGTATGCATTATATTTCATGGATTCTGACAGTGGATCTTAACTGCACTGAACTGTGGCCTCTTTGTGCAACCCACAAAACTGTTTAAATCCCACTGAAATAAAAATAAGTAGAAAATTGGCATTTTAGCTATTTCATAGCTGGGGGAAAGAAGAAAACCCAGAGACTGATATTCTGCTGTAATTTCACACACAATGATAAGTTGAAATCCAGTATACAACAAATAGAGTTTTGATATTATACAAAAGTGAAAATATTTTAACAGAAATTATAGTGGTTATTGAACAAGGTTTGTATTTTCAATTGTCTTTCACATTTGAAAATAAAGTTTCTTAATAGGAAATAGATTTCTAAACTTGGTTTTGATTAAAAATTACTGATTATGCTGAGCAAAATATACAGTAATACATGAAAATTAAAGTTTATTACATACTTATAAAATGAAGGTAATAAAATATTTTGCAAGATTCTAGCTCATAAGAAAAATACAGTTAGTGAAAATATATGGGTTTGTGCTATCAACAGTGTGTTGGTATATTGCTAAGATTTTAACTGAATCAATGATACATAGGACTGAATGCAAAGAATGTTGAGTGAAGGAAAACAGCCACTAGTGCTGTTCTGCAAAGGTTTGTACAGAAGCTTATGCCACAGTTCACACAATGCTATTAACAGGTAAATTTTTTACCCGTTCTCATACTTTTTACATGAGAGGCTGTTCATGCTGTTGTGCAAGTGAAGGAACATTTGGGACTTAGTTTCTCTTTTCTCATGCAGTGCTTAAACACAAAGTAAACAGCCCTTCCCTTCCATCCCTGAAAGGTTATCTTTGGATTCAGCCCACAATATCTCCTGACATATACTGCTAACATAGTTGATCTGGCAATAATAGTTGGTTGCAGCAGACTAAATTCTACTCAGATTAGGCCCATTGAATTTACTGGACATAAGTTAGTCATATTGATTAATTTCAGGGCATTTGTGTTTAATATGGATACCATTGTTTACAACCTTATGCCTGCCATTGCTCTGATCCACTAATTCAGGTGAAGCCACTTGATGTTGTTGGACTCCCATCAGACCTGATTGGTACAGCCAATGATCAGGGATGATGGGAGTTGGAGACCAACAAATATCTGGAGGACACCAGGTTGGCAAACCCTGCACTAAGTCATGTGCATATGAAACTCTTACATGTAGGCTCACTCATTAATTTTAAAAGAAAAAAACCCCAGAACCTATATAAGCAACAAGTATACAACAAGTGGGTAAAGCAATCATTGATTAGGGTGATTTCATTTATATAACAGTGTTCTCAAGAGCATTAGAATAAATACTGAATCTGGGTATATTTGTTGCAAAATAATAAAATAACTTATTTATATCATTGATGGAAGTGTAATTTTAATCTGAGTTATTCCAAATTTGTTGCATCATATATATGGTATAGTCATAGTAACTCAAAAACACATTTATTTACAATATAATATTGTGTGTGTATATGATATATATATATATATATATATATATATATATATATATATATATATATATTATATTACACAAATATTCATGTTTTATTTTTACAGTACTGTACTTACGAATTCTCTCAATTGGTTTATCATAGTGCAAACTGTAATGTTGCAATATGGGCTATAACAGTCGTACAATAAAGAACAATTTCTTGCCATTATCATTTGTAATACAGCTGTCTGCTAAAGTAATTTTTAAAAATTATTGTAAATGACAAACTGTAGTTTAGGAGAGGGAGATTCATTGTCGTGTCAGACAATGCTGTCAGAACCTCAGATCTCCTGGTGTCTGCAGTTCCAATACAATATCCAGTTTTGTGACAATATTGTAATCTAGCTGTTGGTACATCCCATCCAAAATACTTATTGGTTCCTGCAGCAAATCTTGGGACTGGATCGTAAGTCTACTATGATAGCACCATTGGCAGAAAGTAATGAACATACTAATTATAAAAGGAATGGAAACAAAATGTACCTACCCTAATCTGTGAACTTATCTGTTTTGTGGAATTTCATCTTATCAGTTTTTATACTCTAAATTCAATTCAAGTGTTTGAGAAAAAATCACTGGTACTCTGTTCACTCTATACGTCACAAATATATCCTCTAATGCAAGTACAACAGTGAATTCAACTGTTCAGACTATATTTAATAGCCTGCTCCTTTTCATTCTCTGGAATACAAAGAGGTTGCCTTTTTCTATTTCTACCTGCTGAAACTTGTATATGATTATGTTGTTTGCATAAATGAAAAAAATACCTTCCCAGAATAAGAAATTCATTGTGAAATCCTGTGAGTTTGATTGTAGCTTATCTTTTTCACTGGTTTTTAACCAGCCCTTGCATAAAAATGTCTTTCAATTCACATACTGTAGCTTGTCTGGTACGAAATCTTTACAATAGCCTAGAGTATAGCCTATCAGAGGTAGGCCTATTGTACAAAAATTCACAGTTTCAAAAAATGCTCAAGGGAAATACTTTTCATAGATTCCATATTTTATGAAGTAGCAAACCTAATGAAGAACTCATGAGCACCCACAACGATCTACCACCATAGCTGGTATCTTTCCATATATTATCTGTTCTTTTCCATTGAAATACAGCATATTTATTGGGGACATCTTAGTAGGTGTGCAGCATGGGCCTGCTGAGCCTCTTGGATTTGCTTGGTGTACAAGATGAGTGTGTGGATACTTTTGTAAAAATACAAATTCACATTCTCCAGAGCAGTAATTTGCTTTGTATCTTTTGGGTGCAATTATCCAGTCCCATCCAAAAGCTTCAAAATCCACAGTCAGCGGATAACGGCAACATCGAGATTCTGTTGAATGTTCATCACAGTCCAGACCAAAATCTCTGCGTGATCTTTTTGGTGTATCTGTAATCCTGACCTCTAAAAATGGATTCTATGAATAAAAAAAAGGAATAGTATTGTGGTAAAGTGATTGACATTTGACACACAAAATATATATTTATAAACATTGTATAGCATTTGAGAGCTGTAATGGTGATGATGTAACTAGCCTTGTTACCAAAAACAACCTTGCCTGCTTTTTACTTTGGGGGGAGGGGGGTCTTTATGTGTAAGGAGAAGAGGGGTAAAAATAAAATAAAGCCTAGAAGAATTGCAGCAGCTACAATGTTACATGGCAATCCATTTATTAAAAAACCCCACAAAAAACCTAGAATGGTTTTGAAAACAATTTGTTATACAGTGTACTACCCAAAGGACAAAATTTTAAAATGTCACTGTGAATGTTCAAGCTCTTGGACACATACAAAGAGGAACTCTTTGGCTCCTAGTCATAAACTTTTTCATTGTCCTGTTAGAAGGCATTAAGACATCAAACACCCAAATTGTTGGTGTTATTAATTTTTAACTATTAAAAATGGCCTATATAAGCACCTTCCATATAGCACTCAGCTTGAGGAACTGAAAAATAAGTGTTAATCCAATTACAGGCAAAAAACTACATGAAGTTTATGTACAATTCTGGTTTAGTTGTTCTGCTGGAGCACAGAGGACAATTTCCAGCTCCTAGTATCATTAATTTGCTGGAGCTTTCACACTGCATTAATAATCACAGCTTTTGTAAATTCCTCTTTCATTTGTTTGAAACATCCTTTTAAGCAATGAATTACAATTAAGTTCCTGCAAAATTTCCAAGTGAAACTTACCAAACCATCTTCCCCTGGTCCTGGATAAGTTACTGCAAGATCTCTTCCTTTTTCATCCAAAGCTTTGATTTCAATACCCAAGTTAGATTCAGGTTGTTTGAGCCAATTTTGCAACACAGTCTTCACATCAATGCTCTGCCAAATACCAGTGCCTGGGTTCATGTCAAGTTTCAAAGATCGAATTGCAGTAGAGGTTGTACCATCTTTCATGGGTCTGATGAGTCTCAAGATCTGTACAAATACTGTTGTAGGCCTCTGGACTGGTCTTAAGTATATCCACAACTGAGCCTTCACTACTTTATTATACTGTATTTTGGAGCTAAACTTAAAGAAGCAACATTTGGGTTTTCCTTCCACTGCCATAGGGAAATCAGCTATAAACAAATGGATAGAAAATATTACTTGTTTGCAAACATCAGAAAACATGTAAACATTTTATAACATCTTCAGACAATTTCTTAGCAGTGACTTACAGTTTGCAGTGGAAACAGTTGCTCATCTCATGTGACCATCTAAGATGTATACCACTCTTATTTTTTTAACCACCACAACTACTTCACACTTTGCCCCATTTTAATCAATATCCAATACTTTCATCAAAATTTTGCTATACCCCTCCCACAACCTCTTGATGTGCAGCAAACATTTATGACCAATCTGAGTGAGTGCATATCCAGTAATAAGGAACACATAATAAATCCATGCCCTTATCGCATAGAGATCCCCAAGCACAGTTTGTATAGTTCCATGTATAAAGTCTGCTGTTCCAGTGTTATTTTGGAGTAGGTCCAGTTACTTTTTACATTTAAAATTCTCCCTTGTCAATAGATGGTGGCCTTGGATCCAGTATTTATTTATATTTATTTAATTTGTATTCCACCACCTTCTGGAGTCTCTAAAGCACCTCATAGTTTCCATAAGGTTCGGTCCAGAGTCCAGACTAAATTAGTTGCATCTAGGTTCTGTTGATTTCAGTGGGATCTAAGCCATAACTAAGTTTTCATATTGATTAGAATGATACCTACATGCAGCTAACTAAATCTGGATCTACCAATATAACACAATGATTCCATTAGCTTGCAATAAAAAAGAGAAACATGATCACAAAATAAGTGGCCATATGAAGGCAAATCGTAAGAGGAAAAGAAAAGGGGCAAAACATTGAACATAGAATAAGAAAGAAACTTAAAAAAACAAACTTGGATATTTTTTTAATTTCCAGTACTCAAAAGAACTTTCTTGGAGGAAATCCACTGAAATCTTAAGGAACTGCTTGTTTATTTGAGGACTTAGGTGAAAATGATTCATGTATATATATAATTTCACTATTTGCTTTTTCTGTATTGTGTTTTATGTTTTGATCTTATACCATTTACCTGGGAAGTAAATACCATTGAATTCCATGGACTGCTAAGTGGATATGATGAATATGATATCATGTTTGTACTATGTGATTAAGTTGATTTCTACTGAAAAGGACAGGCCGAACTTTTAAAATTATACTGATTATTAAAAAGAAAACAAATAATAAAGGAATATACCCAAAGAATCTTGGAGAGTCTGTGTAGTTATACTAACTGTCCAGCTGTACAAATCACTCTCTGAAATAAAGTCTCTCTCTCTTTCCCCACCCCCTAGTCAAAATTACCAAGGGTACTGAACACACTGTACAGTGTACTCAGCCTGAAAGTGGTTGTGACATATAACATCCACTTAAAACACAACGAATGGCAAACATTCAAGTTTTGTTAGTGTTATTTCTATTTTAATTACATATAGTAGAGTTGTGAATAAGCTATAACAAGTATAGCAGAAACCAAGTTGCTTTCATTTGCATTGCAACAAAATGTATTGTTAATAACTTTATTTTAATTTTCTGACCTACTTTGTGAGACTAGGAATTGCAATATAGTAGGAAATTTTATTTTAGCCTACAGTGAGATTATATAAGCTGTTTGATACATTTTAACTCTCCTTACATCTAGTATAAAATAATATCCCATATTGATGCATTCTAGCACTCATGTACCACAAAGAGCCCCTATATGAGTGGCTTTTTCCAGAGACAGCAATATAAAGGACAGATTTACAATAGCATTCTTTTCTGTGCATGGACCTGCTTCTAATTGGGATGTGGTTGCAGACCCAAGTTCCTGTGCCTGGAGTAAAAATATGTTAAGGCTGCAGTCCTAATCACAGGGTAAGCTTCATTTAGCACAGGGGATTTACTTCTGAGTAGACATGTACTCTTAAGTCATTTTCATATTAAGTTACCAAAAAGTTTTTGCATTTTTAAAATGCCATCAATGAAGAGTGAATAAATAGAATAAAAGTATTTTCTACAATGTTTTTGATAAATCAGCACAAATAATTAATTCATGTTTCTTTAAATATGAATTTCTAAAACATAAATTCTTGATTATTCTTTCCAAAAGAAATGTTAAAATAACCATTTCACTCCTCTTGAATATTTTATGCCACTGTTGCTGGTAGCAAATCTAAGTCGTGTGTGCTCAAGCTGTCCTTTTACTTTATTTTATCATCGCCTTAAGTGTTATTCCGAAAACAGCTGCCATAGCCAAATACTTCAGCTAATGAAGAACATAAGATACTATAATATAAGCTGTGCAAAAGATACTTGATAGGAGCCATGGCAGATGCTCAGCACTAAGAAGATAACTAAGAATCTGCTCATTCAGTAAATATCTTCATTCCTTCTTAACACAACTAATAGAATTCCTAGAGCTGTGCATGAACATTTCATTATTTAAAATGTAGCACCATTGGCATTTATTAAGTGCTACATTAATGAGTGCATTAGATTAATAATGTGGTTAATATATCAGTATATATTGTATTAATTAACAATTGTGGACAAAATAATTAGATTAGGAGAAAGCAAATGTATGTTAGAGCTAAGCACAGAGACTGAGTGTTGTGAACATTATTGCCACTCAGAAAGTACCCGTCATGTTTAGTGTTTTGCGGGAATGCAAAATGGCATGAAAACGTTTGTTGGGGAGAGAGTATGTGGCTCCAGGTGTATTGACAACTCAACCAAGCCTTCCTGTCTGGTAACATCTTCGCCGCAGAACACACCTTGGCAGAACAGGAATGTTGCCTCTCGGTACTATGTTGCCTCAACAGGACACATGTTTGTGTATTGACTTGGTGACTCGGAAACTAAAACTAATCCAGAATGTGGCAGCTAGATTGGTGACTGGGAGTGTCCGCCAGGACCATATCACCATATAATTCATATAATTCACTGGTTCCCAGTACATTTCCAAACACAATTCAAAGTGTTGGTGCTGACTTTTAAAGCCCTAAACCTCCTCAGGCCAGTGTACCTGCAGGAGCGTGTCCACCCCCATTGTTCAGCCCAGACACTGAGGTCCAGCTCTGAGGGCCTTCTGGCGGTTCCCTTACTGCGAGAAGTGAGATTACAGGGAACCAGGCAGAGGGCCTTCTTGGCAGTGGCACCCTCTCTGTGGAACACACTCCCATCAGATGTCAAAAAGATAAATAACTACAGTGGTGCCCCGCTAGACGAAAATAATTCGTTCTGCGAAAATTTTCATCTAGCGGGTTTTTCGTCTAGCGAAGTGGCAATGACAGCCGCGCTTTCGCAGGCTAGACGGAAAAAAAAGACGAAAAATTTTCGTCTTGCGAGGCAGCCCCATAGACAAATTCGTCTTGCGGGGCAGCCTTCCGCTAGATGAATGCCTTCGTCTTGCGAGGCATTCGTCTTGCGGGGCACCACTGTATACAACTTTTAGAAGACATCTGAAGGCAGCACTATAGTGGGAAGTGTTTAATGTTTGACCTGGGCTCCTTCCAGTACATTAATTCAACCAGTTACTTTGGGGTGCAGCTAGAGCTGAATTTGGGGTTCGGGCTGGGTTTTTTTGCCTTCACTGACAACACTAGGTAGCCAAATCTAATTCGTTCTGTGATGCTATCACATTCACTATGTGATACATGATTGGCTGAGAAAGTGTAAGGAAGAAGAAACAAAACCTCTGTTATAATTAAAAAATTGTGCCAGTGCAACAGAAGATCAGAAGAATGATTGTGAATAAGCACCAAAATACAAAAAGTAGGAGTTTGGGGAGTGCATAATATTATAATTATTGATATTATGAATTGCATTGTAAATGTAATTCGTTTTATTTTACCTCTGCACGATTTCCATACAGAATATTTGGCACAGTTAAAATTTATATATCTGTATGTGAAAATATGTTAAAATATATTAGTACATTGAACCTTAATATTTTATTCGGTCAGTTACATGGATGTTCCCCCTTACCCCCTGTTTTCAGGAACTTCTAAAAACAAAGTGTTCCCCGAAAGGTTTGCTAATGCAAACTGATGCATTAATATGCCTTTTTTACTTTTGCACAATAAATTACTGAAATAATAAGGTTGATTAACTAAATAACTGATTTACATACCAACAGCAATAAACAAGTTAATTGTTAGAAATGCTTTTCATGGAATAGTTTGTATTTAAAGGGGAAAATACCATTAAAAGAAAAATTACTTGTCAGTAGAACATGATTCAATTAAAAAAAAATCCCTCTGTTGCATGCTTCCACAAGCAGTTTGTTAGATGAAATCAAAAGGAGATTGTTGGTCTCTAGTGCTAAGACAAGTGCTTGTCAGTAGAGTAGTATCTTATAAAGGAATAAACGTACTTACACTCTGTAGGCATTGTAATAATAGTTTCAGTTGTAGCATGGTAATCATCATCTTCCAAAGAGCCATCACTGCTGTCATCTCTCTGGACATCATATTGATCAATCAGTTCTTGCAGTGGTGGAGCTTTAGGTAAAAGTTGCCTTATAGCATCCCGGCTAATGTTAGGTGCTTGCTCCAGACGCAGTTTACTGAGGATCTGAATTTTTATAGCTTCTATTCTTGAAGATTTTGTACTTTGCCTCCATGTACATGCGTTGCACAGTCCATCTTTTTCCATGTTTTCATTTGCCTGATTACTTTCATTAAGATCCACTGGACCAGGTATGATTAACATGAAAAGGTAAATATAAAGATACATTTTTTATTTCTGCAGGATCTCACATTCAGTGCAGTGCTTTCCCTTCCTTCCTTCCTTTCTCCTTCCTTTGATTCTTTTTTAATCTTTCCGTACTGTGTGAATCACTGAAGGCAAATGCAATCTGAGACAACTCACCACTCTGGTGAATCATGTATATTCCAAGAGGGCTTTTTATATTCCAACCTTCATTAGACTTGTGTCGTCAAAACCAATGATTGGCTGCTAAACCAACAATGAATCTAACTGTCAGATGTTAAAGCCATGTCCCTCATAAGTTGCTAGACCGCATTTTGTTACTGCCAAGGGTGAGCTGATTTTCTGACTATTCCATAGAGAGTATCTCCTCACAGGCTGTAAGAATATTTCCAAGGAGCATGGCCAGCAGTATCAAAAGATAGTATTACCATTCTTAAATGTGAATCAGCTGCTGCTTTTATTGTGAATCAGTCTATGTATCCTTCCCATATCTAAAAAGGCTGGCCAATAATTGAAAAAGAAAACATTTAATAAGTGTAAAGACTTCACTATTATAAATTAAAATTGTTCTCAAATATTTTATTTAACAATATGGATTTTTTAAAATGAACTGTGAAATACACCACTGAAAAGACAATAGTTAAGAATTTAAAACCAAAATCCTAACCAGTCTACATATGCAAGTTTTATTAATTTGATTATGTTTGAGTTCAGGTGGTATAAGTAATTAAGGAGATAGAATCTCATTTACATCCTAATACTAAATACATTACAGGGAACAAACACGTAATGACCACTATACACAGGTCATTGAGTGCAGTAGTAGACAAGACATTTACTGTTGAGAAGCAATCTCCTTGTGCATATATATATATCCAGGACAGCTGGCTTGTGTGGTATCCTTTGACAGCACACCTGTCACCTGTTTAGGGGTGGCAGTGTGGAGGACTAGATTCAGTATCTCTGCCCAACCCAAGCAGAGATGCACTTGCTGACATAACTCTGAAACCAAGCAGTTACCCAGTAGAACACACTTTTGAAAGTTTGAATAGTATCATCATACACAGGATCCTGCTTCAATATTCACATCATCTTTCCTTGATTGAGGTGAACAGATTTAGGATCAAGGTGCAAATAGCTGCAATTAGGGCTGGGAAGAAACACAATTTCCACCAATAATTTGATAAATTGGCCCTGTAATTTGAGGAGAAATGGTTTTGTGATATCATTCTGCTCCCAGCATTGTTTCTCTGGATCATTTCATTAATACTTCAGCTTGTTTTCTTGGGATTTAACCCATTGAATTATATCTTCTGGTTTATTCAGAATGCATGGTTACTCTCGAATCCCACCTCCCCACAACCCCTCCCGGGATGCGACCTTCCAAAACCTCAAATAAAACATCTTTACATGGGGGCATGGTTATTGATTATTGTAATATTTTGTGTTTATTTTTCTGTTTAACACTTTGCGCTTTCCCTAGTAAGGAAACATGGGATATAAGCAATACACAAAATTAAATTAAATCTCTCACCATTGGCCATGCTGCTTGTGGGTGAGGGCAGTTGGAATCCAATGACATCAGGAAGGCCCAAAGATTTGCCGTCCCTGATTTAAGCCTTTGCTGAAACATCATCCCAAACTCAGCTGGCAGGAATTGCTGGGAACTGCCCAGGGTCCTGCTTCATCCATGTACAGGAAGAGGTTCTGGTATTCATAACTACTTTTTCACAGGTTCCCAGCCCCAGCAGAATAAGATAAGGACCTCAGAATCTCCCACAAAGAGAACTCTAAGCTGTTTGTAGCTCAGATAGGTCGTGCAAGATTCAGTTGCACCTGTTGGGCAGCATGAGTAGCACAATGTGATAGAAATAGGTGTGAGTTAAGTGAGTCATGAACCACAAAGACGTGAGGATTGGATCATCTCCTGTCCTTGGTTTCCAACTAACAGTTGGCAGTTAGGTGCATCTCTGCTCAAACATTGGTGGACAACATAATTCACTGCTGAACATCCCATTTCTGAGATGACATTCAGAGTCTGTAAGAACTAAAGAACACTTGCATCCAAATGTGCATTTTATTTTATTATAATCAGAGCCCAGCATATAGTAGATACCATTGAAAATATTTAAAATTACAGAAAATCAATAACAACCTTCAAAACAACACCAGGCAGTAAAAAGTCTGGGGAAATAAATATGGCAACTAAATGTCAGCAATGCAGGGGAAATTCTGATGTCAGTCAGGAATGTGTTCCAGACATTGTGAACCATTGCCAAGAATGCCATGACCCATGCCAGTGCCATGCCCATCAACACCACCATGAGCAGGACTTACCCTGCAGATAGCTGAAAGTATCAGAGGTAGTGTGCCTTTAAGTACTTTGCTTGGTCTTATTAGGCTTTGTACACCATTACTAATACCTTGAACTGGGCCTCGTCCATTAGTGGAAACAAAATTGCAGACCACAAATCCTACACCACTTTTAGAGGCAGCCATCTATTTCATATCCCTCATCCCTTGACCTTGATATGGAGGGAAGTGACCACAGTTGATGAACCTATGCATCAATTTTACCTACTTATCATTTGTAAAAAGAGCAGTTTCCTACCAAGGATTATCACTTTAGTCTTTACATAATTGATTTTGCAAAGGCCCATGCTTTCCATGGCTTTCTAATCTGACTCTCAAGTTTTGTAGCAGAATAAAAATCATTACTATTATAAATATTACCATTTGTTCACATGGGGTGATGCATGTTATGTGTCAGACTATGAGTATGTAGAGCAGACCCACTGAAACCAGTGGTCTTGTTTAACTGGGTCTACTTTATAAGCATAAAGTACTTTTTTTTTACCAGTAACATGTTTATCGCTGAAATTATGTAGAGTGAAATTGTGATAAGATTTTGATTATCCACCTAGTCCATTCTTCCCCCAAATCAGTAATTGCCCTTGCTTCCAAAGTTGAGAAGAAATCTTTTCTCATGTGGCTTCATCTCCAATTCTCCCACCATCCTTGTTGCTTGCCTCTGGAGTTGTTCCAGTTTGTCAGTATCCTTCTTAAACTGTAATGCCCAGGACTGGACATCATACTCTTGATGCCTCACCAAAGCAGAATAGAGTGCTTGTTGATTGATATGCAAAGTTACTGCACAGCTTGGGGGCTTTCAGCTTGTGAATCCTTGTTAGGAGACAGCTGGAAAAATAAGAACGAGGTTTATTATTGGAAATAATACTTGGGTGGTAAAGAGTTCTCTAGTTTTAACTAAGTTGGAGTTTAAAGGAGCCATGTTCCTTGGTTTGTTTATTCCTTTGTTGTGGGCCGAGTCACAGTGCCACCCCAACCCCGGGTCAGTTCCAACTGCGCTGAGGCAGGATGGTGTTGCTGGCTTTTGTGCCTCACCGACTGCAAGGACATGTATGCAGCCAATGCCCTCTAAGTCTGCAAGGCCCGCCCCGCCTCCCAGGAGAGGCGACTCATTGGCCAATTTGGGGTGCAGCAGCTGGTGGGAACTCAAGCCAGGTGGCATGGGGAAATTCCCCCAAAGCCCACCCGGCCATGTGCGCTCTGTTCTCACTGCCTGGGAATGGGAACCAAGCACGAGAGCCTACAACCGCTGCCTGCCCAGAGAAAGGGGTAAGCGTCTATTTTCAGCAGAGAGAGTTTCAAAATGACTTCTCTGAATAAGGTCCAAAAAAAAGTGGGACGGAAAACGGAAGCGAAAACTTGCAAGCTTCAATCTAAGACAGGCATCCCCAACCTGAGGCCCTCCAGATGTTTTGGCCTACAACTCCCATGATCCCTAGCTAACAGGACCAGTGGTCAGGGATGATGGGAATTATTATTAGTAGTAGTAGTAGTAGTAGTAGTAGTAGTAGTACCCCGCCGATCTGGCTAGGTCCCCCAAGCCACTCTGGCCGGCTTTATTTGTACCCCGCCCATCTGGCTAGGTCCTCCAAGCCACTATGGGCGGCTTCCAACAAATATTAAAATACATTAAAATGTCACAGATTAAATTTTCTGAATGTCAAGTAAGTTGCTTATTTCTTTGACCTCTGATGGGAGGGCGTTCCACAGGACTGGTGCTACTACCGAGAAGGCCCTCTGTCTGGTTCCCTGTAGCTTTGCTTCTCACAGTGAGGGAACCACCAGAAGGCCCTCGGCGTTGGATCTCAGTGTCCGGGCTAAACGATGGGGGTGGAGATGCTCCTTCATTGCAGGAGATCATGTGGCCCGTACTGGGCCCTGATGGAGCAGATGGTTCTGCTAAATTGCGAACCACCTGAAAAAGTCTCCTGCTGCTGTTTTCTGCAGATGCAATAGAGGCGGTGAAGAAAGTTTTCTTCACCATCACTACCGCCACGTGGTAGGCTCGACATTGAGCTCTAACCCGTGTCCGGTCAGATTCAGAATGAGTTACCCACCACCAGCACTCTAGCCGTCTCAACAATTGTTTCATCGCCCTCAGCTCCGGCGATTTGTGGTCCAAAACATCTGGAGGGCCGAAGATTGGGGATGCCTGGTCCAAGATTTTGAAGAAAGGGTCAGCATAGAGATCAAAGGACACAGAAACTATTTAGGAAAATGAAGGTTCCCTGCTCTGTCTGCTTTAACACCATACAAACCTTTCTCAGAAAACTGAATAAAAAATAAAAAAATAAAAAAATCCTTCCAGTAGCACCTTAGAGACCAACTAAGTTTGTTCTTGGTATGAGCTTTTGTGTGCATGCACACTTCTTCAGATACACTGAAACAGAAGATACCTTCTTCAGGTATCTGAAGAAGTGTGCATGCATACGAAAGCTCATACCAAGAACAAACTTAGTTGGTCTCTAAGGTGCTACTGGAAGGATTTTTTTATTTTTATTTTTTATTTTGTTTTGACTATGGCAGACCAACACAGCTACCTATCTGTAATCAGAAAACTGAGTTATATCCCACGCTTTCAACAGTTGTACTTTTCATGATATGGTTTCTATATGTCTGTTGCTGCAGTCTAGAATCTCTTTTCATTAGTCTTTTTGGCTGCTGCATCACACTGCTTACTATGTTTAGTTTGTAGTCTGCTAAAACTCTTTCTCACATACCACTGCTACATCATGTGTCACCTATAATCTCTCTCAAAATTGTGCACTCCATAGAAAAATATTCACATTCAAACACAAGTACTATACCGGTAATCAATGTTGCACCAAATTTTAGCTTGAAAGAAAGGATGCAAAATGGATGTGGCAAGGATGAAATGCTCTCACAAACTGAAACTTAGCATTTTCAAATTTTAGGGGGCTACATTAAACCCTCTTCTCTTCCCTTTGTTTTCCCCTGAACTTCATTTTCTTCTCCCATAATCTCAGCCAATTCGGAGGTGGATAGAGGTAACACATCCACATGTTGCTAAGGTAATTGGGTGATGATTTGCAGTGCAGTTCAGTGAGAAAGTAAATGCACTCCTATGTTGCTAAGTAGGGATTCTGGAGGAATTCAATTTTTGCAAAATCCAGTATGAATAGACCTGATATCCATCACCTAAACTAATGTATGGATTGAACTGTAGTTATCCTTCAGATTCCATACATCTCGGAGTTTTGCAATGCAGGTATTAACTCAAGAAATGATATTAAAATAAATTTTAAAATGCTAATTTTGAGATAAAGTACATTTAGAAATGTGTATTTGGGGAGAAAATATAGAAATGTTTGAGAGGAAGCATTCAAAAGTACTTATGTAAAAAAGAAAGTACAGCTTAATGCAGAAATAGAACAGAAGAAGCTTTTCAATGTACACTGATCTGACCACCCCAATTGCCAAGGCAGGCAAGCAATGCTCCCATTCTTGCATTAAAACTCAATTAAACCTCCAGTGTAACATGGGAAGGCAATTTACCTTGCTTCTATTCAGTCCATCCAGCTCCCAGATTTAGCCAACTGAAAGCTAGCTTTTGCATACTGTCCTCTACCGCCAGGTTTCTTTTCACCTGTTTGTGGGATGTAGGACTTTCTTCCAGTCCTTCAGTATAGGGTAGCTAGCTTTTTTCAGCTGAGAGCTTCATTGATCTATGACCCTCTGTCAAAGTGGGCATGGCCAAAGTGTAAAAACTGTTATAGGCAAAGTTTAAGTGCAGGTATGACCATTTTTTTTAAAAAAAATAAATAAATAACAATTTGTGGGGGCAGAGGTTCACATAAACATTATGATATCACAAAATTGCAGCATGAGAAATAAGGGAGCAGCCAGCAATCTAAAAAAATTCTAAAGTACATAAATTAAAAATTGACAAAATGGGGAGGCTTGAAGGACCTTAGTAACATTTGGCACCACAGTGAGAAATCTATGGGAGCAATCATAATGACAACCTTTTAGTAGACATCATGGCAACACAGTGTGTGGGACCAAAGTAGTAGTCAGTATTTTAGTTTATATTTTTTTAAAAAAACAACATTAATTTTAATTTTTGAAAAAAATGACAAATGGCGGGGGGAACAAAATACCCCTTGCAGGGCTGGAAACAAGCTACCAGTATGTGATATCCACTCTTGCTCTCATAATTTTTCTACCCCTTTCCCACACCCTCCAGACTTCTGGAGTGTTCACAGGGATCATAGTTGTCAACCTTTCCCACAAAAAAGGGAAGGTTGACAGCTATAACAGGGATGCATTATTTTTATGGAGAGTTTGGTGCTTGGAGGCTAGATCTGTCAATGTATTATGTGCTACAGTGTGCTAAAACACTGTTCTGTTGCAATAATCCTCTGGTTATCAAAAGTTGAGGGAAGAATAGGGAAAAATATCAGTATCATGAATTTACTGTAAATTTATCTGTGGCATACTGTTTGCCAACAAGAGAAGACAAGATTGCTGAGCTAAATAAGACAGTTGGTCTGACATAACACATCAATTCTTATATTCTAAAGCATTTTGTGTTGTGTGCACAAATTCATTGCTCTTCTAGTTGATCACAGTAGCCATTCCACAAGCAAATTTTATTCATGCCATACTCCCAAGAGACTTTTCAATGAGAACCCTACAGTATCTTCTCCATGCTTTATTTATCTTCTTAGTATAGAAATGTGCACATATGCATTTATATCTAATTCATTACTTATAGTATATTGAGAATTGTGGAAGGATTAAAATGCTTTAAAATGTCCCTCAGATTTATATAACTTTGTATAAGTCAAAGTGATTTAAACATAACAATTTATAAATTAGATTTTGGTCCTTGTCATCTTTGTGTGCCAGGTTTTAAACTCAAGGAAGTGTTATGCAATGTTAAAAAAACAAAACAAGATTTACAGTGGAAACAAATATTAAGCATCATTGTAATAAAATGCTGGAAAAAATGTGAGTATGCTGACGTTCGTATCCAAGCTAATATTTTCACTGAAAAAGGTCCATGTTCAGCCAACATTCTGATGCCAGCAAAAGACTTTGGATGGGAATCATCATGGCCACACTTAACACTTTATCATTCATTTACTTTTAAAAATTATGACCGTTACATCTTAGTTGTAAAGATATATGTGCTAATGTTACTGCAACAGTGTCCTAAACAGACCACATGCAGCAAGTCAGTCACACTATGTTGCCCATAATTTCCAGTGCCACTGTATTAGGTTAATGCAGGGGTCAGCAAACTTTTTCAGCAGGGGGCCACTGTACCTCAGACCTTGGGGGGGGGCGGACTATATTTTTTTGGGGGGGGAATGAACGAATTCCTATGCCCCACAAATAACCCAGAGATGCATTTTAAATAAAAGCACACAGTCTACCCATGTAAAAGCACCAGGCAGGCCCCACAAATAACCCAGAGATGCATTTTAAATAAAAAGACACATTCTACTCATGTAAAAACACGCTGATTCCCAGACCGTCCGCAGGCCGCATTTAGAAGGTGATTGGGCTGCATCTGGCCCCTGGGCCTTAGTTTAGGGACCCCTGGGTTAATGCCATGTATAAAGTGTGAGTTGTTGCTGAATTAAATTGGTGGGTGGTGACTAAAAATATCATTTAGATGCTGCATCAGTGAAACAACTTCAATCCCATTCTGCAGTTGCCCATTTCTGTGCCATATGACACCTTTACAATAGTGTATTACACCCTATCATGCAATTGGGACAATTCATGCTTTATTGGTGCTGCCATTTCTGGTTTTATATGATGTCATTTTACTTATAGGGAAGTTTTAAATGTTTGACATTTTACTATGTTTTTATATGTGTTGGAAGAGTGGCTGGGGCAACCCAGCCAGATGGGCAGGTATTACAGTATTTATTTATTTATTTATTTATTTATTTATTTATTTATAATAAAGTGAACACAAGGTGAATGTTACTAATAAAAAGAAGCAAGTTTGCATGGCTGTTACTATGACAGTTGTATTTTAATATCCTAGTGTCATCTGGCACTTGCTGAAAGAGTTGTGTAAACTATCTACCTTCGGAACATAACCCACTTCAACTGGGCCACTTGGAATCATATGACAGTTTTAGCAACCTTAGGCAATTTCCTATTCCTGGGACTCATGTTTCTCTTTCTATCATTGTAGAAGCATACAAGATAGGAGCTGGAAGGGTTCCCCAATGTCATCTAGTTCAGCCTCCTGCCCTTAAATAGAAAACTAGCCAAGATTGCTGGAAAACATTGCTTGTTTAAACAGAAACTCCAATATGATGGTGGTGGTTAGTGGACATGTGGCTGCCATGCTGTGTGATATTTCCCACTTGTACCTGTGCACAAACATGGTAATATGGGAGGAGGGGATTATAGCAGCTCCCACTATTTCCCATGGTGGGATTAAGCCTATCAGGTCAGGTTGGGTTCTGGGATCCCACCAAGTAGTCAAGGGCAGGCACAACGTACTGGGATGCAGGTGACTCCCATAGTCTGTTCCGCCTTTGTGAAAGCAATCACATATCCGTCTTCAATTCCTGTATCTTTGCTGTGTTTTCTCTCTGGCATTTCTTCTTCAGGCTTGTTTCTTGATATTTTTTTCTTCTAGAATCAGTTCCTGTTCATTTTGTGTCTGTGTGTGAGTCCAGAGTTTCCCCCTCTCCCTTAGAGAGTGACTGTGTGGTTGTTGTTTGTCTTGTTCTGGTTGCCATTTCAGCTTTTCCCCAGTCACCATCTTGTTGGCTTCCTGCACACTCTCCTGATCTCTGCCTCTCTCTTAAGAAAAGATAATTGTGTTTGCCCCCCCCTTTCCCCTCTTCACTTGAGTTTCCAATGTTGCTTTCCAAGGGAGAGGGATCTAATGCTACGTTCTGAAGCACTGGAGCAGTAGTGCTCCATCCCAATCTTTTGATCAGCTGTATGACTGGGTTCTGAACAGTCAGCCCCTTACTGCATCAATTTTTATGCCTGTCCTTTACAACAGTTGAGTTTACTGCATCTTGGGCATGTACTGTATGTTAGACCTGCATACCAGTTGGACACAGAAATGCAACAGAGATGGCTTCCGAGGACCCTGCCTCAGTGGCAATAGGTGTCCTGGAGAGAGCAACAGCCAGCAAGGCCACAAAAAAGATTAAGCAGTTGAAACAGCAGCAGCAGCAATATACCCAGAGCACTCACTAGCAGAGGTGTAGAGCTCCTACTGATGTCAGAAGGGCCCAATACATTGGTAAGGCATCAGTGGTCCTTTCAGTTCCTGTGGATGGGGAGGATGGTTGGGACCCTGTTTAAGGGGTTACTAGTCAGCAGCCTATGGATACACAGTCTTCAGTGCAGCCAGAACAACTTATGGTGTCCCCACACCCTCCAGCCTACTCCAGCTGCAATGGATTTTCAGCACAGTAATGATCAGATCTCCTCTAACTTTAATCTAGTGGTTGCCCCTAATTGTAATACTTCAGTCCACTAACCCTATACAACTGAACACAGAACTGGTTCCTCCAAGAGGAGCCTTTTTAAGGGTCTACTTCGTCATCTTCTTCATCTCAAAGAAATAGCCAGGCTCCTAAAGGGCAGTTCTTTTTTGTTCCAAGTCATCTCTAGGTTTCATAGGCAACAAAAACTTGTTTTGAACGGCTTCTGAGGCACGTTTCTCAATTTTTTAAAAGGAATTTGCCAGCCGGTAATTGTGCCTCAGTTGTCAAACGTTTAGGAAGTCGAACTATCTTCCGGAATGGATTATGTTCAGCAACCGAAGTTCCGCTGTACAACTGTTAAGCATCATTATAATAAAATGGTTAAAAAAAAAATCACTTATAGTGTTTTTTTGCCCGAGGCTTTTTTTTAAAGTAACCACCCCTTTACATAGCATCATGAATCCTTTGGATTTCTAAATAACTTTTCCACCAAAAATATAAAAGGGGGGAGGGAGTTTTATTTCACTGTGGAGCTTTTCAGTATTATAATCTGTGTCCTTGCATTTCTTCTGATACTGAAGATTTCCTATAAAGCACATTATGAAAAGGAGACCATTGAGTTGTGTAGTAATGTGTATATATACTGACCTCTGCTGGAATTTTTGGTTCCTATATGCATTAGTTAGAAAATCTCTGGATTTCCCTCACTAAATTGTAAATTTTGTAAAAATAAAACACAGTAAAAATGCCTGCTCAATTTTAAATAACATCATTGAACAAAGTCCTTTTCACCACTCACTTAACCCTTTTACAATTCAGCTCATACTTAGTGTTTTAACACAAGCATGTGTAGCACTAACAGTAATTAATTCAACCACATGTCCCTATTTATTCAGTTATCCTTTATACTTAAGTCTGCATTTTCATGATTTTATTTATTATTGGAATTGCTTTACTTGTACTTACATGTATATAATGCTTAATGGAATATATATTTATGTGTCTTTATCTGAAGATTTTCAAGATCTTGTTCTCTCACAGTCTACAATATATGCGTGGCCACAGCTAGGCATTATTTTTCCTCTGTCCTGCGACCAATAAATTACCAGTAGGTTTTTTCTGGGGAGAGGATTGGATAAAACTCCCTGCGGCACAATTGGTTAGTGGCTTTGGCCGCTAATTGAAAGATTTTGCTACTTTATTTTCTCCCTTCATATCTTGGAGAGGATGCAAAGACACAAGGGATTTGAGGAGACATCTCTTGGCAGAATTTATTGGAAAATAATATTTTATTTAATTTATTAATTTTCCCGAGTGAGACTTGAACCCTGTATTAAATTTGTTGCTTACCCTATTCCTTAGGCTCAGAATTATTTAAATGAACAAATTTATGTTTATATTTTTATACTTAATATATTTTTATATTTAAAAAGGGAAAGATAATTGTGCCCAAAAGGGCAACTTCGTAAAGCCCTGTCCATCATTCTACCTTCCAACTCATCTAAAATGAAACTTTTAAACAAATCAGTATAATTGTAGACAAGGTGATTCTTATTTTAAAAACGGAAATAAATTGTTTTGATATGGAATGATGTTATGTCATCTTTCTAGACTTTTGTGCAGCTTTCAAACAAAAGGTGCATGTTTAATTGACATGTTCTTTAGTGGACACTGGAAGTCACAGATATGTAATTCTGAGCATGGCCAGTAAAGATTACAAAAGACCATGAATTTTGTTCCGAGGTGAGGGCTTCAATAATGGCCTCACCACAACTCCCTTCAGATGACTGGGAACTATCTTTTCTCAGAGGATTCAACATGGGGAAAGTATCCGAGTAAATATGGATGGCTGAACAATAGCAAGCAGTTTCTCCACATCCTTGGGCAGCAACATTTGGTAAACGAAATGGATAAAATGGGGCCAAGAACACAGCACCATATCCAAAGAAGATTTGAATCCCTGAAGTGGAATCCAAGTCAGAATGGATACAATTTATTTTATTTGGAAAGTCACAGGATTTCGTAGGTGCAAGAGGGCAGACAGCTTTTTCTCTACACAATTCCCAGCTCACTTCCTGAGGCATTTCAAATGACATTTTTCCTACATACCATATTGGCCTGAAGATAAGCCGCACTTTCCCCCCAAATTCCAACCGTTAAAAGTTAAAGTGCGGCTTATATGTTCATTGCATTGCGCAACCTTATGCCTCCAGCAAAGTGGTGCAGCTCCCCCCCCCCCCCAGAGCAGCCTGGGAGTGTGGGGCAACAGCTTGCAGCCCACCCGCCGCTCCCAAGCCTCCCCCGAGCCACCGGAAAGAAGGGGGGAAGGCTTTCAGCAAAGCAGCAAAGCTCCCCCCACCCCAAGGAAGCAGCACGGGGGAATGGTACCCATAGGATTTTCTTCTACATTTGCCATTTACGGGTATGAGTGCCTGCGGAATTTTAAGGGAGCAGCTTATATTCAGGTATTGTCTTTTTTTCTTTTTCCCCCCTTGAATTTTAAAGGTGTGGCTTATTTGTGGGTGCAGCTTATATTTGGGCCAATACAGTACCTCCACATGTTGCATTTATGAGGTCTTCCAAGCGGTTTGAAAATACCTTTAAAAGGAGAAAGAAAGAAAAAGGTGTTCCACCTTTAAAAAATTGCTTTCACTAAAGCTTCTGGGTTTCTTACTAATTTTTCTTTAAAAATCTACACAGAAGTGGAATGGAACTGACTTGCCAGTGAACATGTATGAAAGGTACACAAACCAGATCAAGTGTGTTCCCTCCATCCTCTTTAGATATGGAAAGTCCGCCTGGTACAACTAGTAAGAAGGACGAAATACTTGTAAATTGTAGTGGTTCCCTTTCTCTGCCCCTGTGTCAGCTAGGGCTGAACCAAGAACTTCGCTGGGCACAGTGGAACCCATATGGGAGCCTTTTCCTTGTCCTGCCTAGTTGGCAAGGAATAAGTTTTTGCACATCTACATGTTCTGTGCTTTGATACCTCATTCATTTCTATGACAGACATGCAGAAGCTGAAAACTATAATTGAATTCACAAATAGATATATTAAATCCCTCACTTAGGGGCTAATATTACCTTTCATGGGCTCTAACTGCTTAGTCCTTGCTCTTAAACACAGAAACTCATCCTAAAATGCCCTGAAGCTAGCAATTGTGTCACAATGGCTGTATAAACAATGCTTGCCTAGGAAACCTTTCCTGTCTAGTCAAGAGATGACAGTTAGTGGTGGCAAGAGGTTGTCAGAGGTCAGAACTGTTACCAGCAACAAAAGTACCGGTAGTTTGAAAAGTTACTACAGCTCTTGTTTAAGGTACAGCTTTTTAAAATCACCAGTCACTATAGTCATTTGGAGTGTGCATATTTGTATGTGTGTGTATAAGTGCACTAAATAATGCAAATGTTTGTTTTGAGCAGATGACTGCTGAAAGCAAAATGTGAATAGAATCGGAAAGAAAAGAAAACTAACTAGATCCAGTTCTATTAGTCATTGTATCTAGAGATAATCAGTTTCTCTATTCTGAAGGACCACCCTACTCTTCTAGGCACTTGTTTGGGAGCTGCAATAATCTAACACCATCTTGGATTATCAAGTTTTATAAACAAAGGTCCCATTATCTAGTAGTAAAGGTTTGCTTGCTTTCACGTGTACCCGGTACACTAAGATCTTCATTAAAGACCCTTCTCCAAGTTCTCATCTGAAGTGTGGCAGGATTACCTGGGAAGGGTCTTAGTGGTAGCAGCCAGCACCCAAACTTCTCTGATCTAACTGCTGCCTAGATGGACCAATGGTCTTATTTGGTGTAAGTCAGCTACAGTAGTTTCATGTAGATGTTAATATGCCTGGAGGATACTCTAGAACCCATAGCAATTTTCCAAGTTCCATATTTAGGAAACAGTCCTGCAGGTAGGATCAGAATCATCATGCCCCCTATAACACTATGTCCCCAACCCCTTTTCACTATACCCTTAATCAGCTATTAGAGGGGCAGTGCCCCCAAGAAACTGCTTCCCTCTGCCTGTTGGTAGAACTAGCCCTGACATGGGGTCTGCTGCTCAAGGGGAAGGGGGGGGGGTTTACAGTTGTTTACACCAAAAGTAGCTCTAGGAATCAGTCAGTATTCATCAATAAAATGTTTGCTTCTATATTATTAAGAGTGTTGAAACAGATCTCACTTATTCCAGTGCTTTACTTCTAAGTCCAAACACAGCTGTTCCTCCCTTATAGCATCATCTAGCTGGACAGAGTGACGCAGGTGGCGCTGTGGTCTAAACCACAGAGCCTAGGGCTTGCCGATCAGAAGGTTGGCGGTTCGAATCCCCGCGACAGGGTGAGCTCCCGTTGCTTGGTCCCTGCTCCTGTCAAGCCAGCAGTTCGAAAGCACGTCAAAGTGCAAGTAGATAAATAGATACCGCTCCAGCAGGAAGGTAAACGGCGTTTCTGTGCACTGCTCTGGTTCGCTAGAAGCGGCTTAGTCATGCTGGCCACATGACCCGGAAGCTGTACGCTGGCTCCCTTGGCCAGTAAAGCGAGATGAGCGCTGCAATCCCAGAGTTGTCCGCGACTGGACCTAATGGTCAGGGGTGCCTTTGCCTTTAGCTGGACAGAAGTTAGCTATTTCTACTACAGTTTCTAATTCTGTTTTAAAATATACTGCTAAACATAAGAAGAGGCTAGTGGTCCATCTAGTCTAGCATCCTGTTCTCACAGTGGCCAAACAGATGTCTATAAGAAGCCTGAAAGCAGGACCTGAGTAGGCCTGGGCAATACATCGCCCAGGCCCAGACTGTGATTGCTTCTTCACCTGGCAATATATCGTGAGTGAACTGCTGCCACTCCTGAGTCTCTCTGGCACCAGCTCCCATCACGCTGAGGGAGAAACAAACTGCAGTCTGGCACTGGTGGCAGAGGGACTCAGAAATGGCGGCATTTTCACCTGTGATATACCGCCGGGTGAAACCACCATTGCGCTCTGGTCCTCATACCACTGAGGGAGGAAGAAGCTACATTGGCCATGGCCAATGTAGCTTGTTCCTCCCTTGACTGTCTGCGTGAGCAAGCGGCTCCTTTAAATTTCATTGAGGTCTGGCCCTTATACTGGTTTTGGGCAATGTATTGGTACATCACCCAGGCCTATCTACCAGTTGATTCCTGATTTTTTTTAAACCAGCTGTCAGTCTGACTTCTCAGCTATTTATGTTCCTAGTTTCTGATTTCTCAGTCATAAATCACTTTGATCCTCTTTGGAGTATTTTAATGGCCTCTGCTCACTTAATCCCTTTGCTGTTTGGCAGATAACATTCCATATACTCTCTTTAACCTAAAACAATTCTGTCAATTGCACACAAAATATGGTTAAAATACTGCAAAATGATTAATTAAAATGCTACAGGATCTGTTTCAAGCTTTCATTTCAGTTATACTTTTTAATGCTTTTTGTTTATAATAAATTGAAGTGTGCATTGTTGTTATTATTATTATTATTATTATTATTATTATTATTATTATTATTATTAGTACCCTGCCTATCTGGCTAGGTCCCCCAAGCCACTCTGGGTGGCTTCCAACAAATATTAAAATACATTAAAATGTCACAGATTAAAAACTTCCCTAAACAGGGCTTCCTTCAGGTATTTTGCATGCAAGGATTTGCATTGTAGTTCTAGGATGGTATCCAAGGCAAGGGGCAGAGTCTATATGCTTGTTAGTAATCTGCTACTAGCAAATGAGGTCTGTACGATACCTGTAAGAAAGCACTGCAGCTCTGTGTTTGAAGCAGAAGATTCAGCTTTCTCCTTGTATAAATGGATATCTGGGTAAAACATCCAATCTGCCATTTACATTTGACTGAGATACTTCCTTAACAAATAGACCTGTTTCTGAGAGAAACATTACCCTGCCTCTTCAATGGAAGTGATGTTGCAGAGTACTGTGTTGCAATTAGATATTTGTGCAGGGAATTGCTCCAGCTTGCTGCTTCACATGAGCAGAACAAATGGGCAGTGTGTCTTGTGATGTCCATCTGTATTTAATGCAGGTCCCAGTTCCTGCCAACTTAGTTCGAAAGCACGTCAATGTGCAAGTAGATAAATAGGTACCGCTCTGACAGGAAGGTAAACAGCGTTTCCGTGCTGTGCTCTGGTTTCGCCAGAAGCGGCTTAGTCAACCTGGCCACATGACCCGGAAAAACTGTCTGCGGACAAACGTCGGCTCCCACAGCCAGTAATGCGAAATGAGCGCCACAACCCCAGAGTCGTTCGCGACTGGACTTAATTGTCAGGGGTCCTTTACCTTTTTACTTGTAACAATGGGAGTCTAATAATTAATACCAATGACAACCAGATTGCTGTTCCTGTTACTTTCTGGTATGTCCTGAGACATAACCTAGGTAAAACAGCTGGTGCATATTTGCTGTGCGTTATAGTCATATTTGTCTAGGTCTCATACTATTATTTCTTAAGAACAAGCAGAAAAGACTTTGTTGTAAGGAACAGACAACAGCAAGCTGCAGTTGAAAAGCAACCATAAAAGAGTTATTAAAGTTAATGTTTAATGCTGATCAGCATCAAGTATTTGGCACCTTCCAGTAAATGATATGTCATAAACATTAGTGATAATTGATCTTATAAATTTGTAATGTCGCAGCATAGCTATTGCAATTTATACTTCAATTCCTGCTTCCCAAAGTTCCTGAAATGCAAGCACCAAGCAAATCAATACATTATGTGATATCTGTAGTAGCTATTGGGGGGGGGGGCAGGAAACCACTGTAAATCTCAATCATCACTTGAACCCTGTGAGTTAAATTACCCTTGAAAGACTACTGCTGCTTTAGGCATGTTTTGTTTAAGCAACTTGAATGCTTTCTGCATCATCCATTTGTAGGCATACATTGCATCAAACCAATTTTTAAGTGAGAAGAGTTGGCTGCTCCAAAATAACAGGGCCTAGAGATCAATTGTGTACCCCTAGGTTTGTCGCTACCATGTAAGAGACAATTACTGTCTGTATTTCATTAAAATGGCTCTGAATTAGGGCACTACTGAATAACTTAAATACAATATGCTGACAGTGAACCAAACTTATTTTGTATCGCTAACAATGGTAACATGGAATGGTGTTCAAAGAGAATATTGGATTTTTTTATAAGAGTAAATGTCTTTAAGGACCAAACTAGGCAAGTTGTTCATCTGTTTGGCCATATATATTTGCTGCTGTTATTTTTAACAATTAGCTAGCACAAGGATCCCAAGCTGGATCATAACTGGGATGTGTGCAGTGATGCTGGTGCCCACCAGAACTGGTAGCCAACGAGCAGTAAGCGGGGTCTGGCCAAGTTGTTCTGGTTTTCTCCCCATCCTCCTCCCTTGCAAAGCTACTGTGGACAGGCAAGCATTGCAATTTGACAAACAGCTAAACTGAAAAGTGTCTTGCTTTGGTTAAGAAGGGATCCCATTTCTAATGTGGGTTGATGGTAAAGAAGCTGTACATTAAATGGAAGTAAGCCCCACTGGATTCCATGGGGATTGCTCCCTAAGACATGATTGCAGCCTGAACTGGTTAATATTAAAGGTGCTAAACAGGACTGTTAGCAAGAGAATCCATGAGGTTCCAGACTTATGGGAATAGATTATACCCCTCCCTCAGTTTATTCACTTCTACATCTATTTTCCAGAATGAGGAATAAGGTGAAGGGATATTAAGTGGACCTGAAAGACCAAAGTTAAAATTAGCCACAACCTCATTGTGTGACTTTGGGCCCAATTGCTGTCTCTGTGCCTAACCTCCATCACAGGATTAAGATGGAGAAAATGGCACCTTGAGCTCCCTAGAGGAAAGGTGGAATGAATACAAATGCAATATTGATATATAAGGAACAAACAAAATCTGAGTCTCTCCAGCAAGCCAGCCCCCAACTTTGAACTGGAGGAGAAAGGCTAGGTTTGGAATCATGAAAAAGCCTAACCTAAAAATAAATTTAAAAATCAGGGACACAATCAGGATCCTCAGGCCTACAAACATTGGACTTTACATGTAGGTCTTCATCAAATTCAGTGTGAGACTGTCTGCTAGGACAAGCTTGCCTGGGTGGGGTGTGCAGGCAGGTGCAAACCTTGATTCCATACTACATACATATAGGCTCTGGACACCGCATTCTCATCAGAACCATTCTACGGCATACTGCAGCATGGAGCTCACTCCTTGTTGAGATCAGGCTGTGTCCTGCACTATTTCTGGATCCTTCTGGAATTGTTTTAATTTAATTGATGACTGTTATTGCTGCATTGTATTTTATGTTACTTTGGATTGTTATTTTAATACTTTTAAAGATTTTATTTCTGTGAGCCAGCCTAGACTACAGCTGAGGAAGGCTGGGATAAAAGGAATTTATTATTATTATTATTATTATTATTATTAGTAGTAGTAGTAGTAGTAGTAAAGCCAACAGATATATACAATTGAACTAGATTGCAACTAGCTACAGTTGAAAGGTTGCGCACACTACCCACACAGAGAGAAATTGGATGTTAGCTTTCAAAGTATATCTCTGGAAAGTGTGACCATTCTTCTCTAATTTTATTTGCCTTTCTCTGACAAACCTCTTGCTAACAAATTGATTTTTTAAACAACAGCAACAACTGGGCTCCTCCTTGAATTGTCAGTTTCATTAGACGTAGCTTCTTAGCTGGACCTCCAGGTGTCGCTGCAGTGCTGTGTGATTGGCAGGATTTGGCGACTGGGCGGTTAATCGTGCAGGTCAAGCGCAATAAGGGGCGGATGAATTGCACGGAGGTGGTTGGGGTTTTCTGAACAACCGGCAGTTTCAATTGCTGATCTGACTAGTCTATAGGATTTATTAAAATCTGTTGCATTGGAGTGAGCCCGAACTTGGGCCCGCAGTATACTTGTAAAAGATGCATTCCCTTGTCTCCAGGCAAGCGGCGTTTGGAGCTGCAACAACAGCCTCGAAGACGAGAGTGAGTAGCCTAAGCAGAAGGACGCCCTGTCCTCCAAATCCCTGCTGTTTTCTATAAGCTATCCACTACGGGAGGGGGGGCTGCCGCTGCCGCTGCCCTTTTGGGAATGTGGGTGATTGGCAAAGCAGAGTTGGAGGATTGCATTCTTTCAGCCCAGCTCCGCAGCATGCGTGCATCTCCTCGGGAAGCAATCTCTGCCGAGCAATGTGAGTGACACCGAGGAAGGGAGTTGGGAGGAGAGGAGAGGGCGCTGCCCCAAAATAAGGCTGTAAGACGTTCCTGGGCCACCAGGGGGTGAAGAGTGATTTGCGCGGTTTGATCGGGTACAGCTGACGTGTTTTCTGCATAGATATTGCCCATCACGATAAAAGTATCCGGGAAGGTGTTTGCGTTCACAGGGTTGCCCCTGCCCCACCCATGGTGCTTAATTTCTAATCCACTCCATTCCTCCCCCTCCCCCCTCCAAGTAGTTGAAAGGGAACAAACCACCTACTTCCCTTAGCTTCTCTGAAGCCAACAAAACTAAGGCGGGGTAAGTGGTTTCAGTAAGAATGGCAACCCTCCGTTGCAAAAGCGGGGCTTTGGAGTCGTCAGCAGGCTGGAAGTAATGGCTTGGTGACTTGTGCAGCCCTGTTTTCGGGAGGAGCCGGTGGGGCTAGCCATCCTTCAGTCTCTGCTAGATAGATGCAAAACACCCTACGTCAAAGGGCTTTGATGCCTGTTAAGCTGTCCATCAGGCTTAGGACTCGAGGCTCCAGCCGTGCAGTTCCTCGCCCGCTTTTTCTGTGCTGCGGTGAAAAGCAGACATCTGGTACTGGGCTGGCTGAGTCTTGCCACTTATTTCTTGTCTCCCGCTTATTGGTGGGGCTTCATTGATTCCACCTGTCACCACTCCCTTTTTAAAAAATTAGCGACGGAATTCGGAAAGGAGAAATTCATGGCGGGGAAGCCAGCAAAATGTGACGCTGGCTAAGCAAACATGCCTAAAGGCGGACTGGGGGCACTACAAAATCCCAAATCAGTAGCTTGCAAGTGCCACCACTCCCCAAGCTGTGTAACCAAGGATAGGCAGATAGTCCAGCTAGAAAATTTTGTGCTTTTATTAGAAACTTGCTTAAATTATTCCATTAAAAGTGGTATCTTAGTTCAAATTGTAGTAGCAAGTTGTGTCATTTCTTGCTTGTTTCGAAGGTGGGAAAATGAAGTACTCCTGTAACAACTTGTGTGGGAAGTCTCACTAAATTTAGTAAATTGTGCATAGGACTAGGCTCATTGGTAACCAGGTTATGCTTCACCCATTTCATCTTCATATTAATTTCTGATTAAATAGAAGTTCTGGAGGTTGCACAGGTGTTGCTGAGGCATATGTGAATCTGTGTAAAATACACAGATAAGGGCAGTCTTTAAGCTGCTTGATTTGAAGTCACTTGGAAATCAAGGTCAAGAATGTCTTACACAGAACTGTGTTTGAAATTATCACCAGAGACCATGTGATATGCCACTGTAAGATCAGGATACTGGATTTGATAGGTTTTTAGCTTCTTAAATTCACCTAAACATTTTCCTTGGACACAGTTGCTTGTGGGCACATTGAAATGGAACAGGATAGTTTGGTTAAAAGTGGGGGGCGTTGCCAGATTTAGGGCGTTGTGGGTGGTTCCCTGCACAGGGCACCAAGCTGAGGGGAAGCAAAACAACAATTGTGAAAATAATAGCTGTGGGAAGGGGTGCAAATTTTGTCCTTGCTCATGGTGCATATTATCATGTCTGCTCCTGAGTGAGGAAGTTGATTTATATGAGACAGTAACAGTAAAGTTGTGGGATTAGGTTGCTGTTTGTGTTAAGCCTGGCTAGTATTTAGTTTGCTGTGGAGCACCTGTTTAAATGTTACTGCTGTTAGTACACTGTTCCAGGGGCCAAGAAAATGTGTAAGGAGAAGTTGAGAGCTTATTGATCAGTTTCAAAAAATACAAATGCCAATGATCTTGCCTTGGAAATCAATGGCTTGAAGAGTCTGGGAAGTTTGTTCAGTCTGTTAAGTCAGTAGACCAGTTACCTCACATAGGCCGTTTTAGCCCAATAGTATATTGTCAAGACACTGGGAAGATACTGGCATTAGTGGCAGCTCTTGGGCATTGTTTATTATTATTAAATATTTTCTTGGTTTACAAAAGTACATGCATTGTCTCTTTTTTCAGGTTGTAAAGTGTTTTCTATGTATCAGTTACATATGATACAAGACATTAGTGTTGTATACAGAATAAGGTTGGGGCATTGTTACGCAGGATTGAGAGAATAAAAAGTGCTAAACCTGAGGGTTTATCATGGGCATCTTTGCCTTTGTAGGTGGATAATTCCTGAATCAATCCCTGAGATGGGATAAAGCAGTCTTCTTGTACTGAAATGTTCATTTCTGGAGGTCCGTTCTTAACCTGAAACTGTTCTTAACTAGAGGCGTGCTTTCGCTAATGGGGCCTCTTGCTGGTGCTGCGCCACCAGCACACGATTTCTTTTCCCATTCTGGGGCAAAGTTCTCAACTCGAGGTAACTCTTCCAGGTTAGCGGAGTTTGTAACCTGAGGTGTTTGTAACTCGAGGTACCACTGTACTTTAAAAGCAAAACACATTTCTGGTTAAAATGCTTGCCAAATTAAAACTGCAATCACAAACACACAGTAAAGTAAATCCCATTTAACTTTGTGGGACTTGCATCTGAATAAACATGAATAGAGTTGACCTGTCAGAAGTGTTAGGGCAAAGAGGTAAGGAGTTCTGGTAGGGCAGCTTTGTTCATTTGAGGCTGCTTAGTTTTAACAAGAACAAATTCTCTATTTGTTACACAGGAACCTAGACTGCGAGTTGTGCCTCTTATTCTGTGGATCATTTGGAGAAATACACTCAAAGCAAGATACTAATTGGTAAGTGGCCTCCATAAACACTTAAGAAAAAGATTGTAGCTAGACTTTTCCTTTTCAAAAGAGGTATTTGGCACATCTAACTGTAGTCTTAGGGCAGAATATTCTGGCAAAGACAAGGCCTTGTTTAGGAGCTGTAAATCATAATGAGAGAAATGTTTCATGCCCAGCTGGTCAATTAGGCTTCAGTATGCTTAATTTAATGAAGTGAAATAAGCAGGGGTAGAAAAACTGTATGGCACAGAATGTAGAACATAGCAGCCTGAGCAGAATGTTCAGATTCTTGGCTTTTGTCATTTTAGACTGCATGTTGTTTCCAGTCACATAGTTGTATAGAAAGAATGTGGAAATGTGAGACAATGGTTGCTCAAAAAATGAGCCAAATTCAAGCCTAAACCCCATGGAATTAGCGAAAGATTTTGTCTGTAATCCTATACATACACTTACCTGGGAGCAAGTCCTTTTGAATCCATAGGAGTTATTGAGTAGATGGTAACTGAAATTTGTGATGACATAGTTCTAACCTAAAGCTAAGGAATTATTGGCCATACTTCCACAATTTGTATTGCCTCCATCTACATAGCCATTGTGCCTAGTAGCCATTAATAGTCTTCTCCTCCGTGAATTTCTCCAATCCTCTTAAAGCCATTCAAGTTGGTGGCCATCATCACTACATCTTGCGGGACCAAATTCCATTGTTCCAACTATGCAGTGTGGGGAAAAGTGCTTTGTGTTGTCTGTCTTGAATCATCCAATACTCAGCTTTATTGTTTTTGTATGATGTGACAGGGAGAAAAACCTCTCTCTGTCCACTTTCTCCACACTCTGTACAACCTTGCACACCTTTATCAGGTTCCCCTTTACTCACTATTTCTAAACTAAAAGGCCCCTAATGTTGTAACCTTTTCCCATAGGGGAGTTGCTTTTTCCCCTTGATCATTTCGTTTGCCCTTTCCTGAACTTTTTCCAGCTCTACAAATTTCTTTTTGAGGTGAGGTGATTAGTACTATACACAGTATTCCACGTGCGGTTGCACCATAGTTTGTGTAGTGGCATTATAACATTGGGAATTTTATTCCTCAATCTCTTTCTGCGTGATCCAGCACGTGGAATTCACCTTTGTCCGCAGTTGCCACATACTGAATTGACATCTTCATTGAGCTATCCATTATGACACCAATACACCAATGTCTCATTCCTGGTCACTGACAGTTCAGACCCCATTAGCTTATATGTGAAATTAGGACCCCCCCCCCCCAAAAAAAACCCATGCATCACTTAATGTTTGCTTTCATTGAATTACATGTGCCATTTTACTGTCCATTTACTCAGTTTGGAGCTCCTTACTGTCCTGAACAATTTGGCGTCAGCAAACTTGGCTAACTCATTGCTCATCTCTTAACTCTAGCTCATATATGAATGAGTTAAAAAGCATAGGTCTCAATAACAATCCTTGGAGGGACTCCACTTTCTGCATCCTTCCACAGAGGACTTTCTGTTTCTTGTTAATGATCCATTAGAGTGCCTCTTCCCTTACCCCTTGTCTGCTAAGTCTACCCAGGAGTCTTTGGCATGGATATTCTCAACAGCTTTTTAGAAGTCTTAAGTACACAATGTATACCAGAAGTTAAAAGTTTTCTAGATTCTCCTTTCATGTGCAATCTTGAAGTTTGTAACAGCAAACCAGTGTTTGTTGATTACATCTGTATCAGACCATTGTGTGAAGCATTATAATTTGAGTTAAGTTGTGGAGAAGTGGTCATTTGCTTAATACCAATCATAGGATTTTATCTTATATACTTTTGAGTTCTTAGTTGCAGAACACTGAAGCCTTAGTACAAAATCCCAAAATCCAACTGGCCTTTTTATTATATAGTACAGATGCAGTTGAGTAGTAGTCTTTTTGGAGGTTAGTACTTGGGAGTAGGATTCTTCAGTGGTTTTCTAGATGAAGAAAATGAATAGTGGAATGAAAAGAGTCCCCTCACTAACAGGAATAAGGGAATTATTTCTTCATTTGTGTATTCCGGGTAGGGTTGAAATAAATGTTTTAAGACATGTTGAGGAACTGCTAGGCAGACCATGTTCTTTGACCAGTCAACTAGTTAGATATTGGATGTAGTTATAGCATAATACCAATAACCCAATGTCTGCATTCATTTTCAAACAATGCTGAACTTCTGTCCTTTTTTTCTTTTCAAATCATAAAATCGGCTTACGTTAATTTATTAATCTTGGAGTTGTTGTATAAGTAGAAGGTGCACCGATTAGCCACTCTGCTTTAGGAGGCTGAAGACATGTCAGAAAATATTGAACATGGACTGACAGTTTGATTGACAACTACTGCTGCAAATTCTGTTAACAAGCTTTCCTTGTTATCTGTCAAATGCACCTGGTCTTAAATTGGCTAAGACTGTATTTTTTCTATGCCACAGAAAAGTCTCTGTTATAAACTATATATAAGACTCATTCATGTTTAAAAACCTGTGCATCCATCAACACTATAGGTCCTGAGCATGACTGGTGCACAAGCAGTGCATGCATTAGGAGTTTTGCACATGGTAAAGGGCTTTTAAACAGTACCCTCCCTATATATATGATCAGGACAGTGATAGACTTTCCCACAGCTTGCTTATGGAGTCAGTTATTTCTTAGCCAAATTGTAGTACAGGATTTCCCAAACTTGGGTCTGCAGCTGTTTTTGGCACTACAACTTTCATCATCCAGAGGTCAGGGATTGTGGGGATTGTAGTCCAAAAGCAGCTGGAGACCCAAGTTTGGGAAATCCTGCCTTAGTACATCGGTGACCGGATGTTGGACGACAATTCTCATCAGCCCCAGCCAGCATAACCAATGTCAAGGATAATGGGAATTGCAGTCCACGTGGTTTCTGGAGGACCATAAATTTGCCACGCCTGCCTTAGAGCATCTGCTTTGCATGCCGAGGATCAGGGCTGGGAATATCTCATGTCTGAAACCCTGGAGAGCCATTGCCACTCAGATGGACAAATGGTCCGACTTGTCATAAGACAGCTCTCAATGTTCTGTAGTGTTGAATATGTAAAGGACAGCTTTTCTTCGGGTGCAGCTTCTGTCCAAGAAATTCCTTTAACACCTACCATGAAATACTTCTGAACTTGGATGTTTCATTAACAATTAACTGACAAAGTTAAGGTGATCATTGTATTTTACTGGATGTCCATCTTTCCTTCATCTGCTGCTCTCACTCTCTGGGACATATATGACAATAGCTGCTTGTATCCAGTTAACTGTTAAAACCTGATGTTGAGCTTTCTGGTCTGAATATTTTACTGTGTGTTTAAAATACCAGTTGTTAGCTTTTAAAATTCTGGCTATAGTTGTGGAACAGGTGTGTGTGCCAGACAGTGGAAGCAAAAGATGAGTAGAAACCTGTAGGTACACAGATGTTAGCTTTATTAGGCCAAATGCATTTGTGATTGGAATCTTCTTCAGGAACTCTATGCAATATAAATGGTTGGGGATTTTATGTTATTTTAACTGCATAGTGCCCCTGAAAAAGTTCCTAATTCAAAATGCATTGATCCTAAAAAAGTACATACCCATGAATGTTGAAGCCTGTTTCACCCACAGTTGATGCTTTCACACCTTTCCTTTCTTGCCAGAAACTGCAGCCAGTTCTTAAAATTCGTATGGAAGTTCATTAGCACCACAAACTTACTAAATTTCTATACCATCTTTCATCCAAGGATCACATAGCAGTTTACAATTAAAAATGCAAAAATGACTAACATAGTAACAAACAAACCCTGTCCCACAGTTTAAAAGGCCATAGATTATTTAATTAGCCAAAGGCCTGGGAGAACTTAGATACAACCCTTTAAACCAGGAGTGGGGATCTGATTGTGCTCACTACTCTTCCTTTGCAGCCCTGGATTTCAAGTCAGAGCTCCAAAGATCCCTGCCAAAAGCAGGTTTTGCAGTCAGCACGGAATTTAAATTTATGGCTGAGTGCAAGTCCCATTTGGCAGGGATCCACTCCCAAGAAGATCTAATCCCAGCAGTGCATGCATTGAATTCAGCACCCAAAGCAAGCTGTTTTCCATACCAATCAATAATAAGGACCCCCCACCAGGCCAAATTCAAGCCAGAGGTTCCTCATCCCTCCTTTAATAAGAGGTCATCGATGTCTAGCATTGCCAGAGGCTTGCAAAATCTTGACAGCGTAGTAGTGTTGGACATTGCTGAGCCTTCAGTATTTTCAGCAGGGTGGATTTGATTTAAATCAAACTGATTTAAATCATGACTTAAATCAAGATTTAAATCACTAGTCAGTAAGGCTCAGGGTGGATTTAAATTTTAAAAAATTTGATTTTTTTATTTAAATCGGATTTTTAAATATTTAAATCCACCCTGAGCCTTACTGACTCGTGATTTAAATCAAACCCACCCTGATTTTCAGGATGCTAGTGGCTGCTAATGGCACTTGTAGTGCTAGTGCTGTCATCTCCTGGTTGGTTGTCCTGCCTCTTACATCTTCTGAGGGAGCAATTAGCTGCTGGGCAGTGTGCTAAATGAAATTCTTTTTTGCTTTACAAGGATAAAAAGTTAGAGGGGCTTAAGGACCAGTAAGGTGGCAGCACATATGGCTGTTTCAAACACACACTTTAAAGTTGAACACACTCCAGTGAGAAAAGTTGTGCTCGAAAGTAATTTCACGTGGCTTCATAAAGTTTCTGAAAGTACTTGAGATGTTGAGTCTTTTGTGATTACAGTCATACCTCATGTTGTGTCTGCTTCAGGTTGCATGTTTTCATCTTGCGTCAACCCGGAAGTACCGAAACAGGTTACTTCCGGGTTCCGCTACTTGTGCATGCGCAGACGCACCGCTTCAGCTTATGTCGGTTCTGTGTTACGAACGGGCCTCTGGAACGGATCCCATCCATAACACAAGGTTCCACTGTAGTTTCTCCAATACTTGTCTGTCTGCTCTTTCCATCCAACTGCGTGGCTTCATTTGTCAAAATTCTTGTGTAAGTTGTTACCCTGCTGTGTTGTATTTTGGAGGTTCTGAAAATGCAGGCTGGCTGCCAAAGTTCCTTGCCCCATTTTTAAAAAGTCATTCTGGCCGTACAGGACAGGAGTTTGTGAGCCTGATGCTACTCTCTTAACCATGGAGGTTTATCCAGGTACCACTAAAGTATCATTAGCATTAATTATATACTAAAGCAGTCTAAACCCAGTTAGGCTAAAATTATGCCCATGGGTGGTATTCAACACTAATCCTAAGAGTAGAGCCATTTAAATCAATGGGCATTAATTTCAGTGGGTCTACTCTGAGTAGGGCTAGCATTGAATACAATCCTATATTCATATCCAGAACCAGCCTTTGAGGTATGCTGAGCAACTCATGCTAAACTTGAAAATAACATTTAGCTAGTAGATTTCTACTGTGGGTAACAGTTATGAAACTAAACTTTTCAGTATTTATGTCCTAAATGGGGAGAGTGTTTGGAAAGAGTCCTTTGTTGTAAGTGATTGCCATCTGCCTAAAACCTTTCAACGCCTAAATAGAAAACAAATTATATTTTTCTTAAACTCTGTCTAGCAAATCTGTCTTTTAAAAATCTGCTTTTAGAGTAGAACCCAAAAACAAGAAACTATCTAAACCCTACCTTGTAAAATGTTTTCTCGACAGATATTGGGAGAGAGACATTCTCATCTCTGCTTTCAAGAAAGTGGCATTCTTGAGCCCTCTGAAGGACAGTACTTCAAGGCTGACCGTGCAGCTAAATTGAACTTCCATTTACTGTTATTGTACCATGGGCTGTATTAAATCCAAAAGCCCCTTCCCACACACTATTCTAGATGATGGAAGTCGGGAAGTCAGCGAATATAGTGGAGGTAACGTAGATAAATCTTCCCAATTTCAGACAAAGTCTGGGATGTCGTCTTCACCAAGCCCTGCAGTGATGGACTTTGCTCACCGTCTCTCCCTAGAGATTCTGGATCAAGCTGTGAAGCAATGGTCAATGGTTGAAAGCAAATATAGTGACATCCCCTACATAGAAAGTGACGATTCATGAATTGCAAGGCTTGGCTCCTCACACTTTGTCAGGCGTCTCTTGTTTTTGGTGCTAGTGCAAATAAAGCGACATTCATACAACAGCAGTTGTGATTCTAAAAGACACCGGTTGTACAGATGCAGCTAGCCTTGATTCTGGTAATGGAACACCTTGCCTTTACTATTCAGTTTTTAACAGAACCACACACAATAGCATCAAATGGTTCATCAACTTGTGTGTAACTCAGTGCTTCCATCAGTTGTGTTCAGTATTGGCAGCAGCACTAAAGATGCACAAGCACAAGAACAAATGCATAAGTGCTCGTGTTTTTGAAATCTCTGGAACAGTGGGTATAGTTGAATTAAGATTGAGCCAGGGTTTAAGAAATAAGGTTATAACTATTAGTTGTGATGGTGAAGTAGGCGTGTGAATTACTCCACCTAAGAGAAAATTGTAAATGTAAGCATTGAATACAGTGTTGCCAAAGTTAAAAGTCCCATTTATAGGAGAGAGTAAGCTAAGTGTTTAACTCTACCACTGAAGGGATACAAGTGCTTATACCACCATGTTCATGGTTCATACCACCATCAGAGCTTCTTTTTCGAGACACATCAGATCATTTTATTGTACTGGGGCTAGTTTGCAACTTTGTTCAGTTGAGTACACAAATCATATGTCAGACCAAAGACTTGCTGCTGTAAGGGAGATGAATTAACACTGCATGTTGATGGTTAAAAAACAAACTACACTAAAAATATTCAACAAATAATGAAAATTATTGGGTAATGTTAAAAAAGCATTCCAGCCTATTTTTTTTGTTGGTAACAAAGTAAACAACAGGGCAGCATACCTTTAAAAATGTCACATTTTAATTTGAATACCTTTTGTCGAGGCCACAATACTCCAGTTTAAAACGCTATTTGAGAGAGAGAAAAAGGGAAATGCAGTAGACAGAATGAAAGGCAGAACTAAGAAGAGGAGAGAACTAGGTAAGTTATTTGAGGATTTAGTCAAATGATCGACAGTTTTGCTGAAAATGTTTGGGGTATGTCCTTGATATTATTTTCAGATGTGCAAGTTCTAGTTAGCGCAAGACAAATGAAATGCAGTTTATGTCCAAGGCAACATAGGAGTCTCACTCATGCTGGCAATATGAATTGCTGGCAGAAAGAAATTTAATTATGAATGTAATGAACTTTTACTTGTTTTGGGACCAACCGTGGCAATATCATTTCCAAACACTAAATTTCAATTTAGTAAAATTTCAGTACAGAAATAGTACTGGGGAGGTGCAGGGGAGGGTGACCCCCAAGCAGTGCTGTCATTTCTTCTGGTGTGTCTCATGGTAGTAGAAATAGCAGCAGCAACGTGTGTGAGAAGCCACCTGTACCAGATGCTGCATTGTTTCTCCTGCCGCAGTCCTTAAGATACAATCTTAAGAGCCCTGGAGTAATAGCAGGGGAAGAGCTTGACTTCTCCAGATCTACAACACCAGATGAAGTTCTTGATATTTCTAAAAACACTTCATTCTATGTAAATTAATATCACTAAAGTGGATTCTAACCAAAATAAAACTGAATGCGACCCCTATTATACTTTATAAAAGATATATTGCTGTCAGTGTTCTATCAATGTATCATAAAAGATCTAGCTTCTATTTGATACTGTGTAATATGGACATTAACAATACACTTTATTTTGAGCATATTTTTTATTTTAAAATCAGGAAAATGACTAAGTAAATATGGCAAAAGCCATGCTTTAAAGCACTATCTACAGCACAACTTTGTAAATCTGGTACTTCTGTAGCACAAGGAAGTGGTAACCTAAACTATAGCTTATTACAATATATTTTTTACAGTATATGTTATGTTTTCTTTCTACCCAAATGATTAATCACTTTCAACTGTGTTTGAATAAAAAAAATCATACTTTTGTGTATTTATTTGGAAACTGAATAAGAGCTTTAAAAATACATAAAACAGCTTGAATGGGTGCATGAGGGAAGAACAGGCATGACATCAATGTGGAAATATACCGTGATTACATTGCCTGTGTTGTTTTCTCTATAATTTTCCTTTTTAAAAGACTTAATTACAAATATTGAGTGTCAAACTTTAAATTTGAAATTAATAGCTGGGTGGCTGCCATTGTGTGGCAATGGAATTTTGCTTTCTAGCACAGAAGGGTGGTTTAGCAGAATCTAAATACTAGATGTTTAAGATATAAGGTCAATTGATGTGCCTGGTCCAGTACTGTACCGAAGCCTTAAACAAGAACCAAGATGAGAGATGGTTCAAGGAGAGGGTGGCACTTCCACTTACATGCCATGTAGTAAAACATGCATGGAGATGGAAGGTCACAAGTTGAGAAATCCTGTCCCCCTCAAATCTTGGTTATAGAACAGTAGGTTGGTCTGTATGTGTATTTGCTCCCAATTTATGGAAATTGGGAAATCACAGTTCCTAAATTTCTTAAGGGGCTACTGATGAATAATGCTGCTTTGTATTTCCTTTTCATTATTCCATCCAGTTTCTCATTAACTATTAGTAAAAATGTTTCTTTTCAAACAAGCTTTCTCATTTTCTAACAATTTTTTAGCTATCTTGATTCTTCAGAGAAATAGAAATTCTGAAATTGTGACATTATCATCTATTACCATGGAAACAAGTAGAACAGTGGCTTGACCTGCCTTACTATAAAAAGCTTATAGAAGTGTGCAGCAAATAGAAGGAAGATCTACAGCCAGCTGTGGCATGTAAATGTTCATTAACTAACCACCACCGTAACTAAAATCAATAGAATCTAGTTGCAGGGCATTGCTACATCTACAGAAGCCCAAGAAACAGAAGAACAATTTAAATGCCAGCAAAATTTATATCATGGCAGAGCAGGGAATGTGTAGACAGAGTACAGGAAGAAGTCTGTGTCCACACACAACTTAAATATGCACATTGCAGCTTCCCCAGCCCTCAGGGACTTCCTGAAGGCCAGGCCATCTACTATCAACCATCATTGGGACAATATTGCAACGTTTCAGAATATGCTTCCTTCGTTTTTCCCAGTATGAGTGAATGGCACAAATAAAAGGATTCTCAGCAGGATGCAGACTAAGCCTAACCACCAGCAATCTCACTAGCTGGGGCTGAGGGCTCGCTGTAGCCTCTTATTTTTCTCTACAGAACCCAGTGGGAGTTCCTGAGAACTGAACTAGTTGCATATAGTCCAAAACCTGAAAATGACATACCATTACCATGTAAGGTGGTAAAACTCAATTATGATTCTCCCAAGGGGTCCTGGTAGGCAGTCACGAGGCTGGGATGTCTCCTCCCACCAGCTGGACAGGCGGGGACCAAATTGCTGATCCTATATGGGGGTGGAGCCATCCCACTGACACCTTTTGTTTGGGACAGCTGGGGTCTGATAGCTCCTTAAAGAGTTACAGTCACTTGAAAGTTTTTCTTACCTTTTAAAAAGTGAAGAAATTCTCCACTGCTGCAACTTTCCAAGCAGAGGCTGTGTGGGATGCAGTGCAGTCCAATGCCAGGGCTATGGCAGCAACCATCTTCGCTAGATGTAACATCTGGCTTTGCAACTGGGACATCAATGCCACAGATCTGGCTTGCTAACTCACAGCAGGTGGAAGCTCTTTGAGGAGCTGCTGAAGCTGCTAGTGGAGACACATGACAAACAGAAGGCACTCCTGCGGATTAAGAAGGGTGATCACAATACGATGAGCAACTTTCCTCAAGCATCTACAAATCATGCTGGAACTACACAGAGTGAGCCACAGCCGCCTCTTCTGCTTGGCCACAGTCCAACTCGGGGTATTCCTCACCCATGAAATTTCAGAAGGGAAGCGAAAAGCAGTTTGCATGATGCCAGGTCTCTGGGCTCCAGGAGGCAGGCTTCTCCACATCTGACAGGTGAGTGAGTGACGTAGTTTCCTCTGACTACTCATTGGATTTCTCAGAAGTCAAGAGATAAATTTATCAATACTCATTAGTCCAGGGAGCCAGATAAGCACAGCCACTAACCATCTCTTAGCTATTCAGGCAATGGAGCCAGTGCCGCAATGAGATAGGAAGCGCAAGGTGTACTTATTATTCTTCCTGGCTAAAAACAAAGGGAGATTCAAGCAATCCTTGACCTAAAGTGGCTGAACAGGAGGATGGCCTAAAAATAATTCAAGATGGAGACCATTAAGTCAACATTAGAGGGCATTCAATGAGGTGATTGGTTGGTGTTGACAGACCTGTTGGAGATTTGCCTCCATACAACTAGCAACAAAAACACAGGAAGTACATGTTTCCATCAGATCTTATTTTTATGTAAATATTCAAGCAGGTTTAATCAATTAAGTCATACATAGCCCTCCAAAAATACAAGCATAGGTTTCATGTATCTCACATGTACTGTCCATTCAGCGACAAATCAGCTCCTGACTCATCAGGACAAACTAGTGCTGTGGCTTTGTTAGAACACTCTTTTCGTCCACTTCAAGTCTTTTGGATCACAACTCAACAGCTCATCCATCTGGACTGATTAAGTTTCCATACATTATGATAAAGGTAATTGTGATTATTTTTAATTCTTGTTTTATCTCATAAGCCACCTAATAAAATATACTTTAAAGAATGGCATATATTTTAAAAACAACCCAATATGCAGACAACATTTAGTTGATTCGAGGATATCTGAGTCTTTATATGAAATAATCTTGTTCATTTTACATGGAAAAGCAAAAATGCAAACACACAGGTGATAAAGCTCTAGGATGGATACCTGGATAACCCCTGGATAGCGCTGCCCCAACAATTCCCTCTAGACCAAGATTTGACTCCAGTACTTGATATAATAGCAATGAGCATTTCACTCAATGCCAGTTATCCCAAATATGCCAAATTCAAATTATTCCTTAATTGCTTTAAGCAAAAGCTAGAACTAAAACAGTCACAGCATTAGTCCAAATCTATTATAATTTGAGATCACCGCTTCCAAGAGACTTAAAGCATGAGTCCAAATATTCATCTGTTACTTCTTCCAAAACGGCTGGCTTCCACTTTGGAGACTGATCTTTGTCAATTATCACTACCAGAAAAAACAAAAATAATAATGTTATTAAGACACCATCCTTAATATTTGAAGCAGGTGTTATCCTTGCACCAATGAATACCGAGAACAAACTATTATAGCACATCAGGATGTAACAGGTGGTCTGGGCATTCTCTGCAGAGAATGGAGAAGTAAATATTGTTTTGACTCCCATCTCCAGGAATAGAATGGCTGAGAACGAAACAGTCAGCAAAAAACCCCAGCAGCCTGTGATGCATGCATTGTAACGCTGAACTTTTGCCATACAAAGTGTCAGACCAAGTGATCATATTGGCTTCCCCTTTTCATTCCTAATATCCACATGTTTTGATCATTTTATGTTTGCTTTTCAAAAACTTGCTATGCTTCATGGGCATTAATCTTCTTTCAAGTCCATATCTGTGCAAAGGGCCCAAGGATCCTTGCTGATTTATGTTTCAAAAGAGTCAAACAAGACTTACAGAGGCCTCTTAGTTATGACACCTGCCACAGGAAAAGCAGGGAGAAGCTTCCCCAAAAAATGTAAAATGTCACAAAGCATTCACTGAAGGTTTCTTATGCTTAGTTAGCAAGGAAGACTCATCTATCCAACACCAAGTAGGAGACCAAACCCTCTTTAAAGTGCATAGCACTCATTACAGTGGTCTGCATTGCTCTTGCCAAAGAATGCGGGAAATGTGACCTTCCGGATGCTGCTGCTCTCCAAATCCCATCCCAAAGGCTTCCCAGCTCTGCTGTATTATTAGATTATAAGTCTGCCTGCCTGCCTGCCAATCGCCTGATATCACAATGATGTCAAGTGACCCGTTTTCCTTTGGCGAGGAATCTGAAATCAAACTGCAAAGGCACAAGGCTTTTCATGTGCCAGTGATCAGCAGTGCCTGCAAACCATGCTTTTGGCTGAATGAGCTGCATCTATACCTGCTCACACCTGCCATAAATAACATCAGGTGCAGGGCAGGTAAGTATGGATTGGCCAAAACAGTCTTGTGGACCAAATGGGGAAGCCTGGCTGGCCGAATTAGACTCACAGGTTGTAGGTTCCTCATTGCTGTATCAATGTATGTTAAAATCAAGTGCCAATAACTTTATTGTGGGGGGAGGGGTGTTACTAGCCAATCTTCTTCTCATGAGACAGTGTGATAAGGTTAGAAATTGTATTGACCTAGTGACAATTTGAGAGTGAAAGCAGACACTTCTAACCGTAGTTTGGTAGCAGTCAACCTTCAGGTCAAAAAGAGTCAAGCTATTCAAATAGAAAATGGATTATCTACAGCTGCTCTGAATGTTTATTTCCCAGTCAGCACTTTATGGGGCTATGCAGATCAGCACGACAAGTAATCTGGTGCTGCCCTCTGTCTGACTCCTAGATGGTTTTAATAACCTGGCACATTAGCAATAAAAATCACAGTTATTGGTATTTCTGTCTGCTTTGAATGAAGACTCCAGCTTCCATCTTGTCACTGCTTGCATTCCCCCCCCCGCCCGCCCCAATGGCTAATGCAGTAAGTTACATGCTAGTAGCCTGAGAAGTAGAGCAACTGCATTAGAAACACTTTCATTATTAATCCTTTAATACAATACTTGCACATAATTTTTTGCTTTATCCACAGTTGGTAAGCAGATTGATAAACTTTTCTCAATCCATGAAAGCCAAACGGAAATAAAAATTCACAGTATGTCCTGTAATTGTGTCCCATTTCCTCATCTGTGTTATGCAATCTCATCATCAACGTCTGTTTGCAAAGCAGAGAAACTTATAAACACCCTGCACACCACAAGCAATGCTTCTTTCAGCCTATTTTGGGTGGGAGAGGGCCCACGTTAACTGTGCTGGCAGGTTCTCCAGCCCTGATGTTCACAATTCATCTTGGGGGGAAATCTGAGGCTAAGAAGAGTTAAGGGAGGCTTATTTCAGAAAGAGTTAAGAATTAATTAAAACAAATTAATTGGGTCGTCTGCTTATTTCTTAGAATGACTGGCCATGTAAAACAATGGCGTAAGCAATTCTGCCTGGAGCACTCAATAACTGTTTTAACATCATTAGTATTGACATCATTTAAAAGTTAAACCATACGTCAGGTAGGTAAGGTCACTGAATATTCACATTTCACAACTATTCTAGAGAAATTTGCGACTCAAGACGGCTTACTGCATTTGCTGTGGGACTTCATATTGGTGCAATTTCTGAAAGAACTGCACTAGCAGTTCAATCTCATTTTTAAAATAAAGCCCAAAAGCATTTGACTCATGTTCCTAAACAGAGCAATCCAAGTCAACACTATAGTTGGTATTAGCATACAAATCTCGGTTGCCTGCCTGCTTCTGCTTCCCATTCTCGCCTGCCTTGCATTACCAAAGAGGTTATGCAACAGGAGTGCTTCACTGTGCCCTTTCTCCCTTGAACAACATAAGTGTCCTGAAATATAATAGTTAAGGAACAGCAAAATGCTACAAATATTGAGTGCTGATAACTGTTACACCTTTAGTTTCCCCCCAGTATTATGTTCAATCAGGAATGAAGACCTCCAAGTAGTCCCTTGTCACTGGTTTGTCATGCAGTCTTGAGAGTTGTGCTGGCAATCTGACAAGTTTACTAGGAGCCGGGCATCTAACCCAACTAACTGCCTTCAGCCTTACATGATGCTGGGTTCTAGATTATCTGCGCCAAGCCTGCATGCCTCTGGTTAATCATTCAGGATGCTTAACTCACAAAACATTGTATGCGACAACTGTCGCTAATGTTGAAAGGAGAACTTTAAGTGAGAGAGAATGATGGCTGCAGTTCACCATAAAATACAGACTATAATAAGGCAAATGAATTGCTACTCACAAAGCAAGGATTCAGAGAGGTACCCAATAGACCTGGCATCTAAAAAACAACAACAGGCCTGACGATTGCAGGGGTCAGGAAGCAGGTTCTCGTAAGTTTTGAAAACATTTTGCTAACCTTCCTACAAAGGTTTGCAGCACAAGAAGTCAATGTCAAATGGGCTACTACTTATATACCAACAACACAAAAGCAAAGAGAAAGGGGGGGGGCGCGAAAACTAGGAAGTTGAAATAGCCTCTCCAGCCTCCACTTTACCTGCTCGGACGCCTTCATAGAAGTCATGGCCTTGCTGGAAGAAAAAATAACTCATCATAATACAGTAATTCCCTAGCACACTTTGAGATATAAAGTCCTATATTTTGCTCCCATTGCAATTAAAATTCAAATTAAATGTAGTCTAGATAGCACGTGTAAGCCAAATTTCAGCATGGTGTTCATTTATTTAAATTATATCCCACCCTTCTCCCAGTGGAGGGCCCAAAGCAGCTCACAGCACCTAGCTGAACAAAAAAGTCCAAAAAGAAAAGCAGAGAGGAGGAGAGCCTGGGCTTATGTGGAACAAAGTTCCACAATCTGGTAGCAGTCACTGAGAAGGCCCTCTCTTGTGTCCTCACCAAACTCTGTGAAGGTGATGGGACTAAGAGAAAAGTTTCCCTTGAAGATCTCAAAACCTGGGCAGACTCATATAGGAAGATGAAGTCCATCACATAGCCTGGACCCAAGCTTCATAGGTCATAACCAGCACTTTGAATTTTGGACGAGAGCCAGTGGAGCTATTGTAACTAACAGTGTAACTACTGGTCAGAAATCTGGCTGCAGCATTTGGGGCTCACTTCAGTTTCCAACACTTTCCACAAACAGTGCATTACAGTAATCCAAACGGAATGCAAGTCTCACCACTTCTTTAACATTAAATATAAATATTTGCAGCATCAAATCTATTTTAATAAACGTTTCCTATACCCCAAACATGCCCTTGGTAACTAACTAGTGAATAGCCACTACTGAATCCTTTCTGGGTGTTTGCCTGCTCAAATGCTGACATCTCCTTTGGAGAAGGGGCAAAGAGAGAAATGTACCACCGTCTGCATTCCCAAGTCTCTTTTCCCCGCTTTCTGGAAGAATGTTGTATAGATAAGTCGTCTGATCTTCAGCAATTTTTTAAAAAAAATCCTCTAACCATTCTGTGCCATAAAAGTGGAATAAATCTGGAATACACATCCTTCCCTGGAAACAAAGAAATGGACTGAAGTGGCACAGATACCATTTGGCATTATGCAGTTTGTCAGAAGATTATATATGTTAGTCATACTCAGAGGAGACTCACTGAAATCTACAGACTTAAGGCCATTGATTTCATAAGTATGACTAAGGTTGGCTATTATTCAAACCCTGAGCACCAAGATAAGCTGGAATCACCCTTCTGAACCAGGAAGCTAGGTGCTTGACTCTGGTTACTGAATTATGAATACATGACACTGACCTGTAAGCTGCCTTACCATGCAAGCTTGGCTCAGCCTGTACTCCATGGTGAACACATCCTGCAGGCTCAGGGAAGCTCCTTCTCTAAGCTGCCTCAAGGTCATCTTTAAAGACGTTGGAGACATTTTTGTAATGGTCTGCGGAAAGATAAAACATTTCCAAGGTAAAATTTCAGTTTCCAGAGGAGGAGGGGCTGCACGTTGCAGGAACCCGGAAACAAACAAGACTGCCTTTCCGCGTTAATGCTACACAAGTAATTGTAAATGTCACATAGTATGTGATAGTGTAAGTTCATTAGGTGCGCCGTTCCCTTTCAAAATACTGGACCGGAATAAATCCAACCAATGTTTCATTCATGAAAAGTTATCATTGTTCTTTGACATTCCACATACACCCTGCCCCCAAATTAAGAGACGGCACTTCTGAAGAGTGACACTGAATACTTCTCAAAGTTCTCCTACCCTCCCTTCCAAAGCTCTTTGTTCCATTATTTTTCTCCTCCTGGTGGGCTTTGCAAATGCTGAAACTATACCCAAACCTTTAGACAGGTCTTGGATCCCGTCCTGTATAAAGCTGGCAAGAGGGCCATTTCACAAGAAATACAACAAGATACAGCAGGCTAGAACTACTAGTTAACAGACTTCTGCGATCATGTTGGTTTACATACCTAGGACTGGGCATTTCCATTTAACTGAATTTGCACTGTTCCCATTTTAGAGGCTCTGCTTGCTCTTTGAACTAAACAACTACAATGTGTCTTAATATCAGGTTACCGTATTTTTTGCTCCATAAGACGCACTTTTTTCCTCCTAAAAAGTAAGGGGAAATGCCTGTGCGTCTTATGGAGCGAATGGTGGTCCCTGGAGCTGAATTGCCCAGGGGCCAAAAGAGGATCATGCTTTTTATTTTACAAAGGAAAAGGGAGTGTTGAAAGGACCCCGCTCAGCAGCTGATCAGCAAGAGATCGGGAGAGAGATAAGAGTCCCGGCTCCCTTTCAGCCCCGCCCTCCTTTGTTGAATGTGCTGCAGAGGGAGGTTGTTTGTTTCCCCAGGACATGTGACTGGCTGATTAGATTATCTGTCTGGAAACTGTAGAAATGGCTCCCTTTCCTTAAGATTTTTCAGAAATGTGAGTTAAACCTCATAAAAATGGGGCTTTTCCTCTTTGCTTTTCCCCCTTTGCAAAAGGAGCTTTGCTTTTCCCCCTTTGCAAAAAAAGCTGCAAAACCTTTAGCTGATCCTCGGGAAAAAAAACCAGGGCTTTTCCCTTTGCAAAAACAGCTGCAAAACTTTTAGCTGATCCTCAAAAACACACACACACACACACAAGGGCTTTTAGAGGAGGAAAATCAGAAAAATATTTTTTTCCCCTTGTTTCCTCCTCTAAAAATGAGGTGCGCCCTATGGTCCGGTGCGTTCTATGGAGCGAAAAATACGGTATATATTATTATACATTTATTACATTTATATCACACCTTTCCTCCAAGCAGCTCAAAGTGGCATACTTGACTATCCCTCCTACCCTCTCCACTTTTATCTTCACAGCAACCCTGTGAGGTGACAGTGATTGGCTCAAGGCCACCCTATCAGTTTCATGGCTTAGTGGGGATTTGAACCCTGGTCTCTCCGGTCCAAGTCTGATGCTCTAACCAATAGAAAGCTTGAGGATATAGCCTTACAAAGGACTGTGCACTTTTTTTGTTATCAAGAGCCAAAAGGTTGTTGGAAGAACTACTAAGATGTGTACCACTGTGAGCACTTAGGAAGAAAAGCTTTCCAGAAGTATTAAAGCTTAGATCCAGAATGCTGCACAATTAGTTCTGCCACTCAAGGGGGGTGTCCTTTGAGCACATCTAAAGTAGTTCTTTGGATTTCTGCCTAGGTATCATTAATTGTAATTTACTACTACTTTATAGAGTCATGTGACACAGCCAGCACATCTGACTACTAGTGACAAAGCCTAATAAATCAAGTTTGTTTCCCCGTTTGCTGTGAAAACATGTACATCATTAATCAAAGCTGCTAAAGGAAAAGCATACATTTTATTTATGAGAGGAGAAAAGCCGTGGGTGTGGCTGAATTTTTTCAGAAAATGAGATATTGTCTTCATCTGGTGAATCTCCTTTATGGGGATGAGCAGAGGGACATTCTGGAAGTGGAAAGTCCCCATCCACAGGACCAGGATGAAGAAAGTTGAATCAGGCCTCAACCAGGGGAACTCCCTACCCCTCACTCAGGAACAGCAAAATATTAGAACATGGAACTTTTAATGAAGAAGTATAAATAGAACAAGATACCTATGTGGGAAACCACACACCTAAATCTTTTTAAAACGAGTGAGAAAAGAATGTTTCTCTAATATTCAGAAAAGAGAGTCACCACTTAAAGCAACATCTTCTCTCAAGGTATGGGCAGAGGGAAATTCTGGGGTATGCCATATACAAAAGACCCCCCAAGAGGGATAGACTGATGCCCAAAAACTCCTCTGGAGAATCTACAACCAGAGGCCGCAGGATTGGCCACTGACAAAGGTTGAATCCCGAATGCTCAGCAAATGAATGAAACTTCTCTCAGGCAACATATCTTATTCCATAGGAAAATGACACCAGGAAGCTACTGCAGGACTAGAACTCCCACATGAAAGGGCAAGACTTCCACTAGCAGCATCTTCATACCTCTTAATTCAGCTGGCTAGCACTGTTAAAAACCTTTGCCCTCCAGGGACCCTGGCCTATGAGAAAAAAAAGGACTTTCAGCATACAACAAGGAATGCACTTCATTTAACATTCCTCTCCTGGAGTAGTCAGAGATAAGCCTTGGAGACCAAACTGGGCTTCTTCCTTTCAGCCTTCGTCTCAACTGGCACTTCCTATCCAACTCTCCTAGCTAGGGAGGGAAGAGAATAATTAAGAGGATAGTCGGAGCAGAGGAGTGAAGTACTGCCTTAAGCCTGCTTCCTAGCGGAGCCAGGAACAGAGATCAGGGGATGAATCTCCTCTCTTGGGTAAGATAAATTAAAAACTTCACTGCCTCCTGATCCTAAGGAAGGTGACTTGCCCCTCTGCTTATGACAGGAATGTAAGAAACAGAGAAACTGGAAAGATCCAAGCGGACAACATTAAACACTGAAAGATACACATTGCTGGCAAAATGGGAAAGGGCAGATGGTGAGTTTCACCTATTGCTGCTGTTTTCAATGGGGATATTAAACGCTTAACCCACAGGGGCAAATGGCAGATTTCCAACCAGCCTCAGCATCAACAGTGTTTCTGGCTCCAGATCATGCAGGGCTCTCCCTCTCTCCAGACGCCAGCTGATAAAAAGCAGTGACCCATTTTGCCTGCGTCCTTACATCTGCTAACTCCCGCAAGCACTAGCAGCACAGTCCTGTGCCTCTGGTTTTGTATACATGAATCACCACCAGCTGGCTTGATAGCAGAGACAAGGAAAGAACAAGCATTGGGGGGAAACAAACCCCAGTTAACAGCATCTGCTTCCAACCTCTCTTTAACGTTCCAGTTGCTTCCTAACCAGGAATTTTGAAGTCGTTGATGAGGAGCATGTATATGTTATCTTCATGTCTCAAATCAGGAAAGTATTACAAAGCTGTGCCAAGTGGTAACTTGCGGAGGCTGCAAGCCTGTCCTACACACTGTCCAGAGTTAAATCCCTAGAGGCCTGCATATAATGTGGGATGGAAGAAGTTGGCTGCAACCTGAGAATGCTGCCCCACCTCCAAAAAATTTGCAGCACAGTGGTACCTCGGGTTATGGACGCTTCAGGTTACAGACTCCGCTATCCCAGAAATAGTACCACGGGTTAAGAACTTTGCTTCAGGATGAGAACAGAAATCGTGCGGCGGCGGCGCGGCAGGTCCCATTAGGTAAAGTGGTGCTTCAGGTTAAGAACAGTTTCAGGTTAAGAACGGACCTCCAGAATGAATTAAGTTCTTAACCCGAGGTACCACTGTACGTACAAAAAGCCGTAAGTCTTAAGAGAGGCACTCACAAAGTTCACCAAGCTCAGGCCTGGGGAATGAGCGTTAAGGGCTCTGTGATATTTGCATCAGGAGAGCTTTCAAATTCTCCAGGTCAAAGACGACTTCCGAGTTTACCACCACCCTGGAAGTCAAAAACACCCAGTGGAGGGCAAACACTAACCCACCACTGAAGGTTGATGGAGAAAAGGATCTTCTGAAGTCAGCTACTATTCCCCCCCCCCAAAGCTGTCTGCAGGAAAAGCCTCTTTAACTCCCCCTATTGAAATCATTGGAAACGTCGTTTCACTGATTCTCCTTGGGATAAGAGAACCTAGGCAGGACTTTCTACCCGCCTGCACCCAGCAACAGTTTTCCTAGATGCAATCTTTCAAAGCACCCCTATGCAAGCATGGGAAAACTGTGGCGCCCAATGTTTCTAGACTCAAGCTCCCATCAACCCTAGCCAGCATGGCCAACAGACTTGGATGATGGGAGCTGTAGTCCAACAACATAGGATGGACCAAAGTTTAGCCACTCGGGCCATTCCATGAAAAATGAGCCTGATAAGAATGCTAGATGAGCGCTGGATTTTGGTGAGGAAGATTCCAAACGTGCAGTCTAACCATTTTTTTTAAAGCTAAAGACAAAAGAAGTTTAGTTTATGGACCTTCTTTTCAAAAGTCCACCCACGTAGTCTTCACAGAAGTGTTCAAGTTTAAAGTTTTCTGATGATTGTCCCACCGGTGACAGCATTTTTTCCTCAATTTTGCATCGTTAAATTTCTTAAACTTAATTTCTGATTGCATAGTTGTAACCAATAAACATTGATTTAAACAGATATGCTGAGTTTATCATTGATTCACCTCCCAACTCACAGAGTTTTTCCATAAATCAAACTTATCTCAAGCTCCATGTCCTTTTTTTGGCCCACCCGTGACAATACTTTAACATTTAATAAAATTGTCAAAAATATCCATTAAAATAATAAAAAATTAGTAAAATGTTCATTATCTTATTAAGAACATAGTTTAAATTTTGGTTTTTAATTTTTATGTATATTTAAATTGTTACACATGTGTGAATACCAAAAAACATGGTCCAAGTGTCCCACCCGTGACAGTGGAACGGCCCACTCCTGCACTCCACAATTTTGCAAAGGGGTTACTCTGAACAGTTGCAACCAGGAAAACGGTCAGCAAACTTGGATTGGTTCAGAAATTAGCCTAGCCTTTTCTCCATATTTGGAGGGGAAATAGTTTGCCTCATTTCCGAGCCAATACGACATTAAGTCGGGGGAGGCTGGCCCATCTCTGATCTTTATGATGTAACATCCACACTACTTTCCAGGGCAAGGTATCCCTGACGAGTTAACAAGTTTGAAAACTTCCAGTAGGCAGAATCCCAAAGAGGTTCAAGGCGGAGGGATCTAACGGTAGACAGGAAGGAGAAAAATGCTGAAAGCGAAAAGAGCATCAGTGGTAGGTATGCTGCAGAAAAATGAATCACTGGGCTTTAACAACATATGACAAGATCAGGACAGTGGCCCACCTAGTCCAGCATCCTGTTCTCACAGTGGCAGCAGACCAGATACCTGTGGAAAGCCTGCAAGCTAGACATGATCACGGCAGCAATGTAACAGAAATATTGCGCCAAGAGGAAATTATAATGAATGAAGAAAAAACTGGTCAGTCAGTGGAACATAAGGAAGACTGGAAGCTACCCAGAGAGAATGCATCTCTCAAGTGAGATTAGCCAGCCTCCTACTGTGCTGATAAATGCTTTCTGCTGGGCGAGTTTGAATTCTGGCGAGAAACAGCATACCAAGTTTTAAAAACCCAGCACACACCAAGTGGGGGACTCTCTGAAAATTTAGCATGCAAAGCGTTATCCAGGCACACAGGAACAATCCAATCACAATACTTGGTCAAACTGCATATCCCAATTCCCACTTCCCCTCTCATTGAGGAAAGAAGCATCCGGATTAATGACAGATGAACAGCTGTTGTTTCAAGGGAGGGGTGGAACTGAAGTTGCCCCAGATTAAGGGATCCTCCTGGAAAACAGCAGCTTTACTCATCAATGGTTTCTTCTGTTTACAGTGTTTATTAACTGAAAGGTGAAAGCTAGGAAACTCCTAGGACAAAGCTACTAGCTGGAAGCAAACTATACTATCACATACCCATGGTTCAGAAAAATGCCTCCGAGGGGGAATGACTATGGAAAGCCTCTAAACTGGCAAATTCTTGCAAGCTCACTCAGTAATGACATCATGCTGGCTGCCACCCGCCAACTTTTGTCAAGTAAAAAACTCAGCTTTACATTTTCCAGCTCAAAATATTTACAGTGACATTCATTTCTTTTTAGCAGGCAACTGAACTTTTTGGAGTGATAATACATAATGTGTTGTGGGCTACCAAGGAACCTTAAATTTAGAAAAGCCTGGGCATATGATAATATGAATGTTATTCACTTGTCTCATGGTGGCCACTTATAAACTCACCGAACAACAACTTCGTCTACATTAAGCAGCGGGACGAATTTTACCAGATCTCTTGTGGGGTATATAGTAAAATCCTTATGTGGCCTGATGTTGGGAATAAACGGATGCTGGCTCTGCACCACAGCGAGTTTAAATAATGGAATAAGCAGCAGCATCCAACTTTAAGGTGACATTATACAGAAACCACAACATGTCTACTCAAAACTAAGTCTCTAAGTCAGTATAATGGGAACAAGAGAATGATCGCAACTCTGCTTAGCTCACGTATATAAAATCATTTTTTAATATCGATGCCAGAGCTGCTAGCTCCTGTAGTGAGCGAACACATAACCAAGCATTGTACAAACTAATATCTTTCACAGTGGTTGTAACTTCTCAAAAACACCATACATACAAAACAAATCCCAATATTGCTACTCCACTAATGGCATTAACCTTTGCATGAGCCTGTCTACAACCAGTGCCTTCATTTATATTTCAGCTGTACACAAGATAAAGAATTATACCACTTGACCTACTGAAATAAAAGCCCCAAATAATACAGAGTGGGGTAGCCCCCTTCAGCATGTAAAAGTCCTTGCCTGGGGCTTCCACTGATGGAATTCATTAGTTCAATCCTACCCGCTGTGTTTTACATATCTATAAAATCATTGTAATGATTTCTATGAGTCTATAAAGGCACCGTGGATTTTTAGTAACTGCTCCAAATTCCATCCTATGTTGAGGCTAGACAAGTCTCCACTAACAGAATCGCGGCCTTCTCTTTAACAGACTGGATTTTCTACAGTTCTCTTCTTATGAGGATCCTGACAGCCTCCTCCCTGCTTTCTACAACCATTTTTATATCTAGAGGGAATTTTGGAAATTCTGAGAGAGACCTCTTGACAGCTACTGCTACTTGTTACCCCCTAGTTTGTTGGTCTGCTTATTTTACTTTTAATTACTTTTATTTGGATTGGTTTGTTTTAACCTACTGCTAATTGCATCAGCAGTGTTGTATGAGCTTTCAATACTAGCAGCACATATTTTCAAAGACACAAATTAATTTTCTTTATACTGATTGAAAACAAAATTTGATTCAAGTGAAGTATAGACTCTGATAGATGATTTTGTTATGTTCTGGACAGCCAGTGACAGAAAACATCACAGCCGCTGTTTCTCTACTAAGGTGCATTTTTAAAATTAGCTCAGATGTCAAAAATTCATGTGATGGCTGTCAACACTTCTTCATATGTGTCACCAGAATAAACCATATATACACTAAACAATCTTATTTTATAATAATTCCAAGGAAGTTCAACCCTGCTTTTAAACTAGCCACTCCAACCCAAGTAAATCTAGTCACCATTTTTGAAGGTATTTAGATGTGACAAGTTCTGAAATGGGGATGCCACACAGATGGCCTGTAACTACACAAATCAGATTTGCACACATGGTTCCTGATCCAGCCACTGATCCATGTGTGAATGTCCTTAAATAAATCAAGGCCAGTGGCTACTTCTAACAAACAATACTGTCAAAACAAAATCGAAAATTCTTTCTAGTAGCACCTTAGAGACCAACTGAGTTTGTTCCTGGTATGAGCTTTCGTGTGCATGCACACTTCTTCAGATACCGAGTTGCATGCACACGAAAGCTCATACCAGGAACAAACTCAGTTGGTCTCTAAGGTGCTACTAGAAAGAATTTTCGATTTTGTTTTGACTATGGCAGACCAACACGGCTACCCACCTGTAACTGAAACAATACTGTGTATTCATACAAAATATGTACCTTTTTGCCCACACTTCAGTTTTTAACTGGATTTTATTGCTAAGGCAGAAAGAAATGCATATATTCAATTACCTGTTATAGTTATCAGTGACAACTATACTGGGGAGGAATAGCATTATTATATCAAGCTCCAATTATTAACTTGTGCTTTGTTTGCATAAAACTACAGCTGTTTTGATTAACAACTCGATGTGTATACACAGAGAGAAAGAGAACAAACTTTGCTGGCCTTTAGACTTTTCACTGGGGGGCAGCAGGAAGGACCTCCAGTTCCAGCACCTTTGTTTTAGCAAAGCTACATTGAATCAGAGAATTGTAGAGTTGGAGGGGGCCACAAGGGTCATCTAGTCCAACCCCCTGCAATGCTGGAATCTTTCACCCAATGTGGGGCTCAAACCCACAAGCCTGAGATTAAGGGTCTCATGCTCTACTAACTCAGCTATTCATCACTTCATTTCCCTAAAAACGGGGGATGAGAGCCAGGATGTTACTGGTTCAATTAAATGGACAGTAAATAGGACTTAGGCTTACAAATTGCATGGCTTTGTCTAGACGTGGATTTAAAGGTATCATCATCTAAGTTAATTAGCATCTGCTAAAAGCCAACTTTTATTTTGAACTTGAACTGACTCTACCTACCTGAGCCAATCTCAGACCTTCTCTACGATAAAGGGTTATTTTAGAACCAAAGATAAATTCATTATTTCCATGTGTAAATTAATTAAGAACTAAGTTGGAGTGAACCTCTATAAGCTACAGGGAGGCTAACATTCATTCATTCATTCATTTTTTTCCCAATTGTAGAGTTTAAAGGTGCTTTAAAGGTGCTGACCTTTAAAGCCCTAAACGGCCTCGGCCCAGTATACCTCAAGGAGCGTATACCTCGAGGAGCGTCTCCACCCCCATTGTTCAGCCCAGACACTGAGGTCCAGCACGGAGGGCCTTCTGGCAGTTCCCTCACTGCAAGAAGTCGAGTTACAGGGAACCAGGCAGAGGGCCTTCTCAGTAGTGGAACGCCCTCCCATCAGATGTCAAGAAATAAACAACTATCTAACTTTTAGAAGACATCTGAAAGCAGCCCTGTTTAGGGAAGTTTTTAATGTTTGATGTTTTATTGTGTTTTTAATATTCTGTTGGGAGCTGCCCAGAGTGTCTGGGGAGACCCAGCCAGATGGGCGGGGTATAAATAAATAAATAGTTATAATTCAAGTAAGCTATATCGGCTGAATACGGCACACACATACATCCCAGGAAATGCACACGGGCCCCATTTGTTAGCCAAAGGACTACAGGGTCACTGGGAAGTTTGGGACTACAGGGTCACTGGGAAGTTCCAAGAAGAGCAATGTGGCAAGGAGGAGACTAGCCTAGTCCCATCCAGCACCTATCCAAACAGTTGAAGGATGCTTGTTTGTTTCTCCCTTGCCCTGGGACTGCGGAAGTACAGGAAAGGGCCCTTCCTACAGCCAGCAGAATAATGGCTGCTGGCTGTTGTGTGCATACACACTTTGTTTGTTCCACTGTGTACTGCCTTGTTATGTTGTGAGCTGCACTGAGGATCAAAAGGCAAGGTATAAATCTTCAAAAAAGGTCAACAGAAAATCAAGGCCATCGAAACATTAGTGAAGTCAAGGAATTTTCTTATCTGCAAGTGCAGCACAGCAGGGCTGAAGAACAAGAATAAACAGGTAGCAGCTCTAAGTTAATCATTACCTAATCTATATACTGTGATATAACTTTTGGACACACAGAATGTGAATTCTTGGAGCAGGCTGGGGGACAAGTATTCACCTGCTTGATCTCCATTATTTCAGCATCAGAAACACCATCCAGCAGTGCAACACTGAGCAAAAGCTGAAAACAAAATCAATTGTGCTGATAGTTTTAAAACACAGCAATGAATGTTTTCCCCTCTAACATACCAAGTCTATATCCAGCAGTGTTTTTGCACCTGCTGCCTTCGGCTGTGTGATTCAAGACAAACAACAATTTCACACCTGTGCCATCAGCAGATGTTTACACATGTTAACGGATTCTGCCACCTAAGCCAAGCAAAAATCTGGTGCTACAGCTACTTTTAAAAACAGCCCAAATTTTCTCAATCGTTTGAATAAACGCTATTTGATTATGGAAGAGATTTAAAATTTCATGCTGCTCTTTTCAATTAAGAACGCCCTTGATACCTCTGAACAGGTCTCCTGTCCATACTCATTTTCAACAACTACATTCAAAAGTCCTTGATCCAGATTGAAACAAGATTCCTCTCTGCGGATACACCCAACTAAATAAACATAAATACTCAAAACACTTATTTTAAGTTAAAATGCGTGCTTCAATTTGGTTATATTTATAGTTTACGTGGGTCAAGATTGATATAATACAAAATCTAAACATTAAAATGTTAGCAAATGTAAACTTTCCTCAGAGTAGAGTTTTGTGATGAGAAAAGGAGACTTTATGGGAAATCACTTCCCTCTCATTTCTATTCACGGAAGCCTCTGCTGTGTCACAGAGCTTTCATAGAAAGGAAGTCCACTGGCTACAACTCATCATGAATAGCTAAACTTAAGTAACATTAGCTACCTGCTTCAGGCAGTAGCCTTGCTGGGGTGCTCAACCTCCTCATGTGTAAACAAACATGCAAAAGGAAGTGAGAGGGCACTGGCCTGGGCAGTAGAGGCAGCCTCCGCGCCGCTGCTGCTTCCTCCTGCTAGGCCGCCTCAGCAGGAAGGGGCAGCACCCAGATGCCACTGGCCTGTGCGGAAGAGACAGCCTCCACGCTGCTGCCGCTTCCTTCCGCTTGGCCGCTTCAGCAGGAAGGAAGAGGCAGCGCCCAGAGGCGTTGATGGCTTCTGATTGGCTGCAGGAGTGGAAGTCTGTTGCCAGAGCTAGATACATCCCATTGTGGTTTGCCCTATGCTACACTCACGGCAGTATGGCAGGCTGAAAAACGGTAGCTTACATATGAAACCCTAAAATAAGATAAAAATCTAATACCTCACCTCTAGCTGCTTAAGTGCAAAAGGGGAGCCATCCTTCTTCAGGTTCTGAACAATTTCTTCCATGCTGTTTGCTGAAAATAAGCTGAAACAGAAAATATATCACACTTCAGTCAAGAGGAGAAATATTTTGTCAAGAGTCAGAAAAATTACAGGGATTTTTTGGAAGCAATTATAATATTCCCAAGCTATATACCTTATTTAGATATTTATAATACTTGGTGGTATGACTGGTGAATGTATACCTGAAAGCTGTAAAATACATGTACCATCAGCTAGAGATATACTAAAATAGCCACACCAGGCAGCATGTGAAGCTTTTGACCCTTTCAAGAAAATGTCCTTGGCAAGATTTTTCCCATTTGAAAAGAGATTTTAAAAGAGATTAAATCACAATCCTTAATGTTTGTGCCAAAGAGGCTGCAATAACATAGAAAACAATGCACCTCAATCCTAAAGAATTGTTGGCACACCATGTTTTAGCAGTAACTACCTGGGCATCAATGATTAACATAGCCAAAGTAGTATTCAGATAACTTTCTTTTTTACAAAAATCCTCATAGGCATTTCTGGTTTTATACATGGCAATTATTACTTATACAAGCCATGGTTATCATTCCTTTCTGTCCACTAATAGGTTAAAAAGATTTTGGTAGCACCTGCCATCTTCCAGTGTTTTTTCTGGAAATTCAAATAACTGAATCTGCCCTAACAAACTCGTGTCACCCTTCCCCAGGAAGGGGTGTCACACAATTTAACAGGTGTTTGCACAGGGCTGCTGAATCCTCTCTCCTTCCCTGAGCTTCCCACCCAAGGGAGGGCTCTTCCTCTCTAGCCAAGCTCACTTCCAGTATTGGAGGAAGAACAACAAAGTGCAGAGGAAAAGGAGGAGGATGGAGAGGGAGAGCTCAGCACAGACATCCCACCCCTGTGCTCCTCCTGCTTTTGGGACAGCTCTACACATGATGGCAACAGGCCTGTATAGAAAGAAATCTACTTTCTTTTTGCTATGTGCAGTTTGGCCCCCAGTGAGGAACCACAATTATTTAAGAGCTACTTAATCAAAGGAGGTCTATCACATAAATATTTTTGCAAGAATCTCAACAAAAAGTAACCGAAATGTTTACTGAACCCAATCTATAGCTCCTGCTAAACATGAATGAATGGTAAGTACCTGTTAATCTTGTCCATGTGCTCGCCAAGGACAAATTCTTTTTCTTGATCAATTTTGCACTGTTACAAAAAGCAGAACACACCAACACCTTTCATATCCGTATCCCAAACTCTAAAATGCAACAAAGCAGCTATTTGCTATATTCTCTTTTTAAAAAAGAAATGCAATAAATGAAATATCATTTTGAGTTCAAGCGACTTTTCTAAAATTATAGCTAACCTGCTTTTGTTTCTCGGTTTGCTTATTAGACCTATTTTGATTTTGCATGATGCTTGCAATGGTCTCCCATTCAAATCTACAACCAAGCCCTGAACTACTTTATCATTCAGTGCTGCATCCTCAGGTGGGCTCAGACAGTAACTGAAACAACGTCCATGATTCCAGAATCCTTTTTAAATAGCTGGTGGAACACAAAGCTGTCTATTTTGTGCTTCTGAAAACAAAGTGCTGCACATGCTCTAGCTACGCTTTGAAGATAAAAGTTTATCTACTGTTTTAAAAGCTTATCTACTTTTACACAATGTGGAGTATAACAACGGTGCACAAAAGAACAGGGTGGCTGGATATAAAGAACAACAGGCCTCAGAAACTCTGATGCTGCAATGGTACTGACACCAAGCAGGTATGGACGTGATCAACCCTTTGGATGGGAGACTGCTAGGAGCCCGTGTCATTACAATATACAGTCGTACCTTGGTTTTCGAACAACTTAGTTCTCAAACGTTTTGGCTCCCAAACGCTGCAAACCCGAAAGTGACTGTTCCGGTTTGCGAACTATTTTTGGAAGCCAAACATCCAACGGGGCTTCTGCGGCTTCCGACTGCCTGCAGGAGCTTCCTGCAGCCAATCAGAAGCTGCCCTTTGTTTTCCGAACCTTTTGGAAGTCGAACGGACTTCCAGAACAGATTCCATTCGACTTCCAAGGTACGACTGTATGCCCAGATAGCTCAGTTGGTAGAACATGAGACATCATCTCAGGGCTGTGGGTTCAAGTTCCACGTAAGGCAGAAAGATTCCTGCATTGCAGGAGGTTGGACTAGAATAGATGATCCTTATGGACCCTTACGATTCTATGTTCTGTAGGAGGAGGAATTTTGTCAAATGCAGCATGGCACGTCGTCAGGGTCAGCAAACCCACAAACCAAAGAAGGGCTCCCCTCTGTTTGTGGTAAAAGCTGCACCTTGTGACATTAATTCTATGTATGAAAGGCGCTCCTTGCCACCCTGCAAATTAACTTTCCCTTCTCTATCTACAGCAACACACAGTGCTACTAGAACTATATTTATACACATTTCGATTGAAAGGAACGTCAATTAGGTGACTGGTATTGACTATTCATGGCCAAACAGAGGGGCCCTGCACGACATGAAGCATTCAAATTGTGGCTCGTGAGAAATGCCTTGAACCTGCTGGCGCTGCAGGGGCCAAGGTTAAGCTACAGACATATGTTTCAGTTACAACAGCATCAGCTGTGGATCAAAAACTAATGCCTGTCATTTGTATTCTGGTGGCTCCCTGTGCACAGCTTCCACTCCATTAGCTCTCAGCTTGCACATCACTATTCTCTCTCCCGATTTGCTGAAAATTTACTGTATAAACTCATTCCATTAATATTCCCATTGTCTATTGATCAGAGAAGCTTGGTACAGAAAGAAGCAGCCATACTGGAGAAAGAGAATCAACCTTTCATGTGTCCGACTTCTTCGAAGACAGCAAAGTTTCAAGCATACAGAGAGGTGAGAGTTAGACTTCACTCCTTTCCATCTAAGGAAGTATTCTGTGAAACTCATTAGGTTGCATACATTACATCTGGTTAAACAGAAGATTCGCATCTTACAACACAATCCTAGCCATGTCTACTCAGAAGTAAGCCCCAATTATCATAGAATCATAAAATTGGAAGGGATCACAAGGGTCCTTTAGTTCAACTCCCTGTAACGCAGGAATCTTTTGCCCAATGTGGTAATCAAACCCACGACCTTGAGATTAAGGGTCTCATGCTCTACCAACTGAGCTATCTATTACTTCACTGGGACTTTCTCCCAGGTAAGTGTGTATAGTATTGCACCCACAAACATTTTTAAAAGATAATAGGCAAAGCAAGAAAAACTAAAGCAAATCTATAAAGTGTCCCATATAGGAATAACACCAGAGATGCTATTCCAGCAATTACAGGAAGTAATTTTTGGCACTAGTATTTTTGGAACACTATCAAAACAAAAACAAAAAAAATTATGTTCAGAGCTCTGACACGAACAGCTGCTTTAGCTGACAACATTTCAAACAAAAAGTGACCTTGTGAACAGCAACAATCAGGGAGGGGGTGAAGTGCAAAGAGAATAGGCAATAAGTGGGTGCAGTTTATGATCAACTGTCAAACTTGATTTTATAACATGCCACTGAGGTGCTTTGGGGAGGGGTATCAATTAGCAACACTTACAGAGACTCAGAGTCCTGTATGAAGGTTCTCCTTTTCGCAGTCTTCTATTATTGTTAGCTATCCATTTACCTTCTTGTGATACGAATCCAATATATCAGCAACATTTTCCTTCGACGGGGACTTTAATTCCGTCAAATCCTTTTCTAGGGCAGCCATCTGCAAACGAAAATACAATTGCCAGATGCATTATTTCACGAGATGCTGATATAATTTCAACATATTCCCTTGCAAAGAACTCGTGGCAATCAAATGGAGGAGGGCAACCCCCTCTTAGCAAGCATATTCTTTTCCCCACTTCTCTCAGCAAAAGTGAAGGTGGCCTTCTTCACAAATATACAACAAGGAGATCAAAAGGCTTAAATACAGTAGCAATGTTCAGATTACTATATCTCTAATCAACAGGCCAACATGAGTGAGTGCACAACAGCAGTTCAGTTTCCATTAACTATCATCTCCTGTTTGAACCAAGAAACTACAATTAACAGCTTCAGAATGAGCCAAGATATTTTTTTAAAAGGAAGAACTCTATACAAGGCCACATAACTCCAAAGTCTCAGCGCAGAATAAGAGTAGGCTGTGCTAAAGTCCACTGAAATAAATAGGCTTCAGTGTGCCTAATTTGGTGTTGCAATGTGTCCTGGAAATTTGTTTTGAGAGCCAGGATACCTCTAGAACAGGCATCCCCCAAACTCGGCCCTCCAGATGTTTTGGGACTACAGTTCCCATCATCCCTAGCTAACAGGACCAGTGGTCAGGGATGATGGGAATTGTAGTCCCAAAACATCTGGAGGGCCGAGTTTGGGGGTGCCTGCTCTAGAAGCATTAGCAGGGGAAAAGAGGACTTGTTCTCCTCAGGAAGTGAAAAGATGCCTGAGAAGACCCCCCCCCCAAAAAAAAAAAATCCAGCAGCCCCAAACTAGGCCCCAGTGTTCACCTGGGATTACAGCATGGCCAGGTACCTGCTTAGGTAGATTTACCTTCTCTGCTTCTATGAAGTGAGTAGCAATTCCCGCTCTGTGAACATCTTTTCCTTTCAACCTGAATCCGGTCATGGCAAGAAAATATCCCAGCTTCCCTGAAAGCCTTGGCAAGAAGTAGCCTCCACCTACGTCAGGAAAAAGACCTGCAATTGAAGAAAGCAAAATAAAAATAAAAATTATGAAGGTGGGAAAATATTCCTCTCATTAAAACATACTGCTGCTCTTTTGTCTTTTCCAAACCTTCTCCAGGCCTTGTAGCTGGTCCCTTTCATCTGAAATTAAGATCTCTGCCTCCTTTTTTCACTCACTAACAAAAAACACATTAATGCTCAGTCATTCTGCTACTGCCTGATTTCCATGTCCACTATGCTTCATAGACCCGTGTTTTAAAGGCCAAAACTACACCTTTTTACAAATGATGCTGACCCTGGACTTTATGTTTTCTTCTTGTATATATTCCTCACACTGCCCTTTCTTCTTGCAAATGTCTCAGTTCAGACCCTGAATTACCCCTCCATGAATGATCAAAAATTGCCTCTCCTTTCCACCAGGAGCCTCCACTGAATCAAAGTCCTTTGCACTCATTAAAAAAAAAAGAGTTCCCTTCATGGAAAGATAGGGGCCAGAACATTATTATTATTATTATTCATTTCAGATGATGATGATGTATGATGATTAATAATAATAATAATAATAATAATAATAATATGCAAGGGCATCTATCGACAGCTGCCTCAGAAATACAGAAAGCATGAGGTGTTATACATAATTTGTTTATTTGGTGTCTCTTGCAATATATATTCTGTTTCCTGTATGTAATGTCTTTGGAAATCCTGCAGCAAAGTCGGGGGGAGTGATATTATAACCATAAACACATTTTATTCCACTCTTCTTCCTCTGTTGACCTTAGAATAGCATACATGGAGGCAGGTCAATCTGAAAGAGTGTAATCAAGGTCTCCAGCAAACTTCACGCAAAGGCAGGGATTTGAATCCATTCCCCGCTAAAGTCAACAGTGTTAACTGCTACAGCCCACTGCTTCTCTATCAAAAGTCTTAAGGTAGCACAACGGAAAACGTTAACATGCAGTCTTTACCTATGGCTGTCTCTGGCATTGCAAAAACCGTCTTCTCTGTAGCGACTCTGAAATGCCCATGAACAGACACACCGACACCCTACCAAAAAGAAAAGAAAAAGAAAAAATGGAAAGGCAGAAGTTATACTAAAAATCTGCAACATATGCACACGCATTTACAAACACAAATCAACTGCTTATCAAAGTCTAAAAAAAAAATCCTTCCAGTAGCACCTTAGAGACCAACTAAGTTTGTTCTTGCTTTGTTGGTCTCTAAGGAGCTACTGGAAGGATTTTTTAATTTTTAATTTTGTTTTGACTATGGCAGACCAACACGGCTACCTACCTGTATCAAAGTCTATTTATTCATATCCCTCCTTTTCTTCAAAATGGCATACTTGGCTCTCCCCAACCCCTGTATTTTTAAGCTGTTGTTTAAAATCCTTATATGCCCCATTTTACAGCCCCAAGAGGTGCTCACTGAAGCTTAAAATAGTAATAATCTAAACTTAACATTATACCCCAAACTAGTACGACAAAAATCACACAGTATTGATACACAACCAGAATTAGCCAGGTAGCATCTTCTGCCCCCATCCTTGTTATTTCCAGTTATTAACAACTTCCTCCAAAATCCCCTGAAGCAAAGGAGCGGCTAGAACGTGGCTCAGCGCATGATGGAAACAATTCCCCTTTGCTTCCAGCCAACAGCATTCACTGAGCTGTTATCTTCAGCAATCCTGCGAGCTGGTTAGGCCAGGCTGAGAGTTATCTATGTCGCCAAGTGGAGAGATCGGAACCCATGTGGAATTAAGATGCAACAACCAAGTTGTGATGCAAAGAATAGTCCCCTCCAAAATAATTCTTTTTTCAAATTACAAGAACTACCGCCAACTGAACGATTCCAAGCATTTTACATTTTTATGTTTGCTCTTCTCCTTTTCCTTGGTAACATAACTTCACTTGATGGTACCACTCTCCTGTCAAGCAACCTGGGACCATATTATAAGCTTGTCCACTTAATATGCCTCTCTCTCTGCTAGTGGAAATTCAAACCATTTGTATTCCTGGCGTAGGAAGAGGCTATCTCTAATATGGAGCTTCCTTCAAATACACATTTAAAAGCTATTCTTCTCCAAGAACAGGCTGGGCTTCCTAAGAAGCTGTGAGATGTTCCCAGCAGCGGCCTCAACTCCGCCACCCCTCAGTTCCTATGTAACTCCTGGCTGAGCCAGGACTCTACAGCAAAACACTGACCTCACCCCCACGCACTCAACAGAGCAACACAGCGAGCTATGAGACTGTTAACTGGCAGTGATGGGAGCCAACATGCGCTATTCCCTCTCCTCGGTGAGCCTTCTGAACGACGCACAGGCCCGCCTAACCCTATGTCCTCCCCTTTGCACTTGAGCCAAATGCCTGCCCCCGCCCAAAACAAATATGGCTGCCAGCAGCTGAGTCAACATCAACTCTCTTTCTTCACCTCTGAGAGAGTGCATGTTAGCTCCGTTTTATGAGGGTTGCACGCTTTAAATTGTTTCATTGTGTGCTTTTAAAAATCAACTAAGAAGGTGCCCCTCATTAGAATCATATATCAAGGAGATAAGTAACTATACAGTCTTTGGAAGCCATCTCAAGGGAAGTTTTTAATGTTTGATATTTTATTATGTTTCTGTATGTGCTGGAAGCCACCCAGTGTGGCTGGGGCAACCCAGTCAGATGGGAGGGGTACAAATAATAAAATATAATCAGCATCCGCATCTTCATCAGGTAGCAGATAACAAATATATGCTTTTTAACTACAAGTGCTTATAAAAGAACAGCCAATGGTATGCAACATCTTAAGATCTCACTTCTTTCACACATGCAGGAGAAATGCTTCTGCTAACATGGTGCCTGTTACTAATAGGTAAGGTAAAGGTAAAGGACCCCTGGATGGTTAAGTCCAGTCAAAGGCTGGGGTGCAGCGCTCATCTCGCTTTTCAGGCCAAGGGAGCCGGTGTTTGTCCACAGACAGCTTTCCAGGTCATGAGGCGAGCATGACTAAACCGTTTCTGGTGCAACGGGACACCATGACGAGTGCCAGAGTGCACAGAAACGCCGTTTACCTTCCCGTCGCAGCAGTACTTATTTATCTACTTGCACTGCTATGCTTTTGAACTGCTAGGTTGGCAGGAGCTGGGACAGAGCCTGTTACTACTGCCCACGAGAGCATCATTTAAAAAGGAGAGTTGTGCTTCGGAAATACTGGGTTTCAAATCAATCTACATAAAACAGTAATAATTAAACCAATCAACACTGCTTGATGTTTTGATCTAGAGAAGCCAACACATAGGCTGCGGTGGCCTTCTCTATCTATTTCCTGACATCTGTCAGCAAGTTAAAGGGGCTCTTGAGGAACAGCCTCAAGAGTGAAGCATCTGCAGAGACCTTCGCTTCCCCTCGCACCAGCACACACCACCTCCACTGGGCTGCCAGAGCCCATGGTGATTATGACCTTCAGAATACAATAAAAGGCTAATTAATTCACTTACGCTGTTCCCTTGCAGTGCATCTCTGTGGGGAAACCAGATTATTTGAAGATATGGGTTCCCTTACTTCAAGGCTGATACATTAATGAACCCCTTTAGCAGGCAATCAAGTCTCCAGATGCACATCATGTGAACAACGGAAGGATGGTGAGGTTTACTGTGGCTAAATAAACCACAAATGCATGCTCAACCCAACTATTTGATGAAAGCTAAATATATGGCTAATTTAAAGAAAAAAGAGTGTGCTCTGCTGTGAGATTAAGAGCAATTAAGCATTCATAAATGGAGTCTGACTTAATGTAAAGACACATGAAGAAGTACCTCTGTCTTGACAACAAAGGTCTGAACAAGGTTCGATTGTGATTTTTTTACTTGCCAGCATCACCGTATCACATAATATCGACACAGGGACCAGCTCCTGCAGCAGACCCAGATGCAAACTCTGTCACCATAGTATTTCAGGAGGACCTGATAATGTTATCCACAGAATCAAGAGTTTCAATATGACATATGCTGACATCTGCCAAAAATAGGGTCCCTGCCTCCAGGATCCAGAGCCCAAGGCTGGCCAGCATCACTACCGGCCACCTTCCTCCTCTCCAATGAGCTTGGGATCTGCTGCTTCTGCTACTGCTGCATATTAGGAGTGCAGGAAGGGGACTGGAATCAGTGGCCGGGCTGCCTGGTAATCGGCAATTGAAGTCACAGAACACAATGAAGAGGCAGCCTTCTGAGGCCACCTGGCTACTGCTTCTGGCCTCCTCCCCATGTTCCTCTCTTCCTCCCACTGGACCAGTTCTTTATCCCATTTGGCTGTATGTAGCAGCAGCATGAGGTGGAAAGGGGCAGGTCTTAGGAAGACGCCTACTCAAGGAGGGAGATTTCCATTTAATGCTCTTTGAAGATGCTCCGAAAACTCACTGCAATCCCCCCCCCCCCGCTTCTCCTTGCATCTGAAAAGCAGGGAGGACTGCAAAAGCCCTTTATATGCAGCAGCAGAAGGGCTGAACACCCCATTTCAACCTCCAATGTTGCACAGGGAACAAGGCTGCTGCTGCCACTGCCATCAGAAAAAGCAAGAAAGAAGCCCACATTTCAAAATGCAGCCGTCCTACTGGCATCCCTCAGCAGAAGCTTCGGAACTCCACAAGGGATTTTGACAGGTGGAAAAACACACCTATCAATTATGTGATATCATAAAGATTACATGTGATTGATAAGTGACTTGCCTTGCCCACCAATCTGTGGCGGCCTGTAGGATAGGAGCTAACAGTTCCCCACTCCTGGGTTAGGGGTGGTGGAGCAATGAGAGCAGGGGCACACCCCCTAGAAATACAATAAAAGTGCATCTGATGAGTTCTCAACTATAGGTTCAATGACTGGTGTATTGTTTTGTCTGCAAGTCAGTTCAAGCACCTGCCAGACTCAGTATTCGTGGGGAAAAGACGTTTGTACTTTGTGCTGGATTCCTACTTGGGAAAGAAGCCAACAAATATGTCCCTTATTGACATCTGGTGGGAAGCAGACTGCAACGCAAACTGAGAAAAATCTCAAATCGTTCCATTCAGGCTGCGCTGGGAACTGTCATTTGCTAGGACTTTTGTAAATGTCAGGGGTAACATGCAGGACACAATGAATCAGGCAAAAATGGGAAGGTGCCAAGAAGCGACGGGTTTATGGGTTTAGACTAATGCAGTGTAACGGAACAGGGAAGGAGCTGTGGGTATTGCTCCATGCTCTAATCCCCCCCAAAAGTCAATGACTTGCTACACAACTGCTTTTCCGATCTGACACATAACAGGGAGCAACACATGCCTTATAAGCTGATTGTCAAAAGTTCAATTCCCCTAGTGAATGACCTGGGATCACCTGACGCTGCACAGTATTGATGAAACTAAATATGTGAGGACTTCTCATTAGCCCCTTGGATGCGAGGGAGCCTCTTATCAGAAATAGTTGTGATTAAGTAATGGTTGAAAAATTATCTCGGGTACCCGTAGACTGTATTGGGCTAGATTATCTAACACGGCATAATGCAGTTTCATAGGTTCAAAAGGGGAGGAGCGGTTACAGCGAGTGGCAGAAACTGCAATTACATAGATTCATAGAATTGTAGAGTTGGAAGGGACCCTGAGGATCATCTAGTTCAACCCCCTGCAATGAAGGATTATGCAGTTGTCCCAAACGGGGATCAAACCGGCGACTTTGGCGTTGTCAGCACCACGCTCTAAGCAGCTGAGCTGCCCAGACTTCAAGGATTGGCAAACGGATCTACGTGGGATGGAGAACATGATTTATTTTTAGCCTGGCTGTCCTAAGTGCTCGGGCAGCCAGAACAACAACCCTGTGAGGTAGGTTGGGCTGGAGTGAGTAGCCCAAAGTAATTCTTGCCCAGCTTCATGGCTTGGGTGGGGAATGTGAACCCTGATCTCCCCTGTCCTGCCTAGTCAGTCTAAGCCAGGGGTCAGCAAACTTTTTCAGCAGGCGGCCGGTCCACTGTCCCTCAGACCTTGGGGGGGGGGGACTGGACTATATTTTGAAAATAAAAATAAAAATGAACAAATTCCTATGCCCCACAAATAACCCAGAGATGCATTTTAAATAAAAGGACACATTCTACTCATGTAAAAACACGCTGATTCCCGGACCGTCTGCAGGCCAGATTGAGAAGGAGATTCGGCCTGATCCGGCCCCCCAGGTCTTAGTTTGCCTACCCATGGTCTAAGTGCTGCAGCAGGTGAGCTCTCAAAATTCTTCAAGAACAAGAGATGCACACACTTCTCCACAGCACCTTGCCGAAACACAAGTGTATTAAATTTTGAATGCTTAAGATCTCAAAGAATACCAGGCCTACTTCAACTGTGCCGTTATGCTTTAAAGTTCTTACTCTGATCTGACATACTACACCTTACCTACATAAAGTATTAAAGTAGGCATCTTCTGTTGAATTAAGAGTGGGTTCTATCAAATTATGAGTGGCAATTTAGCTTATAAAACTTTATTTTCAATACGTATTTTGTTTCATTCCGTTTTTTTTTAAAAAAAAACTATTCCAACTCCAAATAAGAATTAAAGTATTCGACACATTACAGTAACATAAAACCCTGTTCAAGCGATTCCAATTTTTGCCCGGTGCCTTAAACCTTCCATAGAAGTCTACTTCCACATCTACAGAATTATTCACTTGAGGAATAATGTAGGCCTACGTTTGATCCGTGAATCAACGGGCTAACACCATTTTTATCCACCACCAGGAATTACTACACATAGCCAGAGATTAGCTAGGAAACTAACTGCACCATTTGTCTGCAGGATAATATTCAGGGACTTAACGGACGAGCCAATATGCCAGATGGGGAATATACTGCAGCATCAGCAAAGATACAATCCTTTTCAGTCTTGATTCAATGCTGCTTTCAACATTTTCAGTCGTGAGCGCATAATCGTATGCAGGTCAATCTTATACAAATTCTATCATGGAGATTAGTATCTCCAGCACATCCGGGGTATTTTAGGGTTCTCTAAACAAAGACTCAGGAACACAGAGCTGGAAGTTTATATATCTGTATGCACAGAACATCTGTCAGAACCAGGAAGGCAGAAGAGAGATCAACAAGCAGCTACTGTAATCTAGTTTTTGGATGGCAGCAACTTCTAGGCAGGTGTAGGAAGAACTGAGCGTTTGTAGCATCTGTGAGTTTGAGCTGCTCTAAATATTGCCCTCGTGACAAGTCATTCACCTCCTTTTTGATAAAGTCTGCTATAGCGGCCCATGTGATAAATGGAAAAGGGCTTAAATCAACACAGTGTGACATTAGCCCACAAGGATTTTACGAAATGCAGGATGAAAGTCTGCTAATAATTAAATTTGTTGTTTCCATTAGATAAAACTTGCCCCTCTTGTTAGCCTGTGTCAACATCCATTTGTCCAAAGCAACTCAGTATATTCAAGTACCTACATGTCACTTACTTATCTTTTAAACCTGCATTCTTATTCCATTAACTGATGATAGCTCCCACACACTACGTGTTTCTAAATTTACACAGTCACATTCCATTACTCTGGCACTATAGAGTCTGATGCAGTTAAAGGTTATATTTAGCATGGAACTAGGTGTTCAAAATGATGCACCAGTAAAGTAATTAGTGAAAGCTCCATAAGAATATGCAATTCTCACAGGCATGGGATTTACAAACATGTATTTTGGTAAACACGGTTGTTGGGATCCAACTTCTGATCAGCTAAATCTGGGGCACTTGTATACAGTATTTAAAAATTTCATAAGAAGCAACACTAGCTGGGATGCACAGAGCTACTTTAGGAGCACCTAAAAGTTTGGATAAGATCAGTGGTTCCTTAAAACTTTTTTGTTCTTTGAACAGGACAAACACACACCCTAGCTCTATTCGATAATTTCTCAGTACTATTTGAGACACACACTGGATCATAAACTGTTTGCAAGCATCTGCTCAATTTCAGAAGCGACTTGCCTTCTGGCATTCAGAGGGAATACTGCTCAAGTACCAAAGGTACATAGTACCTCCCCCTTGGGCATACAACACTTTAGATCTCAGACATCACTCAGCAGCGCAATATTTTTAATGGATATGGAGGAAATCATTCCAGTGATTTATTTGGAAATTTGGGCAAGCACATTAAAAAAAAATAGCAAGTTAATAAGACTGTCAAGATTAGCACTTTGTTTCTGAACTAATTAGATAAGTCAACGCTCTCTCACCTCTATTCTGTAAGCAAAATTATTTGGGATTATGCATACAAATTGTTAAATTATCCCTCCATTTAAAGTGTTATGTAAAATCTCATGATGGCAATCTTTTGTTCCTCTTTTGTACTGGAAAAGACAAAAGCCTGGCAAAACTGTCGAAGTCTTAAAAGTCTCTCATTACATCAATGAATCATACCCCCACACCTCTCTGGTTGGTATGATCATTAAGGAAGTGCTTCTCTGCATACAAGAATACATGGGTAGAGGACCAATATTTCTTCCAGAAACTGCCCCATGTGTCTTACAGGGCGCTACTTATCCAACCTTGAAAGGGAGCAGCTGCCACTGGTAGCAAGGCAATGTAAAGTCCCTGTGCATGAACAGAAAGCTACCTACTGCATCGTGGATCTTCTCCATCTTTAAACATGACAAAGTAAACAGCAGTAGCTCAGGGGAAGCATCTTAAAAGCTGTTTACATACAGTTAGATCCAGACTGAATCATGCTGAGAGTAGATCCACTGAAATCAATGGAACAAGTCCCGCTGATTTTAGTGAGTCCACTTTCAGCATGAACAACTCCAGCTCAAATCCATAATATTTACATTTCCAACCATTACCTACCCCTAAAGCCATGCAATTATTGATTTTTAGTATGTGTGTATCATGTCAATGTCAATGAATAATAAATGTTGACATATAATTAAGATTTTGAGACCAGCAGGAAATCCTGACACTTTTTTGTAAAACCTCAAAGCTTACCCTTAATTCCGTCACTTATAATGACTTGGTGGGTAAATGTCAAAAACAAGCTTCATTTTTGACATTCACCAATTTAAAAAACATCAAGCAAAGAAAAAACTGAACGAGCAAGAGACTGAGCCAGAGTTGTCAACCTTTCTTTTTTTGCATTGGGAAATGGCCATAGCTGTCAACTTTCCCTTTTTTTGCAATGGGAATGGCGCTGGAATAAGGGAATTTCCCGCAAAAAAAGGAAAAGTTGACAGCTATGGACTGAGCGCTGATGACCAGTAAATGAGGGGAATTATGGAGGAATTTGCTTCTTTATTCAAGGTACATGACTAGACTTACCAAGAAATTCTGACATTTTTCTGAAGCCTCCTAAAAGCTTAGGAATTACTGGTAAACAAAGGTTCAGTAAGTTTCACATTTTGATAACCTGTCTGCCAACCATTTCTCAGAAACAGAAATTTATGGACCATACCTCTGAACACTTTTTTATTTAGAATTGTTTCAAAATCACATTATAAGCCCTTAGAAATGATAGAATGGGAGCAGATGAGACCTCAGTGTCCAGGAATGTGTTTTCCTAGGAATATATTATCAATAACTTGTGAAACATTTATTGTTTACAGGAGCAGAAATCAGCAGCATGACAGGTTATTACTTTGCAAACATTCTAAATATTTTATCATAAGTCCTTTATGGACTTAATATGATCCCAGAATGAGGTCATTCCTATGCAAAACAAGACTTGAGAACTTGCATCCTGGCTAGTAGCTGTCTTGATAAACTGGGCAATCATACATCATTTTATTTGGAACAGAAGGTGGAACAAAATCATTTGCCACTGCCCTAAATCAGATGCAGAGAATTTGTTCTGAAATGCATGGCAAAGCTCAATATTGGAAGATAGCCACGGGAAGGATCTAGACGATGGGGGTGATGGAAGATTACTTTTTATACCTATAACCCACACCCTTAAAGTACTCCTACATGGGCTTCCTCATTCGTACCTTCAGATTTGCTGAGGAAGTCTCACCGAAAACTGATCCTAAACAAACTACAGACGTTCTAGTAAGTGAATGAAAATACTCCTGCCAAAAAACAAAACAAAACTGCAGGTGATTAAAATTCTGCTCATTGCCTCTGTGAAGTAGGAAACCACAATCAATACCAGAAACTCAAGAACAGAGATTGTAGAAACCCTGCAGCAGCTCAGTAGCATTTTTCCAAGTAAGAAGTCATCTATAGAGCAATATGCAAGGGTATACCAGAAAGGGACAGTTTATCAAATAAATCCTAAACATCAGTACTGGAGTCTTGAAGAAGATAGTAAAATCCTCCAAGACACACCAACCGTCTGAGGCAGCATGTTTTTTAATGCAGAAAATTAAGGGCCAATTAGATACACTGGCCGTTTTTGTAATTGTGCCTTTCTTAATGGGGAGAAAATGGCAACCATCCTATCTCATTGTAAGTCATCCATGTTCCCTTACTGGCAGATGATGCTGATGATCAAACTAGTGCTTCTTACACGTACAACACGTTCAGACAGTCCCTACAGCTGCATTTTCCCAAGAACCAATTTATGACAGTTTGGAGATTCTACCTTTTTGGAACTACCGGTAGCTCCTTGTTTTGCAAACAGCCTCCCATGTTAAGAATGTTTGTTCGAGTTTCCCTTTAAAAAAAACAACTCCACCATTTGGTTACTAAACGCTTTCCAGTAATAAACCTTTCAGGAGTGACGTTTCATTACATACTTGACAAAGACGGTGAAATATTTTTTAAAAAGATTTTGCAACATCCAAGGTCTCCCAGCAGTACATTTGCCAGAAGTCAAAAAACCACAGTCGGGGTTTGGTTCTGTTGTTTGCTTTTCTGAAATCTTCCTGTGTTCTATTATCTACAACTAATAATACGCAGCAGGTGTTACACCAAGGTTTGTAGGCCAACAGATTTGCCTTCTGCAGTCAGAGAACAGTAAGGTGCTTCCTGTAAGACAAAAATGCATTTTTGTCTTACCTTAGATGGTTTAGATGCAAAAATTACTTTGAGTTTCCAAGGAAACATCCAACACTGGCTCTAATCTATTCATTTTGGGGCAACATTACACATTCGAAGCAAAAGTAGGCGTAACTTAGATTTTGCTACAGCATTAACTATGACATTATCAATGGGACAGAGACTAGCAGAGAAACTACCTCCTCACAGCAAACAGTAACGTGCTATCATAAAGCTCCCAGGCTTTAGAGCCTCAGTTTTCAACTCTTCCTGGGTTGGGCAGAGACACCCAGGCTTCATATCTCCAACTCCAGAGGAGCAACCCACCTCCAATATCTGCAAAGCCCTCTGGCTCCGGCTCCTCCTAAGCACACAAGATGCTACTCATCTGTTGGACAAAATGCAGACATCTTCCCTTCCGAGTGAGGGATGTCACATTTTCCCAAGAACGTTCTATACAGGGGAAATTTCCATTTCCCCTGCAGGCAATGAAACTTGTTTCTACTACAGCTGCCGTGCAGATTGTAGCTGCAGTAAGTATTACAGGCACGGAATGGATTTGACACATGGCAAGAAAAATTAGAAGTAGCAGAAAACACACACACACACACACACACACACAATTTTTTAACTGTTTCATGAAAATTGTGTGTCTCCAGCACTGGAACACACCTCCAATTAAGCAAAATAAATGGCACACTAGAAAGGCTACATTTTTGCCCATCATTCTTTGATGGTTTCATTTCTTATTTTTAATTTCAAAGAACTGCCTCCATGTTCCCTAGCAAAACTATTGACTCCCACATTAGAGTGCCTTTGCACAGTCATGTGGAAAGGTCTTTCTGCTTTTGACTCACTCGCTGTTGGCCCGACAATAGAATGTATGCTATGTTTTATAGTATTATACTAAGCCATAAACCTGTGGTGATAACTCACATTGTTCCACAGATAGAGAAGTTCCTGATCCCTTCAGTTCAGCATAAGAACTTTTCCACTTTACATCACACCTAGCTGGGATGACAAACAGAACTTTGACCTGTTAAACACAGTGAAAGGCTTTCCCCTTCCAAAAGGGGCGTAGACAACCTCGGCTTCAAATTTGCTTTCTTGCCAACCTCTGAGCGACTGGGGCAATTGCAACTTGTGTGAACTTAATGTAGGACTTCAAAGCAGCATAAAAACTGGACCTCTGCAATCAGCAAATGTTCAGCATTTTCAAAGGGTCTTTGAAATGCAAATGCAAATATTCTTATAAACTAATATTTGTTACTTAAGCCGCAGCAGGCTGCCCTACAGCCTGCCAAAGGAAGCATTCTCCAAACATGCTTTAAAATACAGCTTTAATTTGGAGTCTGTCTTTCAAGCCATCAAAATCAAGAACGAATTCTGCAGCTCTAGAATTATGTGACACTTTTTTTCAGTACCGAGTTCTAGACAGTTTTCTCATGGCTAAAGGGAGCACTGGGGGAAACCCAGGCTGCTAATGCCCCCCCCCATTTTCTATTAAACAAGCCACTGCAGGACTGGATTAGAGACAGAATGGTTTTCTAAAGAGAAAAGCTTAAACAAATCAGTTCAGCATGTAGAAAATGAACTTGTGCTCCAGATATGTCTGCATTAGGGACTTTCAACCCTCAAATTGCCTTGCGAGCAGTGCCAAAACACCATTACGCCTAGTGGTACTGGGACAGGTCACCATAATCTGTGCCAGACCTTTTAAAGTTCAAGTGTATTGTGTGAACTCATTTCCCCCCTTCTCCTTATGAACTGAACAACTTGTTCTGAAGCCATTACACAAACAAAATGGTATTCAAATGAGAAACTGCATGCCACTGAAAGAACTGTGCTTTCTAAGGACGCAAAAGAGAAGCTCTACATCCCCATCTATTGGATGCTTAGTTTAGAACTTCATTGAAGAGCAAACTAGTCAAGCACAGGGTGGGGGGTGGGGTGTTGAAAGGTGGTGGGGAAAGCAGATGTAAGGATGCAAGGAAGAGAATGGTTGAGTCTTGTTGTTGTTGTTGTTGTTTCCTTTAAGATGTGTAGAATGAATGTTTGTCTATTTTGTTTGTAACATGTGAATGTACTATTAGCTGTATTGATGAATAATAAAATAAAGCTTTTATATATTTAAAAAGAAGAAGAGGAGCAAACTAGCACCATACATACTACTTGCTGGAGGGCTGATAAACCAATGAATTATCCATTCACCATTTTCTATGCATTATAAGTAAAGTCCTACCTCGGGTTACAGACGCTTCAGGTTGTGCATTTTCGGGTTGTGCACTTCGCCGAACCCAGAAGTACCAGAACAGGTTACTTCTGGGTTTCGGTGCTTTGCACATGCGCAGAAACACCAAATTGCAATGCACGCTGCAGGTTGCAAACGTGCCTCCCGCGCGGATCACATTCACAACCCGAGCGTCCACTGTTCCACCAATGATGGTATGATCTCTCTACAATATTCAAGCTTTATGTGCAAAAGTGAACTGCAGTTCCCACGGCCATTCAATGGAAGCCTTCTTCAACCTGGCTCCCTCCAACTGTTTTGAACTACTAGTCGTGTCATCCCTAGCCAGCATGGAATGATGGCACCTATAGTACAAAATCATAGAATTATAGAGTTGGAAGCAACTCTGAGGGTCATCTAGTCTGCCCCCTTGCTATGCAGGAATATGCAGCTGTCCCATACAGGAATTGCACCTGCAACCTTGGCGTCATCTGCACCACACTCTAACCAACTGAGCTATCCTCCCATAACTGTCTGAAGGACATCAGGTTGAGAAGGCTGAACAGACAATACTGACCCATGACTGGACTTGGCATAGGAAGCATTCTATGATCTTATGATCTTACTTTGGAGTAGGGCTGAAACAGCTGCCTAATTCAGTTTTGGCTTCATTCGCGCTCAGCTGTATGTCTACTCCAGCCAGTTTGGTGCTTTTTCTTTTTAAGCATAATAAAGTCCCCCTTTAAACTGTACATATTTTATTTGCACTTTTTACATCAAATATGCACTTCTCAATGCTTTTCAATGCAATGCTTTTTGCTCATCAAAACAACGTCGCAGAATCCTGAGAAATGTGTGATCCATCATGGTGTTGCGTTCTGATCTGCACAAATTCTTGGGAGCATCAGATCAAGTCAGCTCCCTGTAAAAAGCAGGCCGAGCAAGGTCCTCCTCAGCTTCCTCCTATGCACATCTTCCTAGTAGCATACTGGGTTCTGGCTCATGCTGTGGAACCAGAGTGTCAAATGCTGCTAAGGACATCCAGAGTTCCACAACGTGCATATAATTGAGGATCTGCAGAAAATGCCAACAGGCTAAAATGTCTGCTCCATATTGACCCTAATTTCTTACCATTGCCAAGTGCATCAGTAAAAGATCAACTGCACACAGGCTGAGTGTTTTACCAAGTCTAGAAAGACCCAGTTGAAATGGTATAATTTGTGTCAGTGGCTGTTTACTGAAATGTGCAGGCAACAACTGAATCATTAGCATTGCAGCTCCTACCTGCTGACAGATAATACCAGCCGGAACATTCAGCTAAGTGCTCGTCAAAAGATGCTAAACTGCATTTACCTGTATGTCATGATCACAACAACTGCACAGTTACATTCATAGATCTAGAAAAGTGTGAAAGGAATTCACTTAGCACAACAAAGGAGAACTTTGCTAATTGTACATTACTCAGCTCTGAATGCATTAATACCTATATTCACTGTAACGTTTACCGTAAGCGTGCAAAATCCTCTCTGCAGAACAACCACAAACATCCTTTCATTCCTACTTTCAACATCCTTCTTTCCCCACCACAATTTGAAGGTGGGGGAAACAGGACTGAGGGAACTGCTGGACAGAGACAGAAAAAAGGGATACATGGCTAAAGCCAGGACGTCAATACCCAACCCAAGTTCAATCATAATGGCTGTCAAACGACCTTCAAAGCTGCAAAAATAAACCTACAAAATCTAGCTTTTTGGTTCACTTTGCCTATGATTCAATGGTACACAGCTGCTCTCACTCCCCCCTACATAGGTCAGGGGTGGGAAAACTGTTGCCCTGCAGATGTTGTCTGATTACAACCACCATCATCCCAGAACACTAGTCATGTTGACTAGGGTTGATGGGAGTTGGAGTCTAAGAACACGTGAAAGCCCAAAAGGTTTCCCACCCGATGCATAACCTGTAAAGCTGTCTCCCCCAAACTGCGAACCAGGGTATGTGAACTGCAGTAAGGGAGAACTGTTCACATGTCAATAATTAAAGGCTCCCATGAACTCAAAGAACCTACCCATGGAGGCAGCTCTCTGCTGCATCTTCACATGGTTCTTTGACCTTCAGACACAGGTAGTTTAGTTGAGTCTCCGCACTGGGATAAACTGGAGTATTCAAATCCAACAGAAACAGACAGAAGAATCACATTACTGGTACATCTCCCAATGAGTTTGTTCTGATATTGGCCTCTTTGCAGCCAGAGGCATGCAGAGAAACACACAAAAGTGGGTGATGCTGACTCACATGCTAGAGTAAAGACTCTGGAGGCAGACCAGTGCACAGGCGAAGGTATAGCTAAGTCAATAGAGCATGAGACTCAATGTCAGGGTCGCAAGTTCTGAGCCCTGTGTTGGGCAAAAGATTCCGAGGGGGTTGGACTAGATGACCCTCATGATCCCTTCCAACTCTGCAATTCTTTAAGGATAGAGGGTTGCACTATCTGGTGAGCACAAGCATCCCAAATGCCAGATGGGATGATCCAACCTCATGTCCCCACATGCTGCTCTCCTGACCCCCCAACCAAACCCATTTTGGGGGTGCAAGGAGAAAGCCCTGCTGTACGACTAGGAGCCTTTGTGCACAGCTTGGGATTCATTACGTGGATCCCTCCCAGAAACGCTCCAATTTTAATTCAGAAGTTGAGGCTGCTATTTTTGTGGAGCCAGGAAAAACAGAGACATTCACATGCTGGAAGTAATGAGGCCCTACAGGAGAAGGGCATTTTGGGTCTATGGTCACATTCATATCATGCATTTAAAGCATGTGACCTCCTCCCCCCCCAAAAAAAAACCCCAAGAATCCTGGGAACTGTAGTTTGCGCCTTACAGGGCTAGACTTCCCAGCACCCTTAATTTCCCAGAATTCTCTGGGGGAAGTAACGAGCTTCAAAAATATGGTGCAGATATGACCAAAGGATGCTATCTACCAGTAGTTAAACAGTTCCACTACTGCTAGGATGTTTAGCAATCCCTGTGTTACCTTAAATATAGTCCAGGGGTTTCCCTAACCCTGAGCATAGAACATCCTTGCACCTGTTTAGCTGAATACCACCTACGTTAGGTTCACACCATGCCAACCCCCCGATGAACCATTTTTTAGATGTGGGTGTAAAAAGTGTATTCCACAAACTCCAGAAACATCTTTTGTGAAGGCATTTTGAAATGCAGCAAGATGGGTACACATGTCAAGCAGCCTCTGAAATGACTTCGTACTTTTTACAAATGAATGATATGCTCCTTTTATTATTCTCAAGCAGAGCCAAATCCAATTACTGGTTCGTAGGACAATCCACGCTTTCCACCAACAGAAGAAACCACATGTAGAAGCCACAAACTTGTTATACTTTTGCTCAAAAATCAATGCTCTGAAATGTTCCTTAAATGACCCTCTTTAATATAGCTTTTACTGCATAGCATGAAAAGTACTAAGCTTTTATGTTGCTTTTGAGATCGATTTAGAAATGGGGGGGGGGAGGGATAATAGAGTAACGTTTAATATAACCCTCTGCAAAATTAGGAATACACACGTTCTAGAAAGGATTTTTAAAGCATCAAACACTTCACACATGTTTGCTCTGGATCCCAGAAGGATGCAGTTAACCACTTATTATATTCAGCAGTGATAACAGAACATTCTCACTGTTGAAAAGCAGACACTGGAATATTTGAAGAAGAAATATTCTCAGAAATCCCCAAACTGTACAAACTATACAAAAAGATAAAGATACCCAAACTACATTCACTTCCCTGCACAGCTTATACTTTGCTTACAAAATGCAGGCATAAACCAAAAGTCACTAATGACTTTATGGCACACCAGCTTTTAAAAAACACCCTAAACACCAACTTCATAAATATTTACAGGAGGTCACATTAGGCCACCAGATATTCAAACCTCCATTAATTCCATGTACGTGAATTCTGATGAAACCATGGCCTCTAAGCTAATGCAATGTTCTTAAAAGCACCCTGATGCCTGACTTAAGTGGAAGTAGTCTGTTTTCCATCCTTTCGTACCTCACATTATTTTATCTTGACAGATGTTTGCCTTTTTCTGCCTCACTTCCATTCTGGCATATGTCATCCAAAGACAGATGGTTTAAACAAGGAAACATCTGCAGGACTGATTCAATAACTGAGGAAAAGGACGATTAAATCATCTAATATTCCATGATGCACTTTAGATATGCGAGATCCTTAAGCATTAGCAGTTAAAAATGTGACATGTTTGTTTTTAAATTCAGATATACTGGGCTGTATTCAGTGGTGCACTTTGGCAAATGGAAGAATTCCTTTTATTTGCATAACAGCGTCTTTGATCCAGCAGACATCTTCACTAACTGAAGGGGAGAGGACGACATTTTGCCAGTTTCCATCCTTCCCTCTGCACTACTGTTCTGTCCCCACAATCCCCTGAAGATGGGGAGGGCAGATGGGAACTACAGGGAGCAAGAGCAAATCATCAGAAACAATCTCCCCAATTCTTCCAATAGCAGAGGTATCCACAGAATCAAAAGCAACAATGGATAAAAAAGTACAATTGGATCAAACCCAGTAGCTAGTGCATTTGCAACAAGTACTTTATAACTTTTTGGTGTTGTCTGGCATTCACAGATAACCAAAATATTTAATGTACAGAATTTTGTAATGGATACGCTATATGTGATATTTCAGGATCCTAATTATACATATCTTCACAATGAGAATCACATCACAAATATTCTTAAATATTTGTAAAGTGTAAACAAACACAATCTATATGTTTGATAAGCAGCTTTGGCTTTAACTCAGCAGTTACTGTCAACAACCACATTTCAAGGTCCGATCCAATTGTGAGTCAAGGAACACCAACACACAAAGAAAAACATCAACGCCACACAAACTATGAGGTGGATTCTGAAACAAATACAAAGAACAACTTCCACAAATGTGCTGAGTTATTCTGCATTGTTCAACGGTATACAAAACTTCCTATTTCTTGGGCACACAAACATCCTTGAAACCAATGGTGAGTTCACACATTACTTAACACTTGATGGCTAGAAGCTACATGTGAACCAACTCCACTTCAAGTCCTATCAGACGTAGCCAAATATCTTCATCTTCCCTTACCCTCAAGCCCACACACCCATCCCCAAGTCTGCATGGAGATCCTTCTCAGTCATGCACAGCGCCAAAAGGGGTGAACAAGCAAACCCCCCCCCCAAAAATTGCTGGACTCCTTCCATTAACATTTGCTGCTATTTTGCTTTGAGTTTTTACTCTGTGTGACACAACTCGCCCAGCAAGAATTATACTTTGCCCCTTCTGTGCCCCCTTTTTCTGGTGCTGCCACTGTCCTCAACGAAAAAGTGCTTTTCTTTCAGCTCATAGGATGTTGTAAATGTTCTAAGACTGAAAACTGCCCTCAGAAAATAAGGTGCTCAAGAACATTTCACAAATGCTAAAAATATAGAATCATAGAATTGCAGAGTTGGAAGGGACGCCAAAGGTCTCCAGTCCAACCCCCGGCAATGCAGGAATCTTTTGGCCAATGTGGGGCTCAAACCCACAACCCCCAAGATTAAGAGTCTTATGCTGAGCTATCCCTGGTCAATGTTATTGTCACACATCTCTCTTCGAAACCCCTGTAGTCACTTCACTGGCGACTTTAAAACAGAATGAAAACACAAGCCAAGCCAATTGACTTAGAAAATATTTCTACTTACACCTCCCATTGTAATTCCATCAATAAGCGCCACGTATGGCTTCTGGCAGGTGCCTGTCAGGAAGGAAACAACACATTTCGTGAGTAGATAGAGACTTTGTGCTGGCCACCAGGCAATGGCTTTTTCCACCTGCCTTGCCCCAGGTGGAGTCTTCATAAGAGAGATGTTTCCAGGTGAAGAACTGCGAAGGCAGAGAGACTCTGTGTTGGCCATCAGGCAATAGTCTTTCCACCTGCCTTGCCCCACCCTCCTAGGAGCCTTTCCCAGACCATGAATAGCAGCATAGCAGAAACAGCTGTGAAGAGGAGTTCAGGGATTGATTTATTTTTTAAAAAATTATGTTGCGTGTCCTTGTTCTCAATTTGATCTTTTCATGTGTTTTTGTATGTTTTGTGGTATTTTATGCATTGTGAGTTGCTGTTATTTTTATTGATTATAGTTTAGTAATTATTTATTGTAACAGTTAAGTATAAACTGTTTCATTATCATTTTCTGATATTTAATCTTACTGTTTACTATTATATTCTAATGGATTATTGAATATTGCTTCATTTGATGTAAGTTGCTTATTTTTAAGTTATGTTTTTATTGTGGCTTTTTTGGTATTGGATCAGATTGTTATTAGGTGTGTGATCTTTGCTGTCTATTTTGTTGTTTCTTCAGCTTGTAAACCTACAGGTGAAACTCGAAAAATTAGAATATCGTGGAAAGGTTCATTTCTTTCAGTAATTCAACTTAAAAGGTGAAACTAATATATATGATAGACTCATGACATGCAAAGCGAGGTATGTCAAACCTTTTTTTGTTATAATTGTGATGATTATGGCGTACAGCTGATGAGAACCCCAAATTAACAATTTCAACTTTGAGGTTTTCATCAGCTGCATGCCATAATCATCACAATTATAACAAATAAAGGCTTGACACATCTCGCTTTGCATGTCATGAGTCTATCTCATATATTAAACTCCAGTAGCTAATGAAAACAATTGCTTACATAAATGGACTTTCCCACGATATTCTAATTTTTTGAGTTTCATCTGTATATTGGTAATATAGGAAGGTGGTATACAAATTAAAAGTGAAATGAAAAGACATATATGTGTTTAAAACAGCACAAAGCACACTTCTGCAAGGAAAGACCTTGCGAAGCCTGATAATATAACTTGAATATTCAAATTGTTGACCAAATTATAATTATTCCACTCTGAATTCCGGGATTAGCCATGTTAGTCAGTTGCAGCAAAGAGCCAAGAGTTTTACGGCACCTTAAAGATCAGCAGACAAAAGCATATGCCGTAATAAATCTGTTAACCTTTAAAGTAGGTGCAGGGACCCCTTTTCAGTCTGAGCACTGCATTCCCTTCAAATCACCCTTTCCAGGTGCAACAAGTCATTGGTTGGGTATGGCTAGGCAAGTGGATGGAGCAACAAATGCTAATTTTACCTTAGTACACTATGATTATTTCTACACAAGCCCCTCTCTGTCATCCATCCAAGTAGCAAGAGGCATTATCAGAGTTGGGAGACACACTACACTTGGGCAAAAATATTCAGGGTGGGAAGCAGGACCAGTAAAGCAGGTGGCCTGGGGAGACTTCAGAGGGCCACAAAGAGAGATATGGAGGGCCACATTTGGCCTGAGTTTCCCCATCCATGCTTTAAAGTGCTGTGGTGCCTCCTCTCTTTCTGAATATAAGATTTGGATACAGTGGTACCCCGCAAGACGAATGCCTCGCACAACGAAAAACTCGCAAAACGAAAGGGTTTTGCGAGTTTTTAGTTGACTCGCGAGACGAATTCGTCTATGGCTCTTTTTCGCAAGACGAATTCGTCTGGCGAGGTACCACTGTAAGCACCGGAGCCTTGCCCCGCCGTGTTTTAAAGCTGCAGGGAGTGCTGCTGTTCGCTCCTTGCAGCTTTAAAGCGCGGCGCGGCGCGGATCCGGTGCGCGGGGGGGGCGTCGGATCGCGCACGGCCATCCAAAATGGCGGCGCGATCCCACTCCGCCCCCCCGCGCACCGGAGCCTCGCCGTGCCGTGTTTTAAAGCTGCAGGGAGCGAACAGAAGCATTGCTGTTCGCTCCCTGCAGCTTTAAAACGCCGCGCCGCGCCATTACAGGGAACTGTAAAGGCTTACCTTTTTCTCCGGTCGGGAGGGGTGTTGTGCATCGCATCCATCTTGGATCGACTGTGCATGTCTGGAGATCGCAGACATGCACAGTCGATCCAAGATGGATGCGATGCACAACACCCCTCCCGACCGGAGAAAAAGGTAAGCCTTTACAGTTCCCTGTAATGGCGCGGCGCCGCGTTTTAAAGCTTCAGGGAGCGAACAGCAATGCTTCTGTTCGCTCCCTGCAGCTTTAAAACGCGGCACGGCGAGGCTCCGGTGCGCGGGGGGGCGGAGTGGGATCACGCCGCCATTTTGGATGGCCGTGCGCGATCCGACGCCGCCCCCCCGCGCACCGGATCCGCGTCGCGCCGCGTTTTAAAGCTGCAAGGAGCGAACAGCAGCACTCCCTGCAGCTTTAAAACACGGCGGGGCAAGGCTCCGGGGGGCGGGGGGGCGGAGTGGGATCGCGCCGCCATTTTGGATGGCCGTGCGCGATCCGACGCCGCCTCTCCCCACCGGAGCCTCATCGCGCCACGTTTTAAAGCTGCAAGGAGCAAACAGCAGTGCTGCTGTTCGCTCCCTGTAGCTTTAAAACACGGCGCGGCGAGGCTCCGGTGACGGTCGGAAGGGGCCCCCGGACTTTTTTCCCCATAGGAACGCATTAATTAAATTTTAATGCGTTCCTATGGGAAACGGTGCCTCGCAAGACGAAATTTCCGCAAGACGAAAAGTCTTGCGGAACGAATTAATTTCGTCTTGCGGGGTACCACTGTATTTAAAACATTCTTATGCCGTCATTCCGTTAAAAAACACACACACAGGGCAGCTCACAACGGTGATAAAATAAGGAATGAACAAGAGATCAGTAAAACCGAAGCAAACAAAAACAAAAACCACCTAGCAATACCAGGGATGGGATGGGGGGGGGAATCAAGTGATTAAGAAGAGCTTAGTGGTGAGTCTGGGTAATAAAAAGTTATTTGCCTGGCACAAAGAATATCTGCAATTAGAAGCCAGGCAGGTCTACCTATACAAAGCATTCCACATGTAGAATATAGCAGCATAATAGATCAGAGGTGGGGAAGCTCAGGGCCAAGGGTCCAATGAGAGCCCAGGCTTCTTGCATCTCTCACCAGGCCACACCTCCTCACTCGCTGTGCTTCATTCCAGAGTGCTATTGTTCTCAAACAACACCACCTTTTGTTTCTCAGGATAAAAGCTAGTGGGGAGTGTGAGCATGTGCAGAAACTAGCCTACTGCACAAGAGTGTTGCTCCTCCTACTTTTGCTTCTAGCCTCACCAACCCCTGGCACATGGCCCTTGGAAGGTTGTTAAAAAAAAGAATGTGGCCCTCAGATTGAAAAAGGTTCCTTCCAGTGTATAAAAGAAACACTGTGGAGTATTGGTGTAAACAGTGGAAACTGGCAATACTATTCTTAAAACAATTTTTAAAACGAATGGTGACGTGTTACCAACCACACAGGTACTAGTGTGGAAATGCGGGGTAGGGAAGGGGTTTAAGAAGGGTTACATCTAGCTCAGTTGGTTAGCGTGTGTTGTTGATAATGCCAAGTTTGCAGGTTCGATCTCCATATGGGGCAGCTGCATATTCCTGCATGGCAGGGGGTTGGACAAGATAATCCTGAGGCTCCCTTCCAACTCTTATGATTCTACGCCTACTCAAATTAAGTCTGTACTTTTAAATTACTGGTATACGCACCAACAGCATTGTTCAAGGTGTACTCTTCTCTGAAGAAATATTGTGTTATCCCTTCTCCCGCTCTTCCTGCTTCAGCGATAGCTAGCAAACAAAACAAGTGTCAAATTTAGCTACCAAAACATTTAACTGTCTGGAATACCAAGAAATGTGACTGCAGCAAACTTTCATGACCACAATATATGCCATCCAAATTGGTGGACATCCAAATTCTGCAATTTAACTAGGTGCACTTTCTTTTGTCTGTCCTGAATCTCCCAAATTCAGCTTCATCAGATGGCACCAGATTCTAGAATTATGATGGGGGAATAATAATAAAAAAAAACTTTGTTCACTTTCTCCACACCACAGATAATCTTATAAACCTCTGTCATGTCTCCCTCTGCTCTCCTTTTTTTTGTTAACTAAAAATCCACAAATGCCCTTTCACTACAAAAAAAACTTTCCCTACAAGGGAGTCTCCACCCCGTGATCATTTTGGTTTCCCTTTCTGGAAACTATTTCAATGCTAAAATATCCTTTTTGAGGTGAGGCAACCAGAACCGTACAGAGTATTCCAAGTGCAGTTGCCCCCACAAGTCTGTATAAGAGCATTAAGAACATTATTATATGGGCAGTTTCATTTTCAGTCCCTTTTCTAATGATCGCCAATATGGAATTCGTCTTTTCCCAGCCGCTGTAAACTGAGACAACTTCACTGACCTATCAACTACAGCACCAGTTGTTCCTGGTCAGTCACTGCCAGTTCAGACTCCAAAAGCATATACGCGAAATTAGAATTCATTGCCACAATGTGCCTAACTTTACACTTGCCGACAACGAATTGCATTTTACTGCCCATTAACCCGGATTAGAAAGATCCTTTTGGAGCTTCTCCCAATTTATTTTAAGTGCCTTGAACATTTTGGTATCGTCAGCAAACTTGGCTAACTTAATGCTCATCCCAACTCTAGATAATTTATGAACCTGTTAAAAAGCACAGGTCCAGCACTGATCCTCGGGGGACTCCATCCCTCCAATGGGAGGACAATCCATTTATTATTATTCTCTTCTTCCCATTTCTGAACCAGTTCCTGGTCCATAACAGAACCTCCCCCTTATCTCATGACAGCTAAGCTTACCCAGGTGTCTTTGCTGAGGGACATCATAAAAAAGCTTTTGAAAGTTTTAAGTACTCAATGGCAACTGGTACTTTTGAACTCTCAACTTTTTGAATACTCAAAACCTTACCTTTGATATCGCCTCCTGCACAGAAAGCTTTGTCTCCAGCTCCCTTTATTATTATTAAAAAGGTGTCAGGGTCTTTCTCCCATTTCTACAAAAGATAAAACACGTTGGATGTGGGCTCTGATAACAGAAATGAACCAGGCTAAGGAAAAACAGCAGGGCTGGGGAAAGTTCAGCATTTCTATCTCACTGGCTGCTTCTACAATGGAAGTTGCTTCCACCCTCTTTATATCTGTATGGCAGCAATACATATTTAGGGGGGAAACACAAGGCATCATACAGTGAAACTCCATACTACCTCTCTCTTCTTAAACACAGAACAGCCACCTTTGACCCATTCCCTTGTTCAGAGCAAAGTCAGCACTAAAAGGGGTGTGGGGAGAACCCCCAAAGCTCTCTAGCTTACTCTTTGCCTCTTCCTCCTTTCAATGCAGACAGCAGCAATGCCACACCTTTGGGATGAATCTCAGTAACCTGTCGAAACCCTGAATCCACATACACTGCACTTCCCCCTACTGAGCCATGAATGAACCAGGCAATAGAACAGAAGTCCAGGAGAGCAATAAAAGGCCCGGGCTTCTTAGGATCCCAGTGAAGTTTGTTTATTTGATTTATAGCGTGCCCTTCCTCCAGAGGAAGTCCACAGAAGTCACAGCTCACCTCCCCCTGCCCCTCTCCCCTGCCTAACTTAAGGAAAGCTGCAAAGCCAAGCAAACCCCCAGCCAGCCTGAGCCCTTTCCTATAATGTTGACTCTGCAGATGGCAAGGGGAAATATCCATTCCCACCTTGAACAGGAATCCCCCTCGAGACATTTCTTTTTTCCAGAGGGAGCGGTCACACTCATTCTTCTCCCTCCCTTGAAGCAATATTCACTTGCTTTCAATACTGCCTTTCTTGGCCCTGCTTCCAGGCTTTCCCATCCCCTTCCTACTACAGTGGTAAATCAGGTTAAGAACTTAATTCGTTCTGGAAGTCCATTCTTAACCTGAAACTGTTCTTAACCTGAGGTACCACTTTAGCTAATGGGGTCTCCTGCTGCCGCCACACGATTTCTGTTCTCATCCTGATGCAAAGTTCTTAACCCGAGGTACTATTTCTGGGTTAGCGGAATCTGTAACCTGAAGCGTCTGTAACCTGAAGCATCTGTAACACGAGGTAACACTGTATTCACTTGGGAGTTGGCACCAGCGAGTTCAGCGGGACTTAACTTCTGCTGCGTCAATGTGCAGAGGATCTTACTGTAAGAAGAGTTCGTTTTCCACCTTGCCGTATACACATACAGCGAACCTGGAAGTAAACACTTCCCGGTTTGCTGCGTTCATAAGCTGAAAGTCCGTGAGAAGAGCGGAACGCAACACAAGGTATGACTGTACCGGTAACAGCATTTCCACTGTTCTCATTTTCAGGTCCTTCCCCACTCCCCAGTACATCCCCAATTAAATCAGCAGGATGGCCATAAAATTAATCTGATTGCTGGTTCATCCAGAGCCCTTGGCTTGGTTTGCACATGCATGCTCATTGCCGAATGAATGCGAGGTCAAGACATGGCTTTTGTTAGTGAATGAGTCATCACAGATCAAAAGCTGCATACAGAACTTTCACACGACCTCAAACCCAATGGTTTACAGCAGAGGCAGTTCACACATTCAGCGGCTGAGGTGTAGAAAAAAGTGATGGGCTATAGCCGCTGCTCGAGGTGTTGCCCTTGAATGGCCTCTAATCCACACACAGTGCCCACAGCAGTGATTTACGGTAAAAGAAAATCACCAACCTTCAGTTGTGGATATATCTGTCGAATCATGGATATATTTAATGCATTCAGAGCCTTGGGTCTGTTCATGGTTATAACACCAGCACACCCCTTTTTTTCCAAGAGAACCTCAGAGGAAGAAGCTGTCGTCTTGGACATACTCTGCATGTTTGAAACAAGAACAAAAAACCAAAAAAATAAAATAAAAAATCAAGGGAGTCAGCCACATTAGTCAAAAAATAACATTTTGAATGTGTTATAAACATGCAACACCAGATGGCCCCAGAGAGCAAAAAAAATTCTATGATTTTTACATAGCAGGTTTTTTCTTTTGTTACAATAATTTAATTTCTGACTTATTTATAGTAGGGTCTTTTTCCCGTGTGTAGATCCACCCAAGGTTTTTAACAAGCTGCTAATTTGCAAGTTGGTTCCAGCATGCAAATTCTCTAGAGAAGGGGAGGGAAAACTGGCTCTCCAGATGTTACTGCTAATCCCATTCTATATGGCCATTCTGGCTGGTGCTGATGGGAGTTGGAATCCAAAAGCATCTGCTTTTCATAAAGAAGGTCCCACGTTCAATTCCGGGCACCACCAGCTGGAACGGACTCTCTGTCTGAAACCCCGGAGAGCCACTGCCACATAATGCGGGGCTCGATTGACCAATAGTTTGGCTTGGTATAAGGCAGCTCCCTATGTTCCTATCTAACAAACTACTTTAGAGTCATGTATGAGCTTATGCACACCCACAAGTGCTTGTCTCCTGCCTTTCCCCCATGTGAGCAGTATACAGGAAGCCCACAACTTATGCACATTTGACTTGTGTGCATTCAGTTTTATGCGCTTGGCAAAATAATTTTTAAAAAATTAAAAAATGGGTGGACATTCAGGAAATGACTTTGGCAATCCCACCAGCCATTATACCCAATGCGATTTGGGCTTCAGGCGAGATCCCTGGAACGTAAGTTGAGGGCTTGCTGTATCATAAATTCCCTTTGAAACTTGTGGTTTTGCCTTCTGGAGAGGTTGTTGGAGGAGCACAATTCAAAAGCCCCCATGGGCTTGCTGAAAACAGTTTACATATTGAACATTACCAAACCCACATTAGCCTCCCCAACCTGAAGGAGACCTCCACACTTACCAAATGTTCTACAATGACCTGTAACCTGTTGAATGGCTTCAATCTGAAACAAGAAAATCAAATTCAGCCATATCTTCTGCTACAGCCTATGTAAAAAATGTCAAGCAAATCAAGCACATGCTTTTGTCAGCCACATCTACACTGTACATTTAAAGCAGAAACAGAAGGAAAAGAACACATTCTAGAGTAGTTTATGAATCAACCCAGGGAACTCTGGGAACTGTAGGTTTGTGCAGCGAGTACTCCTTATTTGTTAACATGGGTTTCCCCCTCACATCTATTTTATATTGTGTTCTAAGTGCCAGACAGAAGCTTTTCTCTTCAACCAGGTGTTGGCTGATTAACATTCTAGGGCTTTTTAAATGTGTTTGTGGGAGAAGGGCTATTGGTTTGTTTTTGTTTTATTATGTATGTTGTATTTTCATGTTGAGAACTTCCCTGTGATCTTCAGATGAAGGGTGGTATACCAAATGAACGAACAAATAAGCATCATTCATGTGCAAACCTTAGGACAAATGGACCAGCTTTCGGGGGGGGGGGGAATATACAATACATCTTCCCTACATTACGTTTCCTATGTTGTGCTTTAGGTAGACCTTAACATAAACACAAACATGTCCAAAAAATAAATTTGAAATGATTTTAAGCCAAGAAGGAAGCATTCCACATAGCCGGATAAGCCTTCTCACACACCAAACTTTTTTCTTCTCACAAGGCTCATTTAGCTACTTGGTCCCTCTTTAAAGCCCCAACTTTAAATTCAGCCAATGAGCTGACATCGCCCTTGACCTTGGATCACCTTAGCATGACCTTATTGTGCAGCAACTTGCTGGAACCCGCAAGGAGAGCAAGTACCTGTCGCCGCACACACACCTGTCGAAAAACAAAGGGCATGAACCACAAAGAGCTGCCTTCTTTTAAATTTTAGATTTTGTTGCTGAAACTTGGCAGCCCAAAGCACCTATTCCTGTCTTCCATAAGTTTCCTCAGCTTTCGTGACCTAGAAAACAGTTCCTGCTCTTAACACTGTCCATTCCCCTCTGGGGCATTCATGGTCAAAGGCACTGTTGGGATGCACTTCTTATGGCTAAAAGAGCAATTGCAAACCCATTGAACCTCACAAGGTCGGCGGTTCGAATCCCCATGATGGAGTGAGCTCCCATTGTTTTGTCCCAGCTCCTGCCAACCTAGCAATTCGAAGCATGCCATTGCAAGTATATAACTAGGTACTGCTGCGGCGGGAAGGTAAACGGCGTTTCTGTGCGCTCTGGCTTCCATCGTGGTGTCCCGTTGCACCAGAAGCAGTTTAGTCATGCTGGCCACATGACCAGGAAAGCTGTCTGTGGACAAACGCCGGCTCCCTCGGCCTGAAAGTGGAGATCAGCGCCACACCCCATAGTCACCTTGGACTAGACTTAACCGTCCAGGGGTCCTTTACCTTCATTACTGTTGTTGTTGTTGTTTTTATTTATTCAATCTGTATACTTCCCTTCATTTTAAGATCTCAGGGCGGTTCATGGAATAAAACCACAAAACTACTTAGTAAAAATAAAGTACAAGAACAAAACAAATAATACACACACATCCTTCCCTCAAACACATTTAACAGGACTGTTAGTAATCCAATGGCCTGGTTGAAGTAATAATAAATGTGTTCAGCGAAAGCTACACAGCGCAGGCCCCGCTACTCGGGAGTAAGCTCCCACTGCGTTCAAGGCTACTCCTGAGGAAAGGTAGGCGGGGCTGCGCTTCTCGACGCCGCTCTCGGCTCTCGCCCCACTCGCAGTGCCGCCGGCCTCGTCTAACCTGGGAAGCTTCCGCCTCAACACCGGAGCCAAAGTTGGCAGCCCCATCCCGCCACCGGCGCTCGCTCTCTCTCTCGCCCACTAACGTACGGCTTCGACAGGTATGAGGACAGGAGGAGAGGAGGCCGGCAAGGCGCGAGGTGATGACATCACGCAGCTGAGCGGCTGCGCGCGCGCGCAGCTGACTCTTAGCTCGTCAACCGTTTGGAAAACTTGTTAAGAGCACAGAGTTTGCGCGGCCTAGAGAGGCCGGGGAGCGGGTCAGGAAGCAAGAGATCAAGAGAAAGGAAAGAGCCGCATCTCATAGCCCAGATGCGGCGTTTCCGAGTTCACTTTGGCAACACAATCCTGACCGTGAGAGCTGCCCATAGGTATCAATGGGAAAAACCTTATGACGTAGCTGCGGCTGGACAGCGGCAATGGGTATAATTTTGCGCGAATTTTTATTTTTTTAAGCCTTTAAATATTTTTGCAAGGGAGTTTGGCCTTGACCGCAGGAACGGTTTACGACAGTCCTGTCGTGTAGCCCATTCTTGATACACTACATTTTTGGGGTCAGGCTGAGTCTGCAACCCTACACACACTCTCTCGCATTGAATCAAGTCCCGTTGAACCCAGATGCGCTTATTAAGATTGCACGGGAAGCTGCACACAAGAACAGCCCTTCAGTGTAGCCCAGTGCTGTTGCCTCCACGTTGCTGCGGACAGGCAGAGGCTCACGACGGCCCTGCAGTGGAGCCCACTGCTCATATTGCAGGTGGGATACAGAGGTTCGCTTGCGTTTCCAGCCAACCCCCCCCCCCCCCAAGAAACCCACCCCACTCTCATCGTTGTTGTTGTTGTTTAGTCGTTCAGTCGTGTCCAACTCTTCGTGACCCCATGGACCAGAGCACGCCAGGCACTCCTGTCTTCCACTGCCTCTCGCAGTTTGGCCAAACTCATGTTAGTAGCTTCGAGAACACTGTCCAACCATCTCATCCTCTGTCGTCCCCTTCTCCTTGTGCCCTCCATCTTTCCCAACATCAGGGTCTTTTCTAGGGATTCTTCTCTTCTCATGAGGTGGCCAAAGTACTGGAGCCTCAACTTCAGGATCTGTCCTTCTAGTGAGCACTCAGGGCTGATTTCTTTGAGAATGGATAGGTTTGATCTTCTTGCAGTCCATGGGGCTCTCAAGAGATTGCAGCAAAGGTTGATCTATTCCAGTGTTTTGGACTACAATTCCCATCATCCCTGACCGCTGAGCTTGCTAGCTAAGGATGACGTGAGTTGTAGTCCAAAAACAGCTAGAGAACCAAGGTTGGGAAACACTGATCTATCCCATTGCCCACTCTTTAGTTGCGATTCCTGCACTGCAGGTGGTTGGACTAGATGGCCCTTGGGGATCCCTTCCAACGCCATTATTCTTCCCCGCCCTAATACGGAGGAGTTCGGCTGCACGCAGAAGTGTTATCCCTGAAACCGGAAATTGGAAAAATGCCTTACTTGTTGGGAAAGCGAGTAGAAACATTTTTCTCCATCACCTGCTTTCCCTTTCTCTATGACGTGGGAGGCCTCCTTGTTTCTTGGCATTAGCGCCACCTGGAGGCCTCTCTGATTAACGACTGTCTCCCTTCTCCCCCCTGGTTCCCCCACCCAGGACTCTCTGCTTTCCTGCCCAATTATAGAGTTGGAAGGGATGCCAAAGGTCATCTAAATCCAACCTCCTCAACAAAGTGGTCTCCCATCCAATTTGAAACCATACCAAACCCTGCTTAGCTTTTGCAAATGTGCTAGCGGTTTTCGGGGGGGGGGGAGTATTATAAACGAATAATGTTATACAAATAAGTATACCAAGTTTTCTGGTGTCATTTGTATATCACAAAAATAGCATAATAAATGTGGAGTAATATCTACAACATATGGTTCATTCATTAAATTGTTGTCAATGTATAAGTTATTATTAATTTCATTTTTATTCTGCTTTACATTTTTAAGTAAAATCTCAAAGCGGCTTACAGAATATTAAAACAGCAATAAAACAGTCTGAAGAAAGTCAAATGTAGAGTATACAATTAACAGAAAACTAAAATATTTTCTTAAAATATTTCAAAATAAAACATTACAAAGGAGGTGAACCACAAAAGGAGGTTATTGGTTGATGAATTGGTTTGAACCATTAGGAAGAAAAGAGGGGGAAAGACGGGGAGGGGGGAATGGTAAGTTCGGTCGTTATGCTTCTATTATTCTATTTAGTGAATGTGTGGGGTTTTGTGTCAGTGTTACTTGTATGGGTGATTCAAAAATACACACTCGCACCCCGCTCACACACAAAACCAATTCTCACCACAGCCAACCAAAGACAACCAACCACACCCTAAGCCACCCCCAACCTCTCTCACCACCAAGGAAATACAACAAGCAAATGTCCTAGCGGTTTTATCGCTGCACCCAAGGGCGTAGCAAGGGGGGCCGGGGGCGGCCCGCCCTGGGTTCCATAATGGAGTGGGTGACAAATTATCAAGGAACAATTTTGGGGGGGGATTTTTTTTTTATTTATTTTTTTAATGCCTGCTCTGAAGGTCTTATTTTACTATACTAGGGATTATATAGCTATATATGAAATTTCATGCATATCGGTTAATATCTTGACCCTCCTCCACCAAAATAGCTGTTCACTTGGCTGTTTTCCTATGTCATGAAGGCTGAAATTTCAGTTCAGAGAACATTTACTGTTTCCAACCCTAACCCTGTGGAAAGCCATCTAATTAGACTTTAATTTGATTTTGAGATGTTTTTAGGAGGTAATTTAATTATTGTTTGATTTTATACCAACGTTATGTATCTGATGTTAGCCACCCTGAGCCCGACTTCGGCTGGGGAGGGTGGGATATAAATAAAAGTTTTTTATTATTATTACTTGTTATTATTCCTTTGTAAGAAAATATGAAATAACGTAAAACCATTTTTTGTGGGGGGGGGGATAAATGGGGGGGTTGACAAGAAATTTTCCGCACCGGGTACCACCTGACCTTCCCATGCCTCGGGGGGGGGGAGAATTTTTTTTTTACCCCCAGGTACCAATTTACCTTGCTACGCCCCTCGCTGCACCACTCGGCTGTTGTCCCTATTGTCAGTGCCCACTGATGGTGTGTGCAACACTTGCACCACAGAGCTGTGCCATGGACAGACTGAAAGGGCTGTTGTCTCCCCCCCCCCTCCCCAGTCCCCTGCAAACTATATTTTTAAACTGTAGCATAGCATCAGAAGTTCAACAGCAGGTCTTCCCCATCTTGCAATGATGGAGAAAGTTGCATCTGCTGAATTTCTGCTTGCAACGCAGCTGTTAAATGCAAATGGTATCCTACAAGTTTTGTGCGTGCGCGTGTGTGTATACGAGCGCGCACTTTGCTGGAATTTCCGTGGATTAGATAGACACCAGTACACCGGAGAACATGAATGCTTTTATTGTATTAATATATCTTTGTATTGTATTAATATATCTTTTTATGAAGTGCATACAATGCTGCTGGCTTCTACACAGATTAAAAACCATACAGTACATCTGTGTAGTATTAATAACTGTTGTTAATGGCTGACTTAAGGGGTGCTTATGGGTAAAAGAAGGCTGATCGCCGAAGAATTGATGCTTTTGAATTATGGTGCTGGAGGAGACTCTTGAGAGTCCCATGGACTGCAAGAAGATCAAATCTATCCATTCTCAAAGAAATCGGCCCGGAGTGCTCACTAGAAGGACAGATCCTGAAGCTGAGGCTCCAGTACTTTGGCCACCTCATGAGAAGAGAAGACTCCCTGGAAAAGACCCTGATGTTGGGAAAGATGGAGGGCACAAGGAGAAGGGGACGACAGAGGATGAGATGGCTGGACAGTGTTTCGGAGCTGCTAACATGAGTTTGGCCAAACTGCAGGAGGCAGTGAAGGATAGGCGTGCCTGGCGTGCTCTGGTCCATGGGGTCACGAAGAGTCGGACACGACTGAACGACTGAACAACAACAACAACAACAATGGCTGACATAGTTTGCATGATATGCATGAATAGGGTTTTAAGGGGATTTTTCAGCTATTAACCTATTTATGGTGGGGATGGGGCAGAGCATCAGAGGAAGCAGCTCCCTTATTCGCACAACCCCAGTAAGCGGTGGGGTGGCAGTGGCAGGAGGGACACATCCCTGTTTCGACTCAGGCGGCAAAATTGGATGTGCCGATCTCTTATCAAAGCAAAGAGTATAGTTAGCATACCGGCCTGAGCTGGAAAAAAAGCACTCCTGTCCACAGCACATCATCAGAATCCAGCAGCTCTCCTAAATCACACACACCCTGATGCCAAAGATGGAAATAAGAAACAGTCCCAACAAAAGAAGATTGACAATTAAAACTGATGGAATATGTAGAGATGTTGAAACTTACGGGAAGAATAAGAGATCAAGATGAGAGACCTTTTTTAACAGACGGGGGAGGGGGAATTGTTTAATATATGTAGACAAAGTGTAAACAATTGAAAACATTGGCAGGATTGACATAAACACGAGCAGTAAAAAAAAACTTACAGAGTAAAAAGATTACAGGGTAAATTCACAAATAGGTTGGAATTGGTTATGCAGTAAATAAGAAATCGCAGAGGGGAGGGAAGTCGTAGAAAAGGCTGGTTTTTGTTTAGATTTAATTTTTGTTGTAGAAACATTGTAAAATGAAAAATAGGGAAAATAAATGTAATTGAATTTTTAATGGGGTTGGGCGTGCTGTATTGGAACATCGATGATGACACACTTCAATCATCTGAAGAATCAAGCCCAGCGACTTCATCTAAATCTTAGTTAGCATAAGAGAGATTGAACCCTGCAACACCCTACTAGATAGTTCCTGGGGCTGGACCTGCAAAGTCCTATTGACTCCCTCTGGAACAGTCTGTGAAATCGAAGTACCAAAACACTGCAAGGCAACATCCCGCATTACAGCCTCACTTCTACACAGCTGGTCCTATTCCCTTTAAAATTTGTTAGCTATGTGGTTCTGATATTTATTTTACCCATCCAGGGCACAAAATTGCACCTTCCAAACAGTATCTACATGCCAGGAAGAAGAATCAAAATCAGAACCTACATCCTAAACTTCTGCTCGATTAAAACCTCCAGCAGTTGTTATGTCTCAGAAATGCTCAGGGAAAACCCCAGATGGCAACCTTGTTCTTCCCTTACAAACAGAGCTCCTACGTCTGGCTCATTTGGAATCCCTTTGGTAGAATTCAACACAGCAATTGCTAGCTTTCTTTTATCATTCTCAGATTATCCGTTGTGCAGCTGAAGCCAAACTCGTGTCAGAAAAGGATTTTACTGTTAATGAGTCTCCCATGGTAGCTGGTATAAAGACCCTGAGGCTAGACCATGTACAGTGGTACCTTGGGTTACAAACTCTTCGGGTTACAAACTCCACTAACCCCTAAGTAGTACCTTGGGTTGAGAACTTTGCCCCAGGATGAGAATGGAAATTGCGCACCAGCAGTGGGAGGCCCCATTAGCGAAAGTGTGCCTCAGGTTAAGAACGGTTTCAGGTTAAGAACATGGCCTCTGGAACGAATTAAGTTTGTAACCCGAGGTACCACTGTATTGATAAAGGGGAGACAACTGTCCCCGCCCCCGCCCCCGGCCTTGATCTGGCCCATATTGTCAGCAGTGCATTTTTTTCTGGGGGTACTTATGGGTAAAAAAAGGTAAAGGACCCCTGGACGGTTAAGTCCAGTCAAAGGCAACTATGGAGTTGCGGTGCTCATCTCGCTTTCAGGCCGAGGGAGCCGGCGTCTGTCCACAGGTTGCTTTCTTGGTCATGTGGCCAGCATGACTAAGCCGCTTCTGGCGAAACCAGAGCAGCACACGGAAATGCCGTTTACCTTCCCGCCTGAGCGGTACCTATTTATCTACTTGCACTGGCATGCTTACGAACTGCTAGGTTGGCAGGGGCTGGGACAGAGCAACGGGAGCTCTGTTGCGGGATTCGAACCACTGACTTTCCAATCGGCAAGCCCAAGAGGCTCAGTGGTTTAGATCACAGCACCACCTGCATCCCCTGGTTCTCAAGGGTACACAGTACCGGCACCTCCCCCCCCCCCGAATGTTAAAGGTGGAGGACCACAAATTCCCTACCTGTTATAAATAATCCACATTTATATTTAAGGGATGGTCATCTTGAAGCCATATTAATGTATTTATTGAATTTCTATCCCTCCTTTCTTCTCTTTGGAGCTCAATGTGGGTTACATGGTTCTCCCCCTTCTCATTTAATCACATCAACCCTGTGAGGTAGGTTAGACTGAGGATGAGTGACTGGCCCGAGGTCGCCCGTGAGCTGCATGGCCGAGTGGGGAACTGAACCCTGGTCTCCCTGGTTGGAGCCCGACACTCTAACCACTACCCTGGGACTGGCTCATAGCTACACATAGCTGCACAATAGTTACACATTTGTGAAGAGTGCAATAAACAACCTTCCTTCCTTTTTAAATACTATTTTTTTAAAAAAATATTTATATATATCTTTCTTTTCTTTTTACACAACAGAAACAGGAATTGGGAAGAGAGGAAGGAAGAGCGCTGGACTCGGACCTGGGAGACCAGAGTTCAAATCCCCGCCCAGCCATGATGCTCCCTGGGTGACCTTGGGCAAGTCACATTCTCTTTGCCTAATCTACCTCACAGGGTTGTTCTGAAGAGAAAATGGCGATGGGGAGAACTATGCAGCTTTGAGCTCCTTGGAGGAGAAGAGGGATCTGAACGTAATCACAAACAAACCCAACATTGATTCTTTTGAATATGGGAAGGAATGTATGCAGACTTTTTTTTTTTTTTTTTGCTAATTTTGATTGGCAGAATTTCTGTCACACCTTGCCTTGCAGCAGCATCCTGTTCCTGGATCTTTGCCCAACTTTAGCCTGGTAGCATTTAAGAACAGCAGCCGCCGTGTTGTGACTCATACAGTTCTAGGCTGCAGAGCACCTCTCTCTCTCTCTCTCTCTCTCTCTCTCTCTCTCTCTCTCTCTCGGCTTGCTTGACATTAGCTGGTCACCGATAGGCATAAATGCACACTGATGAACAATTAGGATGCTTTTTGTCTGAAGCTCTTTTGGAAATGTACCCTGGGTCACCACAACCCTGCGGAGTTAGAATATTCCGAAACCAGATTTGCTTAGCACGAGCAAGGAGGGCTGGGAAAAGGAGGTGGTTTTGGATTTCACAGCTCTCCGGGCCCCTGGTTGGCTTTTAGGACTCTTCCCAGGGCTGCCTCCCCCCCCCCCAATAGCCCTGAACCTATGCATCCCCTGAAGTGATTTTGCCTGGCTGGAATGTGTCCCTGAACCAAACCTGTTATGTATTCAGTGGTCTGCGTTTGCCTGAGCTTGAGTCTGGACTGAGGATTCTGAGCCCCTGTGTTCCGATTCAAAAACAGGGCCAAGCAAATGACAATAATCCCAAAACCAAACCCCAAGCAGGCAATCCACCACCGGAAGAGGCTCACACTCCCTTTTCCTCTGTAAACAAACCACAGATTGTTGAAGGGTGTGTGGGAAGAGATACAAAGAACAGCATACGGCGAGTTGGAAAACGAACTCTCCTTACAGTAAGATCCTCTGCGCATTGACGCAGCAGAAGTTAAGTCCCGCTGAACTCGCTGGTGCCAACTCCCAAGTGAATACACATAACAACACCTGGCACCGCAACCTTATGCATGTTTACTCGGAAAGGAGTCCCGCTGCATTCAACTGGGGCTTACTCCCAGGTCTGTTTGCCTAGGATTGGAGCTTCAGGAACGGTGGAGGTTTATTATTACTCAGGGCCATAAATCAATTTGTTGCAATGTCACAGGCAAGTCCTATGCCAGGGGTCCCCAAACTAAGGCCCGGGGGCCGGATGCGGCCCAATTGACTTCTAAATGTGGCCCGCAGACGGTCCGGGAATCAGCTTGTTTTTACATTTTTTTGTTTTTACGTTTTGCACACGCGGGTGGGGTGGGGTGGGGTGGGAGTTAAAGGTCCAGGCGGCTTCACAGGTAACCCACGGAGCCCACCTCTCAGTGTTTTTCTCCTGCACTGCACGATAGCTCGCTTTCAGATCCAGGAGAACTTTAAAGGGTCTCTGACGTGGCTCTCTCCTCGCTCCTCACACTCAGCGCGCGCTTGGCAGCTGGATGTTGAGGAACGTGGGGCAGGAAGTTTGGGAAGAAGAAGAAGAAGAAGAAGAAGAGTTTGGATTTGATATCCCGCTTTTCACTACCCGAAGGAGTCTCAAAGCGGCTAACATTCTCCTTTCTCTTCCTCCCCCACAACAAACACTCTGTGAGGTGAGTGGGGCCGAGAGACTTCAAAGAAGTGTGACTAGCCCAAGGTCACCCAGCAGCTGCATGTGGAGGAGTGGAGACACGAACCCGGTTCCCCAGATTACGAGTCTACCGCTCTTAACCACACTCTCTTTCCCTAGCATGGTCCTCCAGCTGCGCGGGCGGGGAGGTGGGTGGGTGGTGGACTCTCCTCCTCCTCCGGCTCCTCCTCCTCCCTCAGCGGCGCTCTAGGATTGCAGAGGGGGAGAAGCTCTGCTCTCCCCGGACTCCAACTCTCCTTCCCGGACACTCAGCTTGCCGCCCGGCCCTGGTTTCCTGTGCCACTGGCGCCACAGGGTAGAGATGTGCCTGGGGAGAGGAATATTCCCTTCGAAATAAGGGAAATTTAAGGGATATAAAAAAAAAATCAGGGATAGCAGTGGGAAACGGCTTGGAATAAGGGAGTTTCCCGCAAAAAAAGGAAGACTTGACAGCTATGCATGAGGCACACCTGCAAGAACCAATGGTGAGAGGAACAGCAACCCTGTTATAAAATGCTGATAATCTGATGAAATTCCCGCTTTTCATAGCTATGAAGAGTACAGACATTGTGTTCTTTGTTGTCCCTGGTCACTCTGCTTACAATGGGCACTGATCTACAGATTGTCAGCGACATTTTAGCCATTGCAAGGAGTATGAAAAGCTGCAAATTAACTGACAATCCCCTCTTCCAGTTACATAATGATTACATGTACAGGAGGCCTGCTTTCCTTTGCAGCTGGCCACTCTAGAATCTCCAGGTGTATGGCAGGTACAAAACCGTCCCTTAACTGTAAATATCTGTTAAATAAATGCTCTGACGTAGGCTAGTTGCTTACCCAACATGGTCACCAATTTCCGCAGGGCGCCCTCTAATTCTATGCCTCATATTTTATTTCCATGCCAGGAAAAGCTTCACCTGCTACATTTCTGCATGCGAGGCTGCAATTAAAAAGTACAGAAGCATGGCCTAGGACAGGCATGTCCAAAGTCCATTTTGGGGGCCTAATCTGGCCCACCAGTCAGTTTAATCCGGCCCCAGTGGCAGTTTATTTCCTGGGATAAAATCCCAAAGAAATGCTCAACAACCTCAATCCTAAAAAAAGCTCAATAACTTTGGTTGGCCCTCACACATGTATCAAATCTGGCCCTCTTTGAAAACAGTGTGGGCACCCCTGGCCTAGGATAAGTAATTAATTAGCAGGTAACACTGACTGATCTACAATATGTTCCTGTGTTCAAAATAAACATCTGTCCCTAATGATAATTTCTAGCATCGACAGGGCTACGTGTAAATTGATCTGCATCCCCATTTAAGGAGAGGTTCCCTTTTGTCTTTCCAATGCAAGCGGTAGCTAAAGCCAATAATGGATTAGGCTTCCAGTACAGTCGACCACATTGTGATGAGCCTTTTCCCATCCCCATTTCACAGACGAAAACAAAAGCCCAGAGGCAGGTGACTTATGCAGGCCCGTGGAGCAAATCCTCCATACAAATACAAAGGATGCAATTCCACCCTGTGCCCTTTTAGTTAAAGCAGAATGTGGATGCACTCTCTAAGGGCAGAGGTTAGTAATAATATGCAATGCACAGAACAGGGTTGTTACCTTCTCAGCACATGGCATGCAGGAAAATGCCCAATATTTCCAGGAAGCAATGCTACATTTATAAATCAATGGGCACAACCTATACAAAATACAGTGGTACCTTGGTTCTCAAACTTAATCCGTTCCAGAAGTCCGTTCCAAAACCAAAGTGTTCCAAAACCAAGGTGCGCTTTCCCATAAAAAATAATCCAAAATGGATTAATCGGTTCCATACTTTTGAAAACAATTTAACAGCAATTTAACATGAATTTTACTATCTAACGAGACCATTGGTCCATAAAATTAAAGCAATAAACAATGTACAGCAGTCACACAATCAATCAATCAGTATCTGAACTGGGTTTAACACAGTCACAAAAACAAAAATAGCAGCAAAAACAGACAGACCTAAGTGTAACACTAAAAAACAAAAACACACAATAAATAGCAAAAACAGACAGACCTAAGCGTAACACTCAAATTGTCCGTGTAACACTCAAATCTGAAGTGTAACACTCAAAATGGAGCGTTTGGCTTTTGAAAAAAGTTCACAAACCAGAACACTTACTTCTGGGTTTGCAGTGTTTGGGTTCCAAGTTGTTTGAGAACCAAAGTTGTTTGAGAACCAAGGTACCACTGTAAAATTTATTGCCTAGGTATAGACTCAGCATAGAACAACAGCAATATTTCACTGTCGTGGCTTTTACATTAAGAGTCACTTGCATATTTCAGCAAATTAATGTTGCACAGAACAATATTGCAGGTAAGCTCTGTATGGAAAAGACAGCATAGCCTTACATGATGAAATGAAGTCTGGCAAATACTGATTCTTCATTACAAAGCATCTCTACCTTTTCACTTCTCCTGTAGGTAGCCCTTCCATAAATCCCTCTACCAGTTGCCCCTGGTAGGGCTGCTATACATCTGGGTTTTCCTGGGCACATCCGGGATTCAGCTGTTGAAATAGCATCCGGGTGGAATTTCCAAAAAATCGTGAAAAATGTCCAGGGAAATTCAGACGTACGGCAAGCCATGTTGGAAGTGTTGTTGTTTTTTTGGCGAATTTCCTTAAAAATAGGTCAAAAACTTCCAATTTTTTGGGAGTTTTTGCAAAAAGAGCTCAACAACTTTTGTGTCCGGATTTTCACCTTTTGAAATATGACAGCCCTAGGTTACAGGGGCAAAGTTAGAGGAAGTCTTCCTTGTACAATTTGCAAGGCCAAATGTGATTAGCTAGGGAGTTCAGTTGGAAAGCAGGAGGGGAGGATTGGCTACGGCGGTCTTTGCGGGTAACTCTTTTTGTTTATTTAATGGAAGAAAAGCAGAAGATGTGGGGGAAAGTATATGGAACGCTCAGCAATGTGCATGCTCAGCAAACAGAACTAGTTGTGTGGGGCGGATTCACTGAACTATGGCCGCACCCCATCACAATCTGCCGACTGGTGTGAACAGAGAAACAACAGAATGAGGCCAAAGGAAGTAAAATCTACCAGTGGTGTGGAAAATTTCACCTCAAATCCTCAAACAACAACAACATTATGAGGAAGGGGACTCTGTACGAGATGGGTGGGGACCCTCCTCCCTCTCTTAGACAGGAGGACAAAGCCAAAATTGAGAGTTGGTTGTAATGTGACCTAGAGGAAAAGCAGCAGGCTGAAAGCTGGAGAGGAAGAGCACAATGTTTGATTTCTATCTGAATCCAAGGCTGCAGCTATGGGAGAAACAAGACCCTTTTGAGATGTTAATGCTGTGAATCCCTCCCCCATAGGCTTAGGTTGTGTATATGTGTAAATAAACCATATATCATAAAGACACCACAGTCTCTGCTGTGCCTCATTTCCAAAAGGAAACACAAACCCTGGGTAAGCGTTCAGGACCCCTGGAATCTCACAGCGCTCAGAGATTGGGGTGGTTTGCAATATACAGTGGTACCTCGGAAGTCGAACAGAATCCGTTGCAACCAATCAGAAGCTACGGAAGCTGCATCAGACATTCAGGTTCCAAAGAAGGTTCGCAAACCGGAAGACTCACTTCCACGTTTGCGGCGTTCAGGAGCCAAAACGTTCAAGTAGCAAGGCATTTGTCAACCAAGGTACGACTGTATAGGCACTGAAATTATGTCAAAGGACATAGTCCTGTTTCTTTCCCACTGAGAGTCAAATGTGTTTTTGTAGGAACAAAGGAATAGCAGCCCACCCTCTAGCTATAATTCAGCAACCTAATTTAAAAAGTTAGGTCAGGGGGGGGGGAAACATGGCTTAACCAAAAATAGCTTGTTTCTGCCTTGTTTACATTTTGTCTGTCTGAAGCGTTTTCATTTCAGTAACTAGCTAGGCAGGTTCTAAAGTTGCATTGTATTATTGAAATAGGATCTTTTCTGATGGTATCTAGGATTAGCACAATTGCTGAAATGGTTAGGGAAACAGGTGCCATAAAATGAAGCCCCAACTTAAAAACAGGGTTGCCAACCTTTTCTCTGCTGAGCTGCTGTGCCTTTTAACAGCTTTCCAGCAATTCACCTGTTTTCATCCTCTATGGGATTAAATGCAATCTTTACATTCCTTTATATTCAGCTTTTTTTCTGAATGTGAAACAAATGGAGGGGGGAATCCAGTTTTCCAAATACTGTGCCAAAATCGTCCTTATTCCACTGCCCCATAAATTTATGTTATTTCTGAATTAATGTTAGTAATAACCCATGTGCCCTTAAAATACCCCTCCTTAATCTAGGTTTCAAAAGAATTTGTTGTTTGAGTCCTGTTAGCTTGCAGAATTCAGTTTGTCACAATGTCTCCTTTACGTTTTCCTTTAACATACAGTATTTGAAAGAGCTGTATTCCTTTGCCTCCAGTCATTTTAATGTTAGCCGCCCTGAGCCCGGTTCTGGCCGGGGAGGGCGGGATATAAATAAAATTTTATTATTGTTGTTGTTGTTGTTATATTATATGCCCTGATAGTTGACAAATTCGTCCCCTTTTCAAAGTTCCACCCATATTACTAAATGTTGCTTACGCCAGGCACTCATCTATATTCCTAGATGCTGGATAAATTCAATGGGAAAATCACTCCTGGTTACAAAATTAAATTAATAAAAAGTGATTATTTATTCTAATAGCACAGGAGCCCTGCCAGGGGAAAAAGGTGGCAGCCAAACTTAACGGTTAAAACATTTAAGTGTTAGATTTTAACCAGTGAAATTTTTCTGTGTGCTCAAAACATGTTTAAAGCACATTCCTGCCCGGATCACGTAAAGGTAAAAAGGACCCCTGGATGGTTAAGTCCAGTCAAAGGCGACTATGGGTTTGTGGCGCTCATCTCACTTTCAGGCCGAGGGAGTCGGCATTTGTCCACAGACATCTTTGCAGGTCATGTGGCCAGCATGACTAAACCGCTTCTGGTGCAACGGAACACCATGACGGAAGCCAGAGTGCACGGAAACGCCGTTTACCTTCCCGCCGCAGTGGTACCTATTTATCTACTTTGCACTGGCGAGCCTTTGAACTGCTAGGTTGGAAGGAGCTGGGACAGAGCAATGGGAGGTTACCCCGTTGCGGGGATTCGAACCGCCGACCTTCTGATCGGCAAGCCCAAGAGGCTCAGTGGTTTAGACCACAGCGCCACCCGCGTTCCGGATCAGGACAGCATGCTCATCAATGTTAGCTCCAGGTTTTGGACAGCCCTTGGGCAAGGTACTCTCCATAGCCCTTTGCCCTTGGGTGAGTCTGCCTCCTCCTCACTGCCCTTGTCACTTGCTGCTGCCTCTCTTCTGCCTCATCATCGCTCCACTGGCTTACTTGCCAGACATAGAGCTAAGGAGCTTGCAGGAAGTGGCCCCTACTGCTGTTCCTTCTCATTGACACTGTTGTCTGGGCCAGAGAGCTAAGGGGCAGGTGAACAAGAGGAGGAGCAGGTCCAGGGTGGTGCGATCCCTGGGAGATACCCAGCCATGCTGGCCTTTGATGCTGCCCATTTTTTTCAAGTGGAAGAGGAAGGTGTCCCCAAGTTTCTTAAGAAACCTTACTGGCTTCAGTGCCTCTTTGTGGTGCAAAATAGACTTTTGCTATCACTATGAAGGCATTTTGAACAACTCCAGTTTAAATAATTGCTGGTTTATATGATGTGGATCAGGCAAATGAAGTGGCAAATGCTTATCCCTCCCACAAACATGTCCATTTTTTTGCCAGTGTTTGTGCCCGCTAGCTACCAAACCAAAATTAACTGAGGCTGCAATCCCACCTCCTCCACTTACCAGGAAGTAAGCCTCATCGTTAAACTCAATGGGAATGACTTATTGAGTATCCATGCGCTGGATTGCACTGTGAGTCACTCATTGATGTCATAATCCTGGGTTCGTGGCAACTCTCAGTTTGCTTCTATAATTATAAACCGGGACATGCATTAAAGATTTAATCAATAAGACCGAATTAATATTTCAAAAGGCATTTTCTCCTTTTGACACCAGAAAGCTTGCGTTCTGAAGCCATATAAACAAGTTTATATCATACAGAATTGTAGAGTTGGAAGGGACCCTGAGGACCATCTGGTCCAAACCCCTGCAATGCAGGAATATTGTGGGTGTGGGTGCATGCGCAGCTTTTTAACCCTTTCCCTGCTGAAATAGCTCCTCTGAAGCTGCTGATTTAGCCCCACCCCCACAATAGCTTTTTGGGGAGTAGCTCTTGGAAGCTGAGCCAGAGAGAACTAAACACTGTGGCACCAAACTACAATTCCATGGATCATTTGGAGGAAGCAAAGACTGGGCTAATCATAGCAGCTTAAGGGGGATTTTGATGTGGAAATCTGCATGAGTGGAAAGGGTTAAACACCCTCTTTCTACACCACAGATTTCCACATCAAGTGGCCGTTTTCAGAAGAAAGAAAATATACCTAGAAAAGGTTGTTGCTGTTAATATAACACTTAAGTCCAGTCGAATTCAACTATGGGGTTGCGGCGCTCATCTCGCTTTCAGGCCGAGGGAGCCGGCGTCTGTCCACAGACAGCTTTCCAGGTCATGTGGCCAGCAATGAACTGCTTCTGGCGCAACGGAACACTGTGACGGAAACCAGAGCGCATGGAAACGCCGTTTACCTTCCTGCCACAGCAGTATCTATTTATCTACTTGCACTGGTGTGCTTTCGAACTGCTAGTTTGGCAGGAGCTGGGATAGAGCAATGGGTGCTAACCCCGTTGCGGGGATTTGAACTGCCGACCTTCTGATCGGCAAGCCCAAGAGGCTCAGTGGTTTAGACCACAGTGCCACCTGCTAATTTAATGCCAATGGCATGAATAATGAACAGGGCTGATTTGAGTTAAATGAAGTAGAGCACAGTCTCCTACGCAGTTCTGCCAACACACACCAGCTCTGACCCCTGGCCACCTTCCCACAGCCTTCCTCCTGAGCCTCTCTCGCATGGGGTAGTTCCATGAGCTGGTAAGAGCAACTAAAGAGAAATGGCAAGGAGGGACTGCAGTGAGAAAAGCCAGGAGTGGAATTCTGCCTGTTTACACACACCATACATTTAAAGCACATTCACACCACAGCCTCCTGCCCCCAAATCATGGGAACTGTAGTTTAAGAATAGTGTGGAATTGTGGGAATATGTTTTTAAAGGTGCTACTGCACCTGTTTGTTTGGATTTACTTTAGGTGTCCTTCCGCTTTTGGAGGGAAGGACAAAGGATCCTGCAGGGAATTTTACTGCATGGATCCCTCTGCATTTGGGCGAAGCGTTTCCCGCCCAAAAGCTAACATGGAAACAAGATTGTGATTGGTTAATGTAACTGTTATGACGATGTTTGAGTATTCAATAAATAGCCTCCGCTCTCTGTAGCGTGTGTGGAGAACACGCGAGACAAGCTAGAGAGAACATCGGTGCGTGGCAAGCCAGGAGAGAAACTGAAACCAAAACCAGCCGTACAGAGCAGTTGAGAGCTTCTTCACCAGACTGCAGTCTCCTTTGCATTTATTTCATTTTATTTAAAACTTTCATTTGGCTGTCTATTTTTTGGCCACTACCTAGTTTGGTTTATCTTCTTCTCCGGAGACCTCCGGAATCTTCGGAACTTCCAGAAGCCTGCAGAAAACCTTCAGAGGCATTCAACGACCTTCAGAACTCACAACAGAAACCTTCAGATCACAACCAGCGGACCTTTTCACGGCGCAGTGGGAGCGGGAACTCCAGAATTACTGGTCGTCCCATCTGCTGGCTGTCCCCACATGGAATTCTTTGGCTCTGTATAGCTCTGTAAACTACAGTTCCCATGATTCTTTGGGGGGGAAGCAATGTGCTTTAATTGTGTGGCGTCTATGCAGCTAAATAACCTTTCTGTATGATAAGAGTACAGTATTTCTACAATGGGCAAAATGATACCCTTTATGCGGGGTTTAATCATCTGAGTTTGGTACAACCCAGTTCTTCATTTAAAAAACAACAACAACTGACCTTCATATTTCATTAACATTTGAAGCATTTGAAGATTTAACATGACCTTGACTACTACAATTTTTTTCAGCCACCCTTGCTTCAGAGGCATCTCCTCACATTTACAAAGGATAGATATATTTCAGGTTCCGGTGGAGGAATTAACAATTGTATTGTCCGCCTCACGGGACATTTGGGCTTCTGTGCGAGAGCCACCATTGGCAGCTGACGCTCTGTGAGTAGGGCCTACAATCCACAGTTGTGCAGCACAGCTTTCATTTGACGTACCACCCAGTATTACAAAGGGACTTCCTATCCAGGAAAACAAAGCTTATTTTCTGCTTCTCACAGCACCACCCAACATCCTAGGCAAGGAACCAGCAACAGCCACCCTTCCTTGGCAACTAGGCCACTCCCAATGTTTATTTAGTAAGGGTGGATGTCTCTCCCTTGCTACACAAATAGAGCGAACTCTGCCCTTCCTCAGAGACAAATTCCAGAAGAGCAGCAAAGAGAGAGAGAGAGAGAGTCTAGTGGTATCTTTAAGGACCAAATGGTACCCCTCTGTATATCGTGCTATGACGTTTTGCAACTACTTCCACCAATGGACTGAGAAGATGGTGTCTGAGTGCCCATGAGATGAGATTACAGTGGTAGAAAAAGCAAGTTATGTGGTGTTTTATCTTCCGGTGTAAATGTGTACAGTACACATGACTACCCCACAGACATGGGTGGCGGCGCTGTGGTCTAAACCCCCGAGTCTCTTGGGCTTGCCGATCGGAAGGTTGGCGGTTCGAATCTGCGCAATGGGGTGAGCTCCCATGGCTCTGTCCCAGCTTCTGCCAACCTAGCAGTTCGAAAGCGCACCCGTGCAAGTAGATAAACAGATAAACATTGCATTAAGCAATTGTTATCTCACACGTTCCAGTGCAATTTTCTGTCACTTTCCTTATTGCAAAAGTCTGGGGTAAGTTGGGTGGGGGTTGTTGTTGTTGTTGTTGTGCAAGAGCTCCAAATCAGTTTCAATTGCGCAACCTGAATTTGCCAGTGTGCAACTGAATCCCACCCAAAAATAGCAATAGCCTTGAAGCACTGTAAAAAGGAAACTAATGTATTATTTTTGTAGCATCGCTTTAAAAACATGTTATCCACACAAGGACTTGTGAGAGGCAAAATGATAAATCGAATAAGAATGTTTTATATGCTACCATCTTAAAATGCAGGTGGGTCTATCTTTTTATCAATTCAGATCAAAGCTGGATTCGGGGGAAATGCAGAAAAATGTAGTATTTCCTCCTAAGAAACAACAGGATAGATATGGATTGTGGTCAACACTGTGCATATACTTCTTCCCAAACCAGTAGTGGGAATATACTAGTAAATGGGAGTGTGTTCATTGAAGTGAGAAAAAATGAGATTGAAAAAAACACTTATTAGTATAGAACGAGGAGCAAGGAAAAATTCAGGGAAAGGAGCAACTCTATGGTTATTTATAACAAATTGGGGGGGAAATGTTTTAAAGCACCTTAAAAAAAAAAAAGCCAGAGTCCTTTTTGTTGGGGATAATTCAGATGGAAATTCCAAGGTGTCAAAAAAGGTTATTTATGTATGCCACTACGGCGGCCCGTGTTTTGTTGTTTTGTTAGCTCAAAAATGGAAAACGAGCGAGGTCCCGACCAAAGAAACGTGGCAACTTAAACTGATGGAATGGGTAAAAGGTAAAGGTAAAGGACCCCTGGAAGGTTAAGTCCAGTCAAAGGCGACTATGGGGTGCGGTCCTCATCTTGCTTTCAGGCCGAGGGAGTTGGCGTTTGTCCACAGACAGCTTTCTGGGTAATGTGGCCAGCACCGCTTCTGTCGCAATGGAACACCGTGACGGAAACCAGAGCGCACGAAACGCCATTTACCTTCCCGCCAGAGCGGTACCTATTTTTCTACTTTCACTGGCATGCTTTCGAACTGCTAGGTCGGCAGGAGCTGGGACAGAGCAACAGGAGCTCACCGCGTTGCGGGGATTCGAACCGCCGAGGCTCAGTGGTTTAGATCACAGCAGCTTGTGGATCTAATTTATAGAATAAGAGAACAAGAAGAACATATGTTTACAGAAGATTGGAAAATGTTTATTGAATATATGGGGGGGGGGTTGTGTACACTCAAAAACGTTGGCAGCATTAAGATAGATTCAACAGTGTAAATAAGTTTTGATGGAAATAATAATGGAATACTGAAGGGTTTAGTTCATGTAAAATATGCAGGGATTTATGCCATGCAAAATGAACCATGGAAAGAGAAGAAGAGAAGAAGGTTGTTTAAATGAATTTTCTAAATTGTAAAACAGAAAATTTAATAAAAAATATTTTAAGAAAACAAAAACCCCATGGTTATGAGCATCAGTTCCCCTAAAATGGCTCAAAAGTGGAGGAAATTAATAATAATAATAATAGTAATAACAACAACAACAATAGAATAAAAACATTCCTCCATGCCACCTGCTTTCATAATTCCAGACACAGGGAAATGGGCAGGCTGCAGTCTAGATGAGAGCCAGCAATCTGAAGCTGAATACAATCAAGAACTGAGGTATACTAGGCGGGTTCTTCTGTCCACGCACGTGGTGTTCATTCTATGCTACATAGGGCTACATGTCCCTTGAAGGAATAGATCTGCAGCTTTTGGAGCAGGTGTGACTTGATTCATTTTTTTTGTTACCAGAAGCCTTGAATGCAAACATTCAGTAAACAGAAGCTGGAAGCTACTGGTATGTACCTGGGTTTTTTCCTCACTTAATGATACCACTCAGGCACCTTGTGCTTCTAATTATCAGCCAACTGTCATTACCTCTCCAGCGTGATCACACACACCATGTGCAGCTTGGAAGCTTCAGGGGAAAGTCTGTCTTGGCTCCGATGGGTTATCTCATCCTGCCAACTTCTAGCCATGCAAGGTGGGATGGTAAACAATGGGCCCCCTCTTCCCTCCACTGCCTTCCTGATAAGGATTCCCCCCCCCCTGCCTGTAATTAGGTCAGAAAAAAACCTAGATAAGTAGCTCCAAATTAGACTACTGTAGTGCCTTTGCAAACAGTTCAGAAACTTCATTAACTACAGAACACAACTGTTAGATTAACTGAGGGGCTCTGTGTTTTAAACATGTTACCTCTGTACTATGCCAACAGCTCCCAGTCCTTTTCTCGGTCTAATGTGAAGTACTTAAAAAGAAAAAAAGAAACATTTAAATTAACATGAGTTGAGATTCTTGCATTGCAGGGGGTTGGACTAGATGACCCCTGGGAACCCTTCCAACTCTACAATTCTCTGATTCTACTCATGGTTTAGATCAGGTTGGGATACTCAAAGAACTATCTGTTTCCACACATTAAGACCTTCCATGGGAAGGGACTAATGTATCTGAGCTATGTTGCCAGTGGAGTTCCTCCTTAGTGGTGCCCCCCCCCCCCGTTATTGAATGCTTTCCACAGAAAAACTCACTTTATTGCCTTTTTGAGGCCTTGCAGCTTTTGTAATTCCACAGACCTCTAAGTTTATATCCTTTTGTTAAAAAAAAAACTGTTGTAAAACAGTTTTAAAAAAACTGTTTCTGTTTCATTTACAGCTCACCATGCTTAGTGCATTATGTACTTTTTGAACTTTCAATAAAGATGTTTAAAAAATATTTTTTTTAAAAAAGTTCAGTATTCCACAATACCTTTAGAAAGAAAGCATACTTTTTTTACATATCTGAAGGGATGCAAACACCCATCAGCTACCGCTTTCTCTCTCGTGGGTTACTTGCCAAGTCGGACTATGTTGTCAATAATGACAACAAGCAAAGCTTTATTAACCAGTGTGGAGATGTGATACCTTTAAAGAAGGCCTTGTGCATGAAATTGGACGAATGAGAAATATTACAAACACCCGGAAAAGGCAAAGAAGAAGAAGGAGTCGCTAGAGGAAGGTAAGGGACAGCGGCAGGAGGAAGAAAAGCTGCGCAAGGAAGAGGCGCGGCGCGGAGAAGGCGGAGCGCTGCTGGGCTGCACCTGGCGCGCCTGGGTCCTGCCTTTTCCTCCCCGGCGGGTCCCCCGAGAGACTGGCGGACGAGGCGGTGCTCCGGCGGCCGGCGAAGCGTCCTCCTCCTCCTCCAGCATCAGCGTGCAGCAGCCCGGGGAGGCGGGCCCTACAGGGCGCCGGTGTGCTGGGGCGCGACCGGGGTCAGCCAGCCAGCCAGACGCGCCGGGGCGAGCAGGAGATGGTGCGCCAACGCTCGCCATCCGCCGCCGTCCAGCAACAGCAGCACTCGAGGCGCGGACGCCAAGGCTGCCAGGGCCGCCGCCGCCGCCGCCCCAACCCCCAGCTGCAGTCGCGGCCGGCGCCTCCCTGCGCGAGCCTAGCGCCCCCCTCGCGGAGCCGAGGTGAGTCTGTGCCTCCGCGCGCCCCTCTCCGCCTCCTCCTCTCCGGGGAAGGCGAAGGCGAGCGCGGAGAGGCGCGCGCTGCCCTCGCGTCTTGCGGAGAAGGAACAAAAGGCTGAGGGAAGGGCTGGGGGGTGGGGTGGAGCTGATGCCAGGGCTCGTTGCTTCTTTTTTATTATTATTATTATTATTATTATTATTATTACGCAGAAGCGTGGCGTCGAGGAGCCCGAATCTCTCTCTCTCTCCGTGTGAAAGAGAAATACTAATTTGGGGAGGCCATACCTTCCCATAAGGGACCCCTGACAAACTCTAGGGTGAGCTCCTTCTGTGGATTTGGAACATACCGGTAGGTGCCATCCCACGCCGAAGATTGTGGATGCCTGCAACTTGGCCCATTGACTTCTTTTGGGGTGCGGGTGCCAAGTCTCCACAAATATATTTTTGCGGGTGCCAAGGCCCCCACGGCCCCCTGGAGTTGGCTCCTGTGGTTTGTTGTTGTTGTTGTTGTTGTTGGAATGGTAGAGGCATGGCGTGGAGGAACCCGAATGTGTGTGTGTGTCTCTCTCTCTCCTTGTGAAAGAGAAATAGTAATCTGGGGAGGCCATACCTTCCAATAAAGGACCCCTGGCAAATTCTAGCATGGGCTCTGCGTTGTTTTGTTTTGTTATTTTGACAAAGTAATAATCATAAATAAATAAGAATAAAAATGTGCACCCCCACCCCGAGAGACTATTAATTATTTATTACATTTGCACACCGCCCTTCATCCAAAGATCAGAGGGCGGCTCGCAACAGAAAAATACAACTATCCAGCCTCCCAAAATTTCAACACCTCTTGCGATCGTTTGACCCCTTTCCGTTTTAACAGTACAGAATTCTACAAACACCTTCCATATCTCCTCAAAATCTTTTCACCTGCATATTCAGAGTGGGCTCCTTCTGTGGGTTTGGAACATAGGTGCCTGCAACTTTGCCAGTTGACTTTTTGGGGTGGGGTGGGGTTCCCAGTCCCCACAAATATATTATTGTGGTGAGGCACCCACGGCCCCCTGGAGTTGGCTCCTGTGGTTTGAAAGGAAGATGGGTGCATAGGAGCCAACCCCTAAAGCCTGGAGGTTCCCCCCCTAAAATATTTGAGGGGGCCAGCCTCCCCAAAGTTAATGGGCATTCCCGTTCAAATAGGTTGTGTGCGCCATGTCATGTGATTGATTATGTGGGGTAGGGCTTACCCCCAATACTTTATTAAAGTTGGCACCCCTGGATGAGTGTGGGTGTGCGATAGGTGTTTGTGACATTATTAGGTTCCTTAGAAAATAATTCAACGTCGTGTTGGAAGCCTCAGTTTATCTCCTGGGAAGGCATCAAAGGGAGGGCAGAGCAGCTGAACTCGCACGCACAGACGTACACAGGAGTTAATAAGCTCGTTTCAATGGATCAAGCCTGCCCACTGTCTCCTTGGAAGGAAACCTCATCCGAGTTCTGTGGGACCTGCCTCCAGGTCAAGTGTGTACAGTCCTGGCGTTACGCTCTACAATTTGTGTTCTCATTTTGTATTTTTCTGTTGTGAGCCGCCCTGTGATCTTTGGATGAAGGGCGGTATGCAAATGTAATTAATAATAATAATAATAACGATGCAAGCTCTATGTGCCTGAATTCTGGCTTGTTGCTCCTACTGCTGTCATCCTTGGCCCTCTACTTCTGTTTTAAGTACTTTAAGTTTTAAGTGCAGAGGGAGAATTGAAAAAACAAAAATTAAATGAGTACCAAAATTAAATTATTGTAACAAGACAAGGATCAGACGTGCATCGTTTCCCACTGCTCCACCTGGTCCCCTGGATATTTAAGGGACAGCGGGGCTGTTAATAAACCTGACTCCTGTTTGTTTTTGTGATATGCCAGGGAGCCGGCGTTCACCGGCCGGGGACTTCCGCAAATGTAATTGCCAGTGGAAAGAGAAAACGTTGCAAAAGCAACTGGGCGGTTGTTAACATGGGAAGAGAGGGCTAGTTAGAGAGGCAGCCAATCGTGCGCTTGCATTTGCTAAAAGGAAACATCTCTGTCATCCTTGCTGTTACCGGTGGTGTCATTTGCGAAAGTGGTGTTTTTGCTTGTAAAAGCAGCTGAAATATGGCAGGGCTTTTGTGCACAAAGGTAAAACACGTTCCTGGGGCTTTGCCTGCATTCTCCCTATCGCACCCACCCACCCAGGTTTTATTTTAGCTGCATAATAGCCACTGTAGCATTTTTTTTTATTGCCACAACGTTCAAATAGGGTTCAAATAGGTCGGCCCTAATGAGTTTTATTTTTAACAAGTTGAATGGCTTCCTCCCTGCCCCTCAGCAGGAATCAGAAGTCAATAGGTTAGAGTCATTTGTGAGCGTTTTAAAAACAAGGAGGCTGAAAGGAGGATGTATCTCTTTTAATTAACTTATTAAAAAAAATGATTAGGAAGACTGACCAAACTGGCCGTGTTAGTTCACGTTTGTGAGTATTGTGGTTCCAACTTCATTGAATTAGCATTTCAGTCCGGATGTTTGCCGAATGGTGTTTTTTCTTGAAGGAGAGAGGCTGGAGACTGAGAATCTCTTTGTCAATACTATACCTGTTGGATTGCAGTTATGGGATGGGGGCCCAAGCAAGCGCCGGGGACAGACAACACTAGGAAATTGGAATCCTAGCTATATCTAGAGAGCCACAAGTCCCCCACCTGTAGCCTAAAGTTTTGAAGAGGAATGATGGACAGTTTTTCCACCAAATATTATTCTCAAAGTAGCTACTGCCCATCCTAGATTGCTGAAGGCTAAGGCCACATCTGCACCCAGTGTTCGAAACTCCCATTGTTCTAGTTGCATTTTGCAACAGGGTATTTCATTAGTGGGAGCAGTTTCTGAGCTCTGGGCGCAGTGCTGTGCCTAAGATTTCAGATTAAAACTTCAGAGTGGAAGGAAAAGAGAGCCAGTTTGGTGTAGTGGTTAAGAGCGGCAGACTCGTAATCTGGGGAACCGGGTTCGTGTCTGCACTCCTCCACATGCAGCTGCTGGGTGACCTTGGGCTAGTCACACTTCTCTGAAGTCTCTCAGCCCCACTCACCTCACAGAGTGTTTGTTGTGGGGGAGGAAGGGAAAGGAGAATGTGAGCCGCTTTGAGACTCCTTCGGGTAGTAAAAAGCGGGATATCAAATCCAAACTCTTCTTCTTCTTCTTCTTTTTCTGCCTCCCCACTTGTAGCTACTCTCTGTCGACTGGAGAAGAGACCCTCTAAAGCAGTGTTTTTCAACCTTTTTTGGGCAAAGGCACACTTGTTTCATGAAAAAAATCACGAGGCACACCACCATTAGAAAATGTTAAAAAAAAATAACTCTGTGCCTATATTGACTATATATAAAGTAATTCTCTTGAATTTTTCAATTTTTCCCACGGCACACCAGGCAACATCTCGCGGCACACTAGTGTGCCGCGGAACAGTGGTTGAAAAACACTGATCTAAAGAATATTGAAGGGGGTGGTGGGGGGCAGGGAAAGGACTAGACCATTTGAAAAATGAACATATTAGTTTGGCTGCAGTGCATTCATTTTCAGCTTTGTATTTTTGTTATTTAGAAAAGAGTGCCTAGGCATTCCGCTGTTGCACCCATAGCTAAGCTAGGGTTAAGGTGCCATTTAGCTCAGGGGTAGGCAACCTAAGGCCCGTGAGCCAGATGCGGCCCAATTGCCTTCTCAATCCATCCAGTCCACGGACAGTCCATGAATCGGTGTGTTTTTACATGAGTAGAATGTGTCCTTTTATTTAAAATGAATCTCTGGGTTATTTGTGGGGCCTGCCTGGTGTTTTTACATGAGTAGAATGTGTGCTTTTATTTAAAAGGCATCTCTGGGTTATTTGTGGGGCATCGGAATTTGTTCTTTTTTTTTTCTTTCCAAAATATAGTCCGGCCCCCCACAAGGTCTGAGGGATGGTGGACTGGCCCACGGCTGAAAAAGTTTGCTGACCCCTGATTTAGCTCCTAGCTTTCATATCTCAGTTTCTAACGCTGTCTGAACCATTCAGTTAAAGTGCTCTGATGCAGTCCTGGCCTTCCCCCAAAAGAATTCTGGGATGTGTAGTTTTTTAGGAGTGCCGTGAGTTGTTAGGAGAGTGCTGTTCCCTTCACAGCACTGCAGTTTCCAGAGTGGTTAACACCCGGCCCCTCTTCACAGGGAATTCAGGGAAATGTAGCTCTGTGAGGGAAACAGGGTGTTTCCTAACAGCCCAGGATGTGGTGGTGGGACAACAATATGTGATAAGAGGAAGAAGAATGGGAGGAGGTGTTGGAAGCTGAAGAGGTAACAGGGCTTAGTGAGTTCGGAGAGTCTGTGGCAGAGAGAAGTCCAGAATCAGAGGCAGAAGCTGAAGAGGGAGGAGAGAGGCCAAGAAGCAGAGATGACCCAGGCTGGTGAAGAGTCTCAGGTGTCTCCCTTCCCCCTGATCTCCCAGAACCAGAAAAGGCATGAAAAGGGTGGAGGAGAGGTTGGCTTCATGCTGGCACAGTCTCTGATTGCTTGGGGAAAAAGCCCTGGAGAGGAGGGAATTTAGACGGGGACTTTCAGTCTCAGCAATTGCTTCATGGGGGCAAGACCTACCGGGGATGAACTGCTGTGCTCATTAGGCATGACACTCCGCCCAGTCTGTGAAGATCATGTTCTTGCTAATAAGAAGTTAACTCCAACTTGATCGGTGTGATTTGCTGCCGACTGGCTTCTGACATTGGTTGGTCACTGTTGGAAACCGAATGCTGGTATAAATGGAACCTTTCAACGGTTTAAATGGATGCTTTTATTTCTGATCTACCTCTTTCGCACCCCTTCATAATATGAGCCTTTCGCTGGGATTATGCTATATGTTGTTGTTTAGGGTGGAAAATTTCCCTCAAGCTTTCTCCTCAACCCTTGGCAGTTTTGCATGCATAATTGTTCCATCCAGTCATGCTAGAGGCAGCGCCATTGGCTGTGTTGTAACGTCTAGGTATTTCCTAATGGGGAGGGAAGAGCTTTTCTTATCTTGATTTAGCTGGAAGCATTTCCTTAGGATGAAAACTGGTGGTTAAGAAAATAACCTAGTACCACCTGCGAGTTTTCAGAAGTTTCTCACTTTAATTTCACACCAATGCTGTAAAATGCCATGCGAAGCCTAGGTGGGCTGTGAAAACAATCTAGCAGCAATATTGTAAAATAAATATATCCAACCCGGTGTGACATATGCCGCATATGTCACCAGGGATAGTTCCTATATTCCAGTTCCTGCGTCTGGTTATAATATTATTTTGTGCCTCTTATAAACCCTTGTTTTCCCCCCCTTTTGAATAAAACAGAACCTTTTTAAAGAGAGAGATGCTTTTCCGAAATCTGGTTAGTAAAGCTGCAACATTTATTCAGGCTGCAATCCTATACCCAATTACCTGAGAGTAGGCATGTTAATTGATGACTGATACTTAATTTTTTTAAAAAGTCATGTGATTGCTGCTGATCATCTCATTTGTGGTTCATGTACTGTAGCTGGAGGTCAGACTTGCCTAAGGGGCTGTTGGCTTCATACCTCTGCCAACAACCTGACAAGTCACCTGTACCCACTGACCAGAGGCAGATGGGGGGATGAGATGGTGGGCTGTGAGGTAATAATAGATGTCACAGTACTGGCCGATGGGCAAATCACTAAATTTCAGACACTGGTGGCTTGAAGAAGTCAAAGCTAAGGTAGGCTTTCATTAACTTGTGGATTTGTATATGTTGCTAGAGAGACCCACACGGTTGCGCTAATGAATAGCAGTGCTTTTATAACGGAGACCGTTCGTAATGGCAGTTCAGATGGGAAATTAATTTTCTGGAAGGCTAAAAGCCGAACGGCCCATAAACCTGTCTTTTAAATTCTCTTTTATTTGTTAGGAATTAAGCCCCAGAGTGGAGGTCGGGTTCTTTAAGAATGATAATTTGTGCTGATGTGATTGTGCTGACTTTCAGCAAGGCTACATACACTACCATTGTAAGCAGCGAGGGTATAATTATTTCCATTGAGAGAGGCTTCAGTCTGAAGCACGTATATTAGGAAGAAAAACCCCACTGAGCTCGGAGGGACTTCCTTTTGAGTCAGTGAGGTTGTGCTTCCAAGTCCCTTGAGGGATCGTCTAAAACTGACCATCCGGGACATGTGAATAATAGGTTCTGCTGTTAAGTGTCGGTGGTGCTCAGTGCCAGATTTACGAATAAGCTAAACAAGCTATAGCTTGGGGCCACACTCTCTTGGGGGCCCTAAAATAATTTAAAGGAAAAAGACCTGGATGTACATTTCCAAAATATAAGATTAAAAAAAACAAATAAAACCTACATACAGCAACAGTGTTTTGTGTTGTGTAGGCTCCTATGATGCAAGTAATGGGCCCTGCCTGCTAGCCTGCTCCCTAAAATATCACTGGTTTGCTCATTTCTGTATATAGGGTGCCTACATTCTGCATAGACTGGTTGCATGGCAACATATGCAAATGGCTTTAGATACCCATTACAGTAATAACCTCCGTGAACGTCCGCCTTGTCTAGCGTCCATTCCGGCGAACGTCCGCGGCAAACCTGGAAGTACCGGAATGGGTTACTTCCGGGTTTGCCGCTCGCGCTTGCGAGGACTCACTAAATCGCACTTCGCGCATGTGCAGAAGCGCAAACCACTCCACACGTGTGCGCAAACACGGCGCTTTGCCCTGCGTCCTTTTCGGCCAGCAGCCAGGGCTCCGGAACGGATCCCGGTCGCAAAACAAGGTACGACTGTAGGTCCATAAATTACCATATAGCATATATTCAACACAAAAAAACAGCGACAATTTGTTGCTGGCAAAGGACAGCTGGACATAGAAAGGGCCCCATTACCTTCAGTAGCTTAGGGCCTCATCAAACCTAAATCCGGCCTTGGTGGTGCTGGTCCCAATTTTTGCTCCTTCCATGTGGATATTTACACCTACTGCAACACGAGCTCCCTTTTATTAAATAAACGTCAGTGCCTGGTTGACATTTAGTAATGCACACTGGTTTCATTTGCTCGGCGTAGTTCTTCCTCCACTGCTTACTCTTGCAGAAGAATCTGCAGGTGAGCTTACGGCCAGGTGTGCTGGCTAAACAGCACCATTTCTGCGCCCCCCATAGCTGCTGTTCACCTGGCTTCTTCGGTTTCTGTGATTTCAGCAGCTCTTAAAGGTGCAAGGGACAGTATCTCGTGTTGGGGTGGGGGGTTAGCTCTCTGTTGGAGCTCATCTGCGTGCAACTTGTAAGCCCGAAAGGGACCTGGGAATCAATAAGTTCAAAGGGCAAATCATACTTTGTTGACTGTGGATTCTGTGTTGCCGGGTTCAACTTGCCCTTAAATGTCAGGACGATCGGGGTAGATAAGAGATACTGCTGCTTTAGTATCTTGAGGATGAAGATCGGTGATGGTGGGCATTCTCTCTTCCCCCCCCCCACGGCCCCCCACCCATTGCCTGTGGTGAAAGTGACTGCAAGGTTTGGTTTTACCTAGAATGTAAGAAAAAGCACCTTCTGATGCAGTGCAATAAAATAAATAAATATATATATATATAATCAAAAAATAATAATAAATAAATAAATCCTTCCAGTAGCACCTTAGAGACCAACAAAGTTTGTTCTTGGTATGAGCTTTCGTGCGCATGCACAGCACACAAAAGCTCATACCAAGAACAAACTTAGTTGGTCTCTAAGGTGCTACTGGAAGGATTTTTTTAATTTTTTATTTAGTTTTGACCATGGCAGACCAACACGGCTAACCTACCTGTAACTATATATAATCAGAAACTTCAGTATCACCGTACAGTATTTGCAGTTAATAAGCTTGTTCCAGCACTTAAACTTCACTCATCCTTACAAATCCTGAATTTTAATTAAAAACCCATGCAGTTATGCAAATGCATGTAGTGCAAAGAGAAGTTTGCACAGCCAGTATTAAGACAACTTAGGCAACCTCACTCTGTACCTGACATTCACCTTAGGTTTAGGGAAGTTTTTTGTGTTTGATGTTTTATCGTGTTCTTAATATTCTTTTGGGAGCTGCCCAGAGTGGCTGGGGAAACCCAGCCAGGTGGGCGGGGTATAAATAAGTTGTTGTTGTTGGTATAAATAAGTTGTTGTTGTTGTTAAGCAACTTGTGACATAGGTTTAGCAGCAAGAGCTCACAAATGTATAATGGCTTTAAGGCAGGGGGGGGTCTCTACTCAAGGCTTCTAATGGTTTTTCGATCATCCAATAACAGCAGTATTCCTCTAATTTTTTTAGTCCCTTTACAGAAGCTTCTGAGAAATCATAATTTCCTTCATACGTTTGTGGAGTTGTATTTCAGCACATGTAGAAAACCACACTGTCATCGGTAACCGGGGTAGATGTTAAGAAATAAAAACCGTATGGTTTCCTGGAAGAGTTGAGCAAAACTCTTAGTAGTTTTAGCTTTCTAAGAGAATCTATAGAAGGAATTTTATTTGGTCAATTGACCAGTCAAATATTGTCCGTTGACCAGTTAGTTAACTACTTAATATTTGATTGCAGTCAACTCTTTGCAAATATTCTACAAAGCCAAGAATGCCATGGTGTAGCTTTTTTCAACTTCCTTTAAAATGGTTGCTGTATTTTGCATTATTTCTGTTTTTTAATTTCATTTTTTTAAAAACCAAACATATAATTATAGGTCAGGCTTCTGCAACCTGGCACGCTGATGTTTTTCTGTACTTACAACTCTGATCAGTCCAAACATGACATGGCTGTGCAAAAAATGGGTTTAAAGGGAATTGTAGTCTCTGGAGGGCACCAGGTTGGGAAACTAAAAATTGACCTGGTGTTCCTGTATAAAATAAAAATGTTCGGTAAATAGTTAGCATTTATAGAAATCTTCCTAGCACTGTTGAAAGTAAAAAGAATTCATTATAATATTTATTTTTATTTAATCGAAATATATCATTCTGTAACACATAATATTAACTTATAACACATACGAAATAAGGAGACAAAGTAGGAAACATACAATTGAATTAAAATTAAACATACCCAAACAATACAAATTGGGGTTGTTGCATTTACAGTCCCTGGGGAGAAGGATAATTATTGATATTGGAGGGTAGTAGTATGCCCTTTCTAAAAATAAAAATAAAATATCAGGATATTGTCCTCAGAGTTTTATGATATTCTCAATTGAAGCTGAAGAGTTATTAAGAATTCCAAATAGTACCATATTTCACTGGAGGCATTTAAACATTGTGGTCATAAAATAATTTTTTGCCTAGTTGTTGAAAAGGAATATTATTTTTTTGTTTCTACTCTACTATATCTTAATTTTTGAGTTAATTTGTCATGAGTAGCCATGGGCCAGATTTTACCTTCCTTATTAAGCTCTTCTAAATATGTCTTGCGATAAACAAAAAAATAATAGAATAAATACTTTATCCAATCCGCCTTCATTTTGCCCATTTTGAAGAGATTGCCATCGGTTCTTGTTTGGTTATTAAACAAATTCATACAAACCCCATCTCCAGAAAGCTTGCCAGTTGGATGACATTCCCGCATTATGATGTTATAAAAGCTAATTTGATTGTTTCAAATTACTATTAAGGAGTTGGCAGAAATACCAAGGCCCTTGAAGACTTAAGCACTAATTCTTTTTTTGTTGCAGTTCTAATAAAGTTAATGCTTTCAAAAAAAAAAAAAAACTGACTCGGTATTTGAGCCATATTTGACTGATGTGTTGGCCTAGTCTTTATTGGCCAATCTTGTGAAGAACCGAGGAAGGATCTGGTGCCTAAAGCACATACCTGTAGATCTAATCTAAAAAGAAGCATTATAGACTTCATGGTTTTGCCATGGCCTTTGGATAGTACAGCAAAATCTGTTTGGATTTTGGATTTTGACTTCATAATAATGTGTCATTCATCTCATCATGGTACCAAGTCCTTCATCATAATTGCAACTGATTTTATAACCTGACCATGTTCATAAGGGGCTTTGGGATACTGTGGGTTCTGGCCCTGACAACTTATTCTGAAAAAAATTGATTTTTATGGAGTTTGTGGGAGGCTGTAGCCCTATCTGGGCATTCCTTTCATGGGATTGTGGTTGTGAGGAGGGCAGAGTCAAGCTTTGAAGGAAATAAACAACCATCTGACTTTTAGAAGACATCAGAAGGCAGCCCTGTTTAGAGAGGTTTTTAATGTTTGATGTTTTGTCGTGTTTTTTAAATATTCTGTTGTGAGCAGCCCAGGGTGGCTAGGGAAACCCAGTCAGATGGGCGGGGTATAAATAAATTATTATTATTATTATTATTACTATTACTATTATTATTATTATTTATTGAGTGTGATGTAACAGGAAGTTTGTCGCGAAAGCTGCATGCCTATTGACTCCTGAGGTGAAAAGCCCTCCCAGGTTTCTAGGAACCAGGGTGGATTTGATTTAAACCAAATCGATTTAAATCACTAGTTAGTAAGTCTTGATTTAAATATTTTTTCTTTTTCTTTTTCACAGAAAGACCATTCCTGCTGGTATAATCTTAATATTTACAACCAGATGAAGGTTTCATTTTGGGAATAATAAATTTTCAGTTTTTCATTTTTATATCGGAAATTACTGATTTGGTTATACTGTTAGAAATACATAGATAATTATTGTGAGGTTTATTAAGTTAGCTGTTCATATTTGGACAACTTTTCTGCTGTACTTTATTGGAAGGAGAAAAATAATCATTTCCTAAATAACAATTTAAACAATTTATTTAACTAAAACAAAAACAAAAACATTACAGCACATGTATCCATGTTTGTTAACTGATGTGGTTTAACCTTTTTTAAAAAACTAAAAAACATTGGAGTGAGTTTCAGCACACAGGAAAAACGTAAAACAAATCCTTATTTCCTGATGAATAGCCTTTGGACTATAATGTAACTTAAATATAAAACTATCTTTAGAAACATTTTTCCTCCAAAAGCATTTAATTTTAAAAATCCAATTTAAATTAAAAAAATGATATTTATCCACCCTGCAAGGAACTGTTCCCTCACTTTTTAGCACAATTCATTTCTTCCCTTTATAGGATGAATTCTGTGGCCTGTTCACATTCCCCCCCCCCCCCAAGGTACTGAATACCTGTGGGTTTTGTAGAATCAGAGCCAACGCTGCTAACAGTCACTAAAAAATAAATAAATCAGGCCCCAACCTGAGACTCACTGATATTATTAATAGGCCTTGCTTCTGTGGTATCTTCCAGAACAGCCTTCAGTGTGGCACAAAGGGCTGTAGCCAGAAGAGGTAATGCCACCCCTCCAAAAGAATTAGAGCAAGTTTTCTTTGCAGCCGATCCATGATATTCTTCCTGACTGATACCTGAAAGATCATATCATCCCTTCACTGTACTCTGCAGGGTATGGCTTCCTGTGAATAACAACTTAACAGGAGGTCTATTCTGCAAAATGTAGGAACAGGGCCTTTAGTGTGGTAGCACCTACCCTGTTGAGTATTATTATTATTATTATTATTGTTTGAATTTATATAATAGACAGGTGCCATCTCTGTTGTCTGCTGAAAACCTTTCTCTTTCAACAAGCCTTCTAGGTTGAGATGTTTCCCAGACTGCATCTGTATTGAAATTGTTTAAAAGACATTTTTTATTGTGATTTTAATGTTTTATCCCTTGTTCATTGCTGCGCTGGTGGGCAAACAGAAATTTAATAAGTAATTAATGATACATAAATAAACTTTGGCATTAATTTCTCATAGAGACACTTCAGGTATCTATCTTTAATAATCCTTTGTACTTTCCTTATTGGAGTACTGTCATTCATATAATAAGCATTGGAGATTTCTTGACAAATAACAACAACAACAACAACAACAATTTATTTATTTATTTATATCCCGCCCATCTGGCTGGGTTTCCCCAGCCACTCTGGGTGGCTTCCAACAAAAGATTAAAAATACATTGAAACATTAGTCATTAAAAACGTCCCTAAACAGGGCTGCCTTCAGAAGTCTTCTAAACATCTTATAGTTGTTTATTGCTTTTACATCTGGCTTATTAGTTTTGTATTTACAGATGTTCCAAGGTCTTATGTTACAGTAGGAAGGATCAAGGTTGTTAGTAAAAAATTGAGTTATTCATTGCTGCCATATCTCTGTAAGTAAGGGCTAATAAGTTTGTGTTCAATCCTAAAGTCATGTTTAAGATCCTGAACTGCAACCTTAAATGATAAAATACATATTTTTATTCCATAGGAAATGAGTATATCACAGTGGGGAGCCTGTGGCCCCCTGGAAATTAATGGACCACATTTCCCATCATCCATGACTGTTGGCCATTCTGGCTGGGGCTCATGGGAGTTGTAGTCCAGCAACATCTGGACGTTGCCATGTTCTCCATCCCTGGTCTATATTTTAGCCTATATTTAAGCATGGTGTTTTAACTGTGGTGATTCTTGTGTGTTTCCACAGGCTACTTGAATTAAAGTTTGGAGATCTGGGCACGTAGCTCATGCTTGACAGTAAGCCATGGCAGCCGACGACAAAGTAGCCATTTTAACCGATGACGAAGAGGAGCAAAAAAGAAAGTATGTGCTCGCTGACCCTTTCAACGGGATTTCCAAGGAGCCAGACCCCCAAACCCAAAGCGATACACCTTCGACGGAGACCACCACCACCATTCCGGACGAGGAACTGGATTGGCTCGAAAAGCACTGTGTCAAAGTGAACAACGATCTCCTGATCTCCAAAGTCTTTTATTTTTTCTTTTATGCTGCTTACGGTTCGCTCTACCCGCTGCTTCCTGTGTATTACAAGCAACTGGGCATGACGCCCAGCCAGAGCGGACTGCTGGTGGGCATCAGGTACTTCATTGAGTTCTGCAGCGCTCCGTTCTGGGGCGTGGTGGCGGACCGCTTCAAAAAAGGGAAAGTCGTCCTCCTCTTCTCCCTTCTGTGTTGGGTGCTGTTCAATTTGGGAATCGGGTTCGTCAAACCGGCTACCTTAAGGTGCATACCAAAGTTCCCGCCGCCACTCTCTCCCACCAATGCCAGCCACCTCTCGACGGCAACCACACATAACGTCTCCCTTCCTTCGGCGTTGCCTACCGCCCGGGCTGCATCACCGGAGGGCCGGAGGAAAAGAGACGTTTCTTCTTACAGCTTGGTGGCGGTGAGCTCAGCTCCTCCTCAAACCACATTCCCTCTGACTACGCGGAACGTGTTGAGGGCCGAAGAGAGCGTGGTTACTCACAGTACTCCGAAAGGCATCGTTACTGCCGGATCGTTGGGGAATTTAACCCCTCCGACGGTGCCTCCCGCTGCCACCACCAGGGCTGCCACTCTGGTCTACGACCACCAGGAAGTGGAGGCGATCTTCCTGCTCATCTTGATGGTTGTTATCATAGGGGAGTTTTTCAGCGCTTCGTCGGTCACGATTGTGGACACGGTGACCTTGCAGTACCTTGGCAAGCACCGAGATCGCTACGGGCTCCAGCGCATGTGGGGCTCTCTGGGCTGGGGCCTGGCCATGCTCTCGGTAGGAATCGGCATTGACGCCACCCGCATTGATGTGCTCATCGAAGGGCAAGGCTGCAAAGCCCCGGAGTACAAGAACTACAGGATTGTTTTCATCGTCTTTGGCGTGCTGATGACGCTCTCCTTGATCGTGGCCACCCAGTTCCGGTTCCACTACAACCACTACAAGCAAGAGGAGAACCAAAGCAAAGAAGGGGACATCTCCCAGGCGGACAGGAACTCCTCCCACGACTCCTCCAACGAAACCCCGAGTGACACAAGCCAGTCGCCCTCCTTTAGTTTCTGGGACTTGATAAAACTCCTCTGCAGTATCCAATATGGCTCCGTGCTGTTTGTAGCTTGGTTCATGGGCTTTGGGTACGGATTTGTGTTCACCTTCCTTTACTGGCACTTGGAGGACCTGAACGGCACCACCACCCTCTTCGGGGTCTGCTCCGTCCTGAGTCACGTGTCCGAACTGACCGCGTATTTCTTCAGCCACAAGTTGATCGAGCTAATTGGACACATCAGGTAAGCAAATGGGTTGAATAGCCGTAGTCAAGCATAGATACACAGTCGTACCTTGGAAGTCGAGCGGAATCCGTTCCGGAAGTCCGTTTGACTTCCAAAAGGTTCGGAAACCAAAGCGCAGCTTCCAATTGGCTGCAGGAAGCTCCTGCAGCCAATCGGAGGCCCCGTCATGAGTTTGGGTTCCTGAGAACCTTCGCAAACCAGAACACTCACCTCCGGGTTTGTCGCGTTCGGGAGCCAAAACATTTGACTCTCAAGGCATTCGGGATCCAGGGTACGAATGTAATAGTGCCATCAGGATAAGAACAGAAATTGTGCTCTGGCGGCACAGCAGCAGCGGGAGGTCCCATTAGCTAAAGTGGTGCTTCAGGTTAAGAACAGTTTCAGGTTAAGAACGGACCTCCAGAACGAATTAAGTACTTAACCAGAGGTACCACTGTATGTAAATGTTCAGTATTATTATATCTGATCTATTAGATACGTAAGTATCTGAGGAGCTACTTTATGGATTTTCCTGGTATTTTCTGGATTTTTAATTTTTTAAAAGAAAACCTTTTAACCAGTTGATGGTTTTATTTCTCTCGCATAATGTGGTACCAGCCACTGTTAGGATTACAGATTAATAAATTGCTCTGCATGACAACTGTCAGCCTGAAGCCAATTCTAGAAACTGCATGAGAAAAGTTTTTGGGTCACAGCCGTTATTTAGCATAAAACCAGACACTGTAGAGATGTTTTGAACAGGTTGGGGTAAATGATTTGGGCTTTCAAATGCATTAATGTATAAAAGGTAAAGGACCCTTGAACAGTTAAGTCCAGTCAAAAGCAATAGCGCTCATCTCGCTTTCAGGCCGAGGGAGCCGGCGTTTGTCCACAGACAGCTTTTCCGGGTCATGTGGCCAGTATAACAAAACTGCTTCTTGCGCAACATGACGGAAACCAGAGCGCATGGAAACCTTGCCTTTTACCTTAATGTATAGTCACCACACAAGAAATACATGCATGCAAACCAGCTGTTAAGTAAGGCCGTGAGTGGACCAGCTGGAATTGCCCGAGTTGTATCCCACTGAAACATATTTGGTGTGATTTCGGTGGGCCCCACGCGGAGTGTAATTCACTTGGATACAGCCACCTGTACCTTAACAGTTCCTGCCAACCTAGCAGTTTGAAAGTACGTCAAAGTGCAAGTAGATAAATAGGTACCGCTCCGGCGGGAAGGTAAACGGCGTTTCTGTGCGCTGCTCTGGTTTCGCCAGAAGCGGCTTAGTCATGCTGGCCACATGACCCGGAAACTGTACGCCGGCTCCCTCGGCCAATAAAGCAAGATGAGCACCGCAACCCCAGAGTCGTCCACGACTGGACCTAATGGGCAGGGGTCCCTTTACCTTACCTTAACAGTGAAAACCTGTATGTGAGTACTCAGAAGCGAGCCCTTTTGCAATCGCCCCATTGAGTTTAATAAAGCCTATTCAAAGGAAAGTGGGTATAGGATCATAGCCTCAGGCTTAGATCTTTCTGGCGCAAATGCATTGTTCTCCACAGCATGGATAATAACCGTCAGTGGGGTCAAATAGAGTTGCCAGTGCCTAACCTTGAAAGATGATCTTTCAAAAGCTGCCACAGGGGAAATATTCGGCATCTGTGACTTTGCCCTGGAAAGCACTGTAATGCAGGGTGACATCACATACGGTGTAGCCGCAATATCTCTCTGGCACGCTGCCATAAAAGAAACAAGAGTACCTTTCTATGGAAAGTCCTGGCAAAACTAATGACTGAACTGTCATTTTTTGCAAGTTTTGCTTGAAGAAACACAAGTATGCGTTTAAACAAATGCCACCGTTAAGAAAACCCAGTTTGGGGAGGTTGCTTTAAAAGAACTTTGGTTTCTGATGTAGTATAAATGTTTGGTCCATAAAATTCATCTGCTTTTGTTCAAATTCCCAAATGCTACATAACACTCCTCCTCCCACCCCCGCCCCACATCCCAGGAAATATATTTATGGCCTTTCATCTTTGAATTATTTTATGCATACCATTTTGTTTTGCCAAATGAATGAGGAAGATTTTCTGCCTTAGGCAACAAAATATTTTGGGCCGCAGAGTTAGGTCACTCGCTATTTTATTTTATTTTATTTTATTGGTAGCAACATAATATAAAATAATCTTGCAGTCTGGTTAACTCTAGCAGCTGAGAAAGTGTGTGATTGCCGTATCGAAGGTACTGTATTATGAAAAGTTTGCCCCGCTGCAAGAATTCCATGTTTTCTTCATTTAAATACAGTTTCACTTTAGAGTCATTATAGAGATAGGTGTACTGTGTGTTTTTTATTCACATTATTTATTGAATTTACATACCGCCCTATATCCGAAGGTCTCAGGGCGGTTCACAGGAAAGATGACAACATATATAATCGGAATAAAACAACAACCCAATAGCAGCCCCCTCCCCAGAAAAGAGCCACATTTTAAGAGGGTATTGGGTGTCAAACAGATCAACCAAAGGCCTGGTTAAAAAGGGACGCTTTTTCCTGGCGCCTAAAGGTGTATAATGAAGGCACCAGTCGAACTTCCCTGGGGACAGCATTCCACAGATGGGGAGCCACTGCAGAGAAGGCCCCGTTCTCGTGTTGCCACCCTCCGGACCTCTTGAGGAGGGGGCACACGGAGGAGGGCCTCAGAAGATGATCTCAGGGTCTGGGTGGGTTCATATGGGAAGAGGCGGTCCTTGAGGTGTTGTGCTCCTGAGCCGTTTAAGGCTTTATAGGTTAAAACCAGCACTTTGAATCGGGCCCGGAAACTAATTGGTAACCAGTGCAGTCGGGCCAGGATCGGTCTAATATGCTCAAACCACCTTGCTCCAGTGAGCAACCTTTCAAAGTTTGCTTTTCAAAGCAGATCTTCATTAGGAGGCTACGCTGTTGGCATTTAACCAAGCAAATAGCAAGATTGCACCAATCCACGCCATAGTTGAAATGGATTTCTGTAGTTCAGTGGTGGAGTTATGTGCTAGCATGGAAAAGATTGCAGGTTCAATACCTCCAAGTAGGGCTACGAATATCCCCTTTTCTGAAACCCTTCAGAGTCGCTGTCAGTGATCTAGATGTACCAGTGGTCTTGACTTGATGAAAAACATCTTATTTTCCTACATGGTGAGCTGCATTCTTTTTTCACTTAAGACTATCACATATATCTGCATTGGGCTTCATGTTTCTGCTTTACATGTTCATGATCTGAAAAGGGAAATAGAATTATAGAGCTGGAAGGGACCACAATGGTCATTTGACCTAACCCCCTGCAAAGCAGGAATATTTGCCCAACATTGGCTTTGAACCCATGACTCTGAGATAATCTTGCCCTGGGCATGTCTCATGCCCTGGGCTAATAATAATAATAATAATAATAATAATTTTATTTATTTATTTATACCCCACCCATCTGGGCTGCTCCCAGCAGAATTTTATAATAATGATAAAAAGCGATAAAACATTAAACATTAAAAACTTCCCTAAAAAGGGCTGCCTTCAGATGTCTTCTAAAAGTCAGATAGTTGTTTATTTCCTTGATACCTGATGTGAGGGCATTCCACAGGGCGGGCGCCACTACTGAGAAGGCCCTCTGCCTGGTTCCCTGTAACCTCACTTCTTGCAGTAAGGGGAACCGCCAGAAGGCCCTTGGAGCTGGACCTCCGTGTCCAGGCTGAACGATGGCAGTGGAGATACATCAGAGGCAAAATACAAAATGCTTCCCATCGTCCAGGAAAGAAGCCCTCGGTGCTGGACCTCAGTGTTTGGGCTGATCAATGCGGGTGGAGACGCTCCTCGAGGTATACTGGGCCGAGGCCGTTTAGGGCTTTAAAGGTCAGCACCAACACTTCAAATGGTGCTCGGAAACATCCTAGGAGCCAATGTAGGTCTTTCAGGACTGATGTTATATGGTCTCGGTGGCCGCTCCCAGTCAGCTGTCTAGCTGCCGCATTCTGGATTAGTTATAGTTTCCGGGTCACCTTCAAAGGTAAGCCCCACGTAGAGCACATGGGCAGAAAGCTGCTAAGGTTTCAAAGCATATTGAAGTTGCAAAGAAAAAAGAAAAAAAAAGGATAGGGACTGCCCTCTTCTCATTCAGTTCCACATGTTCCATGATGGAAGATGGGAAATGTATGCTAGAAAACAAATACATATTGGAATGTTCTCATGACAACAATATTTCAAAACCTGTAGCTCTAATGCAGGCCTGGAGTCCTTTCAAAAAATGGCTCAACATTGGGACGATGGTTAGTGGAGTGCAAAGCTAAGCGCAGCATGTGGAAAAACAAAACCACATTTATTTATTTATTGCTGGCACGAAAAAATCATTTATTTGGAAATGGGATAGATACAGCATTTGTCATTATGCCCTCTTAGAAATCATGTCACACTTGGTGTTTGCATACACTTAAGGTATCCTAATACAGAAGAAATGTAGAAGAACCAGAAAAGGTGGAACGGAAAAGTAACAGAAATACGAGTTGTGCAGGTATAATAATGTCCTTGACACACAAAGACTGCTCAATATATTTTGCCTGAAATCTTTAAAAAAAAAAGGGATGCACACATGTGTAAGACTTGGCAGTATTGGTGGGGGTAGTGTTATTTATGACATAGGAGAGGACCACTCGCCGAGAAGGTAGCCGTGCGATATGGCTAATGAATTGGGTCTGCAGGAAACGGAATGTGAATTATAGTTCTGCAGAGTCTCAAAGAGGCAAGGGACAACAATGAATAGCCACTTCTTTCTTTGGGAATGAAGAGGGCTTTTTTCCCCAGGTGGAACTCGGTTCTGGCACCTCTCAGGTGGGCACCGTTGCCATTGGTTCTCGACCTTAATCGATTCCAGGAGTCCGTCCGACTCCACAAACCGTCCGAAAACCAAGGCGCAGCTTCCAATGGGCTGCAGGAGCTTCCTGCACTCAAGCGGAAGCTACGTCGGACGTTCGGCTTCCGAAAACCATTCACAAACTGGAACACTTGCTTCTGGGTTTGCGGAGTTCGGGAGCCAATTTGTCTGACAACTTAGCCGTTCAGGAACCAAGGTACCACTGTATAAGAGAACAAGGGAGGAGTGAGTTCCGGCACTCCTTTTTCTAGAAAAATAGCACTGCATAGAGTAATTTTTGACCAATTACTTTGTTCTCTTTTAAAACAAAATAAAATAAGAAATCCCTTCCAGTAGCACCTTGGAGAGACCAACTGAGTTTATTATTGGTTATGAGCTTTCGTGTGCATGCACACTTCTTCAGATACACTGAAAAGGAAGTCATAGAATCATAGAGTTGGAAGAGACCACAAGGGCCACCCAGTCCAACCCCCCGCCAAGCAGGAAACACCATCAAAGCATTCCTGACAGATTCCTTAAAGACCTCCAAAGAAGGAGACTCCACCACACTCCTTGGTAGCAAATTCCACTGCCGAACAGCTCTCACTGTCAGGAAGTTCTTCCTAATGTTTAGGTGGAATCTTCTTTCTTGTAGTTTGAATCCATCGCCCCGTGCTCGCTTCTCTGGAGCAGCAGAAAACAACCTTTCACCCTCCTCTATATGACATCCTTTTATATATTTGAACATGGCTATCATATCACCCCTTAACCTTCTCTTCTCCAGGCTAAACATACCCAGCTCCCTAAGCCGTTCCTCATAAGGCATCGTTTCCAGGCCTTTGACCATTTTGGTTGTCCTCTTCTGGACACGTCACCAGTCCCTTAAATATATTGGTTCTCTTTTGTTTGTGTAAATTATTTCTTCGGGTGGACTTGCTTTGGAATTCTGCAGATAGAAAAGAGCTGAGTAAGCAAGGTCATTATGGGATGCACATAAATAAGAAATGACCTTTCGTAGGGGGGGCAAAAATGAATTCACCCTCTCTGTTTCTCACAATTATTATTTATATACCACCCTATACCCAGAGGTCTCAGGGCGGTTATTCATAGCTGTTATGATTATCAGTGGCTACTGTCTGAAACGGCGTTTCCGTGCGCTACTCTGGTTCGCCAGAAAGCGGGTTTGTCATGCTGGCCACATGACCCGGAAGCTGTCTGCGGACAAACGCCGGCTCCCTTGGCCTATAGAGCAAGATGAGTGCCACAACCCCAGAGTCGGACACGACTAGACCTGATGGTCAGGGGTCCCTTTACCTTTTACCTTACTGTCTGAGTATTCTGGAGTATTCTAGTATTAACTTCAGAAGTCTTTTTTTTTTAATGAAGAGACGTTTGCTACAAATGAAATGTTTGAAAATAATTAATTTCAGTTGATAAAACTGATTACCGTATTTTATCCACCTTGTTTAGCCAGGAATTTTGCAAAGTGTTTTATTGTACTCATTTGTTAGCAGTGAGTACAAGCAAATAACAGAGTCCATTCTTGGGTAACTGGTTGGATATGCTTCCTAGTCTGTTGTTTATACTAGACACTTGAGATGCTATAAACTTACCAGAGCTGGATCAATCTCAGTTAGAGAAATGTGCAAATAGCATGTGAATGCCATAAACAGTATCTCTAAAGACTGGAAACAGTTTTAAAATAATTCATTCTGCCACCTCCCAAATACATTTTGTGAAACGTTTTTTAAACAAAACATTTTTTATATATATAAAAAAAACACCTGCATATCTGGTTATGCTTAATTGTACTTTTTCACTGGCTAATTTGTGTCCTCTTTGTATAATACAATTTCTCCATGCCAACCAGCTGTCAGCGCGTAATGGCTAAAAGTTGTTGTGTTTTTTTAAATTTTTATTAAAGATTTTCACATTTGCAGCTGTTTTTCTTCTGTCAGCTGATCCAGGTATCCGCAACTCCCCTTTCAGTGCCAAGACTTGCCTTCTGACTTTTTATTTATTATATATATTTACATTCACAGCCCACCTTTCCTCAAAGGAGGTCAAGGTGGTAGAGGACATGCCTCTCCCCAATCCACATACTATCTTCACAACAACCTACCTGTGAGTTAGGTTAGGCTGACAGACAGTGACTGGTCAAAGGTCACAAATTGAGCTTCATGGCGGAGTGAGAATTCGAACCCTGGTCTCCCAGGTCCCAGTCTTTCCCCTTGAACATTATGCCACACTGGGCTCTCAATACTTTTTTGAAAGTTATATTCTTCATTCTAGTTTGTGGGAGGAACCTTTCAGGGGTGCAAGGAGCTCTTTAGAAACAAATAATATCAGAGGAAATTCTAAGCAAAGATTCATGGGAAAATGGGAAAGTTACAAAAATTATGTGTTGAAATACAACAAAAGTTTTGTTAGCATGCCAGCATTTGAGGAATAAGGGAAGGGTAGTAAGATAAAGGAAAGATTGTGGAGTAAACAAACTTTAGAGAATGCACTGGATAGTAATAATACGAGAAAGTGCTATGTCGTAAGCAGTCAAATTGAAACCTAGTTGAAGCAAAGGGATTTGTCAGGAAGTCGAGGGTTATTATTATTTCCCCCCCTCTTTATTATTATTATTATTATTTATTTTTTAGTATTATTTATTAACTCATTCTTTATTTTTTATTTATTTTTTCTTTCTCTTTTTTTTCTTTCTTTTTCTTTCTTTCTTTTTCACTTTTTTTTTTTTTTTTTTTTGTTTTTTTTGTCCCGCCCCCCATTATAAAAGGATGTGGCAGAAGGTAATAGGTACTGAAGGATGAAAAGATGACACAAACAATCATTAAGTAGTGTATGTAATTTTATTAAAATTTTGTATTAGTTGGAGCTGGTTCGGTAAATCAATGAATAAGATATACATGTACAGGTGATATGTATCTGCTACTTGGTTAACTTGAAATTTATGGGGGAACAAAGTTACGCTTTTGTTGTTTGTTAATTTGAATTTTCTTGTAAAATAAAATTATGCAATAAAAATGAAATATAAAAAAGAAACAAAAGGTGGGAAGTCTAGGAAAGGTACCTTCCCCTCCTGCAACAATTCCTGGCCATTTCATTCATGCTTCATCTTGCTTTATTTCAGTCCTTTGCAGAATGCACACTCCCCCCTCTCCCCAGTATAGAACTACACATCTCCCCTTGCATAATGGTTAAGTTGATCCCTCTGTTTTCCCTTCCTCCAGTTCAGTACATGAAACACAGCAGCCTCTTTTTTTATAAGAGTCTTGGAGGTGGGGGCAAGAGGCGGTACTAACGTTGAAGTTTGCCTGCCCCCTATTCTTAAAAAAAAAAATCACTTGAGAGAGCGTGTATTCCTAACTTGAAAATGGCCAGGTCCATATTAATGCAAGGGAGCACAATGAACAAACATCTCAGCGAAGGAGGTACCTGGGAAGAACTGTTACAGAGCAGTAGCTGGAAATTAGAACTCAAGTACATTCATTTATTTAAACTTCTACCTTGTATAAAACTGCCAGTAAAATAGCTCTAAGCAAGCCTGGTAACTGTTCATTTGTTTGTTAGTTAGTTAGTATGTGCAAGACATGGCAAACATTAAACTAGCCTGTGTCATTTTCTTTCTTTCCTACCCTTAGAGTCCTGTATATTGGCCTTGCTTGTAACACAGCTCGTTATATTTACATCTCCTACCTGGAAAATGCTTGGACCGTTTTGCCTATGGAATTCCTTCAAGGTAAGAAGGTGGTGTACTTCTGATCCTGGGTTGCATCATTACCAGGAATATAAATTCTTCATCTGGGCCATGATGAACTAGAAGTCCGTCTATGTTCCTGTACCTATCAGTAAATAACCCAAGGGATCCTTTTTTTAAAGCTCTGTGCAAGTTTAATATCTGGAGGTGGTTTCTTCAGTTGACCTCAGGGTGGATTTTATTTAAATCAAAGTGACTTAAATCATGATTTAAATCGCTAGTCAGTAAGGCTAGATTTAAATCATAGTATTCTACATAAAGACTAATTCTTGCTGGTATAACTTTAATATCCAATTACAGGTGGGTAGCCGTGCTGGTCTGCCATAGTCGAAACAAAATAGAAAATTCTTTCCAGTAGCTCCTTAGAGACCAACTGAGTTTGTTCTTGGTATGAGCTTTCGTGTGCATGCACACGTGGTATCTGAAGAAGTGTGCATGCACACGAAAGCTCATACCAAGAACAAACTCAGTTGGTCTCTAAGGTGCTACTGGAAAGAATTTTCTATTTTGTTTTAATATCCAAGTAGATGAAGATTTTTAGAATAACAACTTTTCATATTAGTTTTTTTTATCCCCAGTTTAATAGGTTAATCATTCATATTTGGACAACTTTTCTGTTGTACTTAGGAAGGAGAAAAATAATCATTACCTTAATAATAACAATTTAAATAGATTTATCAGATCCATTCCACTCCAAACAATCAGAAAAATATTGTTTCTATTCTATTCACTGAACGTCTTGAAACTCAACACTGAAGGGGTTGATTCTGTATTCATAGGTTTGTAGAACAATAGGATTAAGGTCTTTTTCTCAACTCTGTTCATGTTATAACATTTTTGCTGTGAAGAAGAGGCATGTGATCTCTGCTGAGTCAAATTCAGTTTTGAGAGCTGCCAAAGTAAACCAAGCATCTGTGATAATATCTTGTAGGCAGAGAAACTGCCCAATAATCTTACAAAAACCTCTGGAAGAGCATAAATGACATTGTGAATGGATTAATGGAATTTATTTACCAAAAAAATTAAACATATATACAGCCTTATTCTACATAAGTAAAAAACTAATCTTTATTTCATGATTGAATAACCTTTGGATGGTAATATATTTTCCTCAAAAAGCATTTTATTTTTTAAAAAATCCGATTTAAATTAAAAAAAAATCCGATTTTTTTTTAAATAAAAAAAACCATTGATTTTTATCCACCCTGGTTGACCTCAAATTCTGTGGCTTTTCACCTAAGCAAACAGTGAAATGGCAGAACACACCTTGATCACTAAACAAAGGGGACAGGAGCTCAAACGGAAGCTTGTGCCTTCTGCAAATAAGCCTTTGTTGCTGGCAGACTCTCTATAAGGCATTCATATCCCTGAAATTTGCTGGTTTTCTCACATTGTGCAACAGAAAGGAGGCCATTGCTTTTTAGCATTGGATCTTAAAACAAAAACTCAAAAACACCCAGGTAAACGTTCAGGAATAACCGGTTCTCTTCAGTGTTCCCCAGCTATCAGTGGCGTTTTGTGAATCAAGATGAAGGTCAATGAAGTCTGGGAAGAAATGACTGGCGTGCCTTGTTTGTGACAAACTTGTTGGGATATGCTCCACAGCCTGCTGGTTTATGTGAAATGCCTGCTAATTGGGATGGCGAGGAGAAAGTATAAATGGAAGCCTGAGAAATGGGAGTTAACTTCAAACACAAAATTCAGGCCTGGAAAATAATTGGACAGATTGTATGCAAAGGGATGCAAAAAGACTCATGCTTTCAAGATATTTTGCCAGCGCTTCCTCAACTTGGTGCCCTTCAGATGTTGTCAGACTCCAAGAAGAAGAAGAATTTGGATTTGATATCCTGCTTTATCACTACTCTCCAAACTCCCACCAGCCCCAGAGAGAATGGTCGGTCAGTGAGGATGTGGAGTCCTAGGCCAAAAACATCTAGAGGACACCAGGTTGGGGAAGACTGTCTAATGGTACTTTTCACACGAGAGTTGCTGTTTGACGTTGTTAGTTACAGGTAACCTTGTTAGTTACAGGTAGGTAGCCATGTTGGTCTGCTATTGTAAGGACGTTCAGTGGTTGCTCATGAGTAAAGCGCCAGATGCAGAACTTCTAAAAACTAAGTTCTTTATTGTGCACCGCTATGTACAGTGGAGCAAAAGATCAAACGTCCTTCCCATCACTCAGCAGTGTCCAGGAATGACACTCAGCAGTGTCCAGCAAAAGAGGCGCGGGATTCTAAATCCCCGCCTCCCCCTGCCACGTCCTTCCCGTCTGCACCCCCGGAGTGTGGGAACCTGACCCCGTTCCCCGCTATCTCTCTGGTGCTCAGGCTCTGTCATCCTCTCTGGTGCTCAGGCTCTGTCATCCCCTCAGAGCCCCTGCACCGCCTTCCTGCCTCCCCCTCCCCCTCCCCCTCCCCGCTGGAGGAATGGTCACTTCCGGTGCTGTCGGGGGAGGACGAACTGGTGATCAGCTTAGGGGGTTCTCTATACTGTAAACACTCCCGCGACCCTACCAGCCGCGGGGAGGGAGGGTTCCTGACAGCTATAGTCAAAACAAAATAAAATAAAAAATTCCTTCCAGTAGCACCTTAGAGACCAACTAAGTTTGTTCTTGGTATGAGCTTTCGTGTGCATGCCTTTTCTAGTTTTCTAGTGTGCATGCACACGAAAGCTCATACCAAGAACAAACTCAGTTGGTCTCTAAGGTGCTACTGGAAGGAATTTTTTATTTTATTTTGTTATAACCTTGTTAGATTTGCACTCATGTGCTGCGAATCCCAAAACTCATTGCAAATCCCAAAAATCGCACTCACACGTTCAATCCCAAAACTCAGCGCTCAGAATAATCAGTACTCATTCCTTTAATCCATCTGTTCGTTTCAATTGCAACCGTGTCATCATGAACACTGAAACCAACCTAGACAAGAAATACAGTGCTACCTTGGTTCTCAAACGCCTTGGTACTCAAACAACTTGGAACCCAAACACTGCAAACCCGGAAGTAAGGGTTCCGGTTTGTGAACTTTTTTTGGAAGCCGAGCATGCCTCGTTTTGAGTGTTATGCTTCCGATTTGAGTGTTAACCCGAGGTCTGTCTGTTTTTGCTATTTATTTTGTGTTTTTGTTTTTGCAACTCTTTTTTGTTTTTGTGACTGTGTGGAACCCAGTTCAACTACTGATTGATTGTGTGACTGCAGTACATTGTTTATTGCTTTCATTTTATGGATCAATGGTCTCGTTAGATATCAAAATTCATGTTAAATTGCTGTTTTAGGGGTTGTTTTTAAATGTCTGGAATGGATTAATCTGTTTTGCATTACTTTCTGTGGGAAAGCGCGCCTTGGTTTTGGAACGCTTTGGTTTTGGAACGGACTTCTGGAATGGATTAAGTTTGAAAACCAAGGTACCACTGTAGTTAAGGCAGCGAGGGCCAGAAAGGAATAGTGTTTGACTCAAGAAGAAAAATTAGGTTGCAGGAACTTGGCTTTGGGTTTGTGCGTGTGTGTGTGTGTGCGCGCGCACACACACACACACACACACACACATCTTTTTGGCTACAGGAACCCTTTATTTGACTCCTGCTGCTGCTCCCCCTGCCCTATCACTTTTGGTTCTGAGTGTCTAGATGGTACTGCACTTTCCAGGTCTCCTCTCCAACCATGAGATCTTGGCTTACGCTTAGACCAGTGATGGCCAAACTTGGCCCTCCGGCTGTTTTGGGACTACAACTCCCATCATCCCTGACCACTGGTCCTGTTAGCTAGGGATGATGGGAGTTGTAGTCCCCAAACAGCTGGAGGGCCATGTTTTGCCATCACTGGCTTAGACAAACAAAACGCTGAGATTTTGTTTCTCTCTTTGCGCAAGCGCTCCCAATCTCACGCACATTGAATATGCCTGGCTGCGCGTGTTAACAACACTGCAAACTGGATGACAGCTTTTAATCGGCTCAGGAAGAATTCAGTGCATGGAAGTTGCTGGAGGTGGGTGGGTGGAACCTACACTTGCCTCCGCACCCAGATTAAATCAAATCAGCTGCGGAGAAAGTTATTTTGGTGACTGTTTTCATTTTGCGTAGGCAGAAAACAATCGGGGAAGAGATGGAAGGCAGAAGCCAGGGGAAAGGAAGTAGGCGAGGGGACTGCTGGTGCAGTTTATGAGATTTTCCAGCCCTTCAATCTGCAATCTGAATGGTGGCACAGTCATGGGCTGCAATTGAATCCCAACCAGGTGGACACCCAATTGATAGGCGGTTCCCAGGTCTGAGAATTGAATTATGTACCTACACTGGACAGAGTTGCGCTCCCTCTCAACGAGCAGGTGTATTTTTTTGGGAAGGGGTGTGTGTTCTCCTGTATCAGCGTTTCCCAAACTTGGATCTCCGGCTGTTTTCTGACTGCAGTTCCCATCAACCCTGACCACTGGTCCTGCTGACTAGGGGTGATGGGAGTTGTAGTCCAAAAAAACCCACAGCTGGAGACCCAAGGTTGGGGAAAAACTGCCCAAATCAATGTCACTGTTTTTGTTTTTTTATTTCAAGATTTATTATCCACTGTGCGTTCAGAGAACGCTGGAGTGTACAAAACCAGAATAGAAGTGGATCTCAGTGCCTCAGGGTCCCCATTTCCCAACTTCCATCTGTGTGGCAGCTAACCTTGCCATGGTGGTCCATGCACTGGTCACCTCCCAAGTAACGAGCTACATGTAGGACTACCTTTGCACCTGATTTGGAAGCTGCAGCTATTGTAAAATGAAGCTGCTAGTGCCTGACTTTATGCACATGGCAACAGATCTGCACTGGCATGCCAAGCCAAGTTTGGGGTACGGCTGCCGACATTTATTAAAGACCTAAACAATTTGGGACCAAGAAAGCTGCTGGGCAGGTCACCCCTGTACAGAGCAAGCTGATCATTAGGATCTTCTGAGGAGACCCACTGAAGCAGGTGCCAGGCATTGTCTTCCCCTCCTTCCCTCCATATCCTGGCATCTTTTTGACATGGTACTTGGTGGTAGATGGCCCAGCTGACGGTGGGAGGAGGGAGGGGAAGATGACCTTCTTGCAGGAGCAGGTGCCTGGGGTTGTCTTATTCCCCCTCTCCTTCCCCTGGAATCCCAGCTTATTTTCCTTCCTCTTTCCCCGGAATCCCAGCTTATTTTCCTCCCTCTTCTCCTGGAATCCCAGCTTATTTTTCCTCCCTCTTCCCCTGGAATCCCATTCCCAGGGCCGTTGGTGTTACTTGGCACGCCTTACTTCCGTTTGGGAGGAGTAGCAGGTTTGTTGATTGAGAGCACTAAATCAGCTTTAATTGTACAACCTGAATTTGCCAGGATGTGATAGAACCTCACCTGAAAATGGCAACAGTCTGGACGCGCCCTTAATATGTGCCCTGATTTTTCAATGCAGGCGTCTGTCCCACTCATAACATGGGGGGTTACGTTCTGGGAGCCCACACACCTAAGTATATTTTCCCTTGTAACGTGTCCTTCCTTCTTAAATCCCTTGTGGCAGAAGCTGCCTTTGTCTTACACACACACACACACTGAGAGCCTTCAGCTAAGGAGGTTGGCCTTGTCAATAGAAATAATTATTTTCTCTTGAACTTGATGCAAACACTTCCCTTGGATATGAGACTACTTCTTTTCAAGTGGGAGCGATAAAAGTACCCAGGAGATTGCATATGGCTCCAGATCCGTTTTTACATCTCCTAAGCAGTTCTCCTTTTGAGTTGTTGCCCTTTATTTACAGTATGCCCGCAGATTTGGGGCTCCTTACGAAATCAAGTGGGAGTTGTCCATGGAATGAGATCAGTTGCTGTCTTGAGAGCCAGCCACTTCCCTTCATTGCTGCCTCCCTTTCGTTTCTAGGTAGTACATTCTGTTCAGGCAGAAGCGATCAGATAATGAAATGTAATTTAATACGTGCAAGATCCAAACGATGCCATCTATACGATTTCCAGGTGCCCTTGAGAAGCAGCTATGAGGATTGAAGCACTTTATGCAGGGCCTTTTCAAATGATCTCAGGAGGGGGGAGTCTTGCAGCTCAGTGGCTTTCAGGCCCTGTCCCTGCTGTCGCCGCTTTTCATGGATTTTTTTTTGGGGGGGGGGGACATTTGCCAGGGACCCAGAAGAAATGTTGCCGGTCAAAGCAGACTGCAATAGGCTAGGCTGGGGGGGGGGGAAATACTGTACTTTTCTGTGTATTAGACGAGGTTTTTTTTTTTTTTACTCCAAAATAGTGTTTGAAAACGGGGCTAGTCTTATACATGGGCATTGCACTGGGGGACTGGGTGATTGGTTGCAGCCACGAGCTGCAGCTTGTAAGCGATGATTTGGTGGGTGGTTGGTTGCTACAGCAATTGGGTGTTCCGTTTCTGGCTTGTGTTTGCGAACGGGCAGGCGCTTGTCGGCTTCTGCAACGCGAGTGATTCTGAGCTCTTGTCTTTAGGTCCACGAATAATAATAGCTTAAGGGTCCCGGGCCTTAAAGAAGCCAGATTATCCTCCACCAGGGCCAGAGCCTTTTCAGTGATGGCTCCGACCTGGTGGAATGCTCTGTCCCATGAGACTAGAGCCCTACAGATCTTGATCTCCTTCCGCAGGGTCTGTAAGACAGAGCTATTCCGCCAGGCCTTCAACTTTGCCTGATTCTTCTTCCTTTTCCCTTCCCCTTTTTCTATGAAAAAAACCCTACTGAGACCCCACATTAATTTTCTCCCCTGGTCTCCTTGCTGGCCCTAGCAGGATTAATCTGGCCAGTTAGCCCTGGTGATGCCACATTTATGTTGTATTTATGCTGTTTTTGAAACTCGCTTTTAATCAATGTTTTTATGTTTGTTGTTAGCTGCCCTGAGCCTGGTTTTGATCGGGAAGGGTGGGGTATAAATAAAAATGTATTATTATTATTATTATTATTATTATTATTATTATTATTATTATTATTATTATTATTTATTAGTGATTTTCTGCATTCCTCCCCCCGCAAAAAGTTCAATAACCTTGGGCAACCCCCCCAAAAGCCAGACAACTCTGCGCAATCCTTCCCAAAAGCAACCACCCCAAAAGCTCAGCAGCTGTGGGCAATCCTCCCCCCCCAAAAAAGAAGCTCAACAACTCTGGCAATATAGCCCTCACCCCCATTTTCTTAAATTTTAATACCCCCAAATGGTCTTATACATGGGGGCGTCTTATAGACGGAAAAGTACGGTAGCTTCCTGTCCAGCCTTTGGCATGCTGCTCCTATGCTCTAGCTTACTGTTTGCGCCTCTGCAAATTACTTGGTATGTTTATCATCTGAACCTGCCTAGTTGCCATCCTCTCTACTCTGCGCAGTCTTTTTGCACTGTTTGGTTATGCTCACCACCCGTGCTGCTTCCCCATTAAGACCAAGAGGAAAGAGAAATGAATTAAATGCATCCCACCTGCTTCTAAAAGGCCACAGATAGTTAACGGCCAACGTAGATATTTACCTGGGACCTTTGCCAGCGCCAAGGGTGGAGAAGGCGGTGTCACCTGACAGTTAAGTAAAGACAGCTTGTAAAGACATGATTAGTCGGAACAGGTTTTCGCCCAACGAATGGTGTTCCTTGTATATATATCTGGCTCAAAGCAGCAGCAGCAAAGCGTCCCTGTGCTTTGTCATCGTGACATTATGACACGTTTGACATTTTGTTAAAGGAAGGTTGGAATGCAGAAGAGAAACTACAGGCGCTCTCGATAAACTGAAGTTGTGTGAAAGCAGCCTGTGCCACGTTACGCACAACTGCGAAGCCTGGTGTGTACACTTAGAAGCTCAGGTGATGCGAAACAAGGCAGTAAACTTTAATGGGAGAGCTGTAATTGCAGATTTGTGGTGTGTGTGTGTCTGTGTGTACAATTTTAACTAGTAGAGTTGAGATCTAAGGTGTGTCACCTCGCAGGCCTTGGCAGCCTTTGACCTGACTCTCAGAATCAATGAATTAGAAACCCTGATAACTCTTAAGTTTGCATCTACTGTAATGCATTTCAGAATGTAATAATAGCTGGGTCCCCCCTTCTAGCAACAAGAGTCGCAGGCAGCTGAAGCTTGGCAGTGCTGATTCGAAATTAGTGTGCACACCAATTACACGTGGATCTTTTACAATATTGATGAGATTGGAACCGAATTGTGGGTTGTTGTTGTTGTAGTTGTTTAGCGTTTCTGATCCTGCAGTTTCGAAAAGACGAAATAGTTCCTTTTCCAAAATTGGTTTTAAAAAGGAAGAAAACGGTTAAAGATAGCTTTTCCTTGCAACAAGGAGCAAGCGGCCCCTCCCAAAAACACGCCATTCGGAAATCTACATGACTGTATTTATTTATTTGCTGGATTTAATAGCGAATGATTCAAACAATTAAAATAGTGTAGAGCAGCTGGTAGAAAATGTGTTTTTTTGGATGGCAGCATTGAGGACTACGATTCTTACCATGGCCACTTCTATACTTTGGCAAACACCCACTTTTGCATGTGACCCCCCCCTGAGGGGGCACCATGGTTATTGTGGCCCTCAGTACAAAACAAAGGTTAGCTGCCCCTGTTTGGGAGGACTGGGTCAACCCCATCCATAACAGTTTGAAGGCCGCCTAACTAGGCAGATGAACCTTCCATTAACCGTACCTTGGTTCTGTCTGGCTCGAGTCTCGGTTTATCAGACCTCATCCAGTCCTTCTGTTGCCAAGCACTGTTTCAAAACAGCCCCTGCCTCTCCTGATTTGATAAAAGAGAGATACAGAGCTGGTGCCCCCTGCACCTTAATGATGCCTCACCTCACACCGCCAGACTCATGACAGTTTCATGTGGATGTTGAGTAGAATTGGGGATAAAATGGACCTCTATGGGGGAAGTCCATAGCATAACTGTTGTAGGATCATCCACCAGCACCATCTTCTGCAGTCAGCCATCCAAGTAGAAAAGGGAGCATTAAAAACCAGGGTCTCCCAGCTCTAACCCAGACAGCCTATCAACACTGATACCATGGTCGCTGTTGACAAAAGTCCTAGAGCAGGCATGGCCAAACTTGGTCCTCCAGCTGTTTGGGACTACAACTCCCATCATCCCTTGCTAACAGGACCAATGGTCAGGGATGATGGGAACTGTAGTCCCAAAACAGCAGGAGGGCCAAGTTTGGCCATGCCTGCTCTAGAGAATCAGCAGGGTCTCACACTCCCTCAACTCATCCAGTAGAGTAACCAAGCGACTTCTGTCCTTGAAGCCCAGCCTCAAATCCATTTCATCCAAAACAACCTGAATCTGGCAGAAGAAGAAGAAGAAGAAGAAGAAGAAGAAGAAGAAGAAACAATTTTCAGGAGCATAAGGCACTGAATTCTGAAACCTTTTCCTTTTCTGCAGGTGTGACCCATGCAGCCATCTGGGCAGCTTGTATTTCCTACCTAAGTGCTGCTGTTCCTCCCGAATTAAGAACTTCCGCTCAGGGTATTCTGCAGGGTCTCCACCTTGGCCTGGGCAGAGGGTGCGGAGCAATGGTTGGAGGAGTGCTGGTCAACTATTTCGGTAAGAGAAACATGTTAGATAGTTCAATTAGCAATTTACTCTGCTTTCATGCATTTTGGATGCTGCTTTATTAAATGTTTCCCAGCCATTCCCTTTCCTATACTTAAGTTATGCTGATATCATGCTTGAGTTTTCTGGGGTTGGGGGGTTGGGTTATGTATGAAATTGTGTGGATACTTGAAACACCAAATTAGAAGGACCTGTATCTTCTAAGACATTTCTTATACCTGTCATCTTCAAAACACGTAATAATAATAATAAATTTATTTTTATTTTTATTTTATTTTATTTTATTTTATTTTATACCCTACCCATCTGGCTAGGTTTCCCCAGCCACTCTGGGCGGCTCCCAACAGAATATTAATAATAATAAAGCGATCAAACATTAAAAACTTCCCTAAACAGGGCTGCCTTCAGATGTCTTCCAAAAGTCAGATACAGTGGTACCTCCAGTTGCACACGGGATCTGTTCCAGAGCACCAGGTCGGATTCCGAGGAATCTGCAACCAGAGGTGCCACTTCTGCGCATGCACACGGTTTAGCGCTTCTGCGCATGGCGAAACCCAGAATAATACTTCCAGGTTTGCCGCATACGTATCCCGAAGGATACGTAACCGGAGGTGAACGTAAGTAGAGGTACCACTGTAGTTGTTTATTTCCTTGACATCTGATGGGAGGGCATTCCACAGGGCGGGTGCCACTACCAAGAAGGCCTTACAGTTGTATTCAAATGAAGAACAGAACGGGAGATGATCCCGTACTTGTGAAATATTTGCAAGTCCCAATACACACAAGTGTGGCGTACCCAAATTGGGCATGCACCATTGGGGGGGGGGGGTTCGGGTCAAAGTTGTTGATCTACCAGTAGATCACGATCTACCTGTTGGACATTCCTGATCTAGTTCATTACAAGTCTGGCTAGAAATCGCTCTTTGCATGATTGAATTGGGTCTCACTCTTACCTGCTTCTCTCCACAGGAGCTGCTTCGACATTCAGAGGGATAGGAATGGCCTGTCTTGTGATCCTATTGCTTTTTGCTTTGATCCAGTGGGTGGCAGTTCCTGATGAGAAAGAAGGTAGGTGGGTTGTTCCCATGTGTTCAGAGGAATCCAACCAAACAGCATTTTCCTCTGCCCCTTGGGGTGATCTCTTCATCTGCTTTGAACTCTTTTCCTCTCGTGCCCATTTAGTCTCATTGATCATTTGACCAGAGTCATAACCTTAATGCTATAGGTCTGGACTTACTATTAATTGACCTCGTGTTTTCTTCTGTTTAAAGCTGAACTTTCCACGCTGGGCATGCAGGGGCTTTTTCAATAGGAGACATCCTTAATAAGCAAAAATGTCGGGTCCTCTGTCTACAAGACAAACTGATCCAGAGACAAGGAAAAGACAGCAGGACTTGGACATTTATCTATTTTTTATGTCTCTGGGAATGGGGGTCTAGAAGCGAAAGAGCTTGCTAAGGATAAGCACCGCCCCATAGTTGAATTTGCCTTGTTACTTTATGTATAATTCATTTTAAAGCATGAACAGATTCTTGATAAGCTGAACTGCAGTAAGAAAATAGCTCTCTGAGTTACTCTTAGCAGCAAGTGGGCCCAGGGAAGACATTGTGGTGTTTTGGACTACTACAACTGCAATCTACACTGTGTCCATCAGCTGGTTACCCCCTGGTGCTTCCTCCCCTCCCATTATTTCCCAACTTCCCCCCCATCTGCCTCTGAGCTGTGACCTCCTGCAACCCCCTGTTGTAAATTTAAACTGTCTTCCTCTTCCAGTGCCAGTGTGGTGTAGTGGTTAAAAGTGGTAGACTTGTAATCTGGTGAACCGGGTTCGTGTCTCTGCTCCTCCACATGCAGCTACTAGGTGACCTTGGGCCAGTCACACTTCTCTGAAGTCTCTCAGCCCCACTCACCTCACGGAGTGTTTGTTGTGGGGGAGGAAGGGAAAGGAGAATGTTAGCCGCTTTGAGACTCCTTCGGGTAGTGATAAAGCAGGATATCAAATCCAAACTCTTCTTCTTCCTCCTCCCCCCTGGAAGGGTAAGGATGGGGAGGCGGTCTCCACCATTCCTCTTCTGCCCAGTCCCTGACAATTACAGGGGGTTGCACTAAGTGTGTCCCTTTCCATGAAAGAATCATAGAACAGTGGACTCTGTTATTCTTTCCATTCAGGGCTTAAGGATTTGGGGATTCTGAAAAGTGCCCTTGATTCTTCAGAATTAAATTTTGTATGGCAACAGGGTGGATTTGGTTTAAATCATGATTTAAATCACTAGTCAGTAAGACTTGATTTAAGAGCCAGTGTGGTGTAGTGGTTAAGAGCGGTAGACTCGTAATCTGGTGAACCGGGTTCGCGTCTCCGCTCCTCCACATGCAGCTGCTGGGTGACCTTGGGTTGGTCACACTTCTCTGAAATCTCTCAGCCCCACTCACCTCACAGAGTGTTTGTTGTGGGGGAGGAAGGGAAAGGAGAATGTTAGCCGCTTTGAGACTCCTTCGGGTAGTGAAAAGCGGGATATCAAATCCAAACTCTTCTTCTTCTTCTTAAAGAATTTTTTTTTCCAGAAAGACTCATTCTTGCTGTTGTAAGCTTAATATTTACAACCAGATGAAGGTTTCATTTTTGGAATGCTAAATTTTCAGTGTCATTTTTACAGTTATATCAAAAACCACTGATTTGGTTATACTATTAGAAATACATAGACTGATCATTATGAAATTATTGTGAGGTTTAATAAGTTAGCCGTTTATATTTGAACAACCTTTCTTCTGTACTTTATTGGAAGGAGAAAAAATAATAATTTCCTTAATAACTATATAAACAGTTTATTTAACTAAAACCATAACTTTATAGCATATGTATCCATGTTTGTTAACTGATGCGGTTAAACTTTTTTTTTTATTAAACCCAACCCTTAAGACTGGGTTTTAGCGCACATGAAAAACTTAAAAGAAATCCTTATTTCCTGATGAAAAGCCTTTGGACTGTAATGTAACTTAAATAGAAAACTATATTTAGAAAGATTTTTCCTCCAGAAGCATTTTATTTTAAAAATCCGGTTTTAATTTTTTTAAAAAAAACCGATTTTGAAAATTATTAATTGTGATTTTTATCCACCCTGTACGGCAACAAATACTGACCTTTCAAACGGTTGTTTCGAACTTCAGAAAAAACCATGCTGGCCGAAAGGATCCCAGTGCCTTCCAGCCCCGTGCCCATAGCCACCATTGACCTGGTACAGCAACAGACGGAAGATATCATGCCTCGGCCTGAGCCCAAGCTTCCTCCCAAGAAAACAAAGCACCAAGAAGAGCAGGAAGACGTCAACAAGCCTGCCTGGAGTGTCAGCTCTTCCCCGTGGGTGACTCTCGCCTATGCTCTCTATCAGATCAAGGAAATGGTCCAGCTCTCCAAAAGCAACCAGGTGCTCGAGAACCAGCCTTTGCAGGTAACCCGCGCTTTGCTGCCTAAAAGGTGTCTTTAGGAGGAGAGAGCGGGTATGACTCATTGTTGAAGGTTTTTAGGGTTCCAAGGTAACGTTCTCGGGGTGGACGCGATCATTGGTACCTGGCATCCCTTTAATTTGTGCCGTCAAACCGACAGCAGAGAAACGGGTTGCAAATAAGGCTTCTTGCACAGTTAGAGGGGGGCAACCCCCTCCAAAAAGCGGGAAATGGCTCAACTCATTCCCTAGCCTATTCTCCTGTTTTGACAGGTGTGCTTACCTGACAGGCGAAGGCCTCTTGCAAGGCTCCCTGAATTCCTAGCTGTTAAGCTTTGCATTCCAAAAGAAATAGCAATGGGGGGTATCTCAACCGCACAGATATGTCCATTGGGGTGTTTAGGGCAGTCTGGGAGTGGTGTACACAGGGGGGTTCTGGAGAAGAATTATGGGGCTTGCAGTGCTTTTCTCTTCTTTGAGGTGAACAATACAAGCCCCAGAAGGTTGTATCTTGGGGCTTGAGCCCACAAACTTCGCGGGTTGTCTCCATATGCAACATGGAAGCTTTTCCGATTGTGATTATTCAACAAAACTTATTAGCTGTTGCTTGAATACTGACTTGAGAGAGAGCTGCTTCATGCAACTACAGACTTAATCTACTGAATGCTTTACCACAAGAGGAGATAATGTGTTTATCTTACAACGGTGGGTTTTTTTGGTGGTTTTTTTTTAAGGGCAGATAATCAGTAGAAATTAGCCACAACAGCTATATGCAGCCTCCAAGCACCAAATATTTGCGGCAGGCTGATGCAGAGCAAGACTGGAAACAAAGCCAGTCTTCTAAGTACCTGGATTTTGGGAAGAAGGTTCTGTCACACACACACACACACACACACACGGGTTTCCCTTTAAATAAGGGCTCTCACTGACTTCATACATATATATATCTATATATCTATATCTATATATATCTATATATCTATCTATATATCTATATCTATATATATCTATATATCTATCTATATATATACATACACAGACACACGCACACACACTTAATCAAATGTTTAATTCACCGAATCTTAAAATGCATAAATGTGTGTGCAAGGAAAAAGAATCCAAAGAAAATAGCATTACAGTCGTACCTTGGTTCTCGAATGGAATCCGTTCCGGAAGTCCGTTCGACTTCCGAAAATGTTCGAAAACCAAGGCGCGGGTTCCAATTGGCTGCAGAAGCTTCCTGCACTCAATCGGAAGCCGCCTCAGATATTCGGCTTCCAAAAAGCGTTTGCAAACCGAAACACTCACTTCCGGGTTTGTGGCATTCAGGAGCCAAAACGGATGAGTACCAAGGCATTCGAGAACCAAGGTACGATTGTATTTGTTTTAATTGATGTGCACGGCCATCACCACCCTAGAAAAGGCATGCTCCCTTCTCAACATTGGAGAGGATGCTTCTTATAAGATAGCACCTATCACTTTTTAAAAACTTAATTGGTAAAAAAAAGAACCCCCCCCCCCAAACTAATAAGAATCTCCCGATTAATCAGGTACATTGTTGTGATCAATTAACTGGATTGTTGACAGTGTCCATTGCCCCACTTGGGACCAAGGTGTAGCCAGCCTCCTGTGTGATTTGCAGCACTGATTCACGGGGCCAAAATTTGGAGCAAAAGTCCCCGGGGGCCCCCCAGACACAACAGGGCTGGCCATTGCATTTTGAAATAAGTGAATAGACATTGCCATTTATAGAGCTCCCCTCACTCTGCAAGGCCAGAGTCTAAAATTACCAAACTCCACTAGTAATTTGCAGGCGTGTTTCTGCAACAAAAGAAGGAAAACATTCACATTGTTGTAAGGCAGCGGGGGAGCCTATTAACACTGCTGTTGAATCCAAAGTTTTGAAAAACCTGGTGTGTGTTTGCCTGAAAGTATGCTGTACTAGCTGTACTTCTTTAATGTACTGTTACACTCGAGCGACATTTGCCTTAATTCCACCAAGATCTTCACAAGCAGTTTAATCGGCTAATGACAAAATTATTAGTTTTGTCATCAAGAGGAGTGTCTGCCTCATAAAGCAGGCAGTTGAGCAGCTGTCTTAAAAATGAGATGAAATGTGTCCCTTCAGAGGTTGGCACTAATGATAGCTCCAGGGGTGTTCTTAGCCCCTTGGCTGCCGGGGGCGGGAAGCCAAGAGGCACCCCTGGGGGCGGGGCATTGCGGTGTGTGCGTGCGTCATGACATCATGACGCACGCGGTGCCCCGCCCCCGGGGGTGCTGGGCGGCGGATTCGGGAGACTCCCGAGGCCTCCGCCCGGCGGCGTCACCCCTTTGTGCCACGGCTGCTCGTGCCTGCGTGAGCAGCCGCTGCACAAAGGGGTGCTGGGAGGCGGATTCGGGAGTCTTTGCGGGCTGCAAAGACTCCCGAATCCGCCGCCCGGGCTCCCTTGGCGGAGCGAAAGTCGGGGCAGGGAGAAGGACGGCCCCTCTCCATGCCCCGGCTCTGCAAGCCAGCCAGCAGTGGAGCTCGGCAAAGGCAAGGGGCGGGCCAGCCAGGAGGGTATCTGTTCCACTACTATCTAAAGCACCCGGGGATAAGCATCTCAGCCCTTGAATGATAAATGTCACCCACAGTAGTCAGGAAAGAATATGGCCCGTTTGCAACCATCGGACCCAAGCTAGCAAGGAGATCTGAATACACAAGCCTGCTGTCATAATGGTCTGTGGGATTTGTTTAGTGTTTGGATTTTGGGGGGTCGTGTTAACTTTTAGCTTTATGTTTGCAAATTGTGGAAACGAACTCGTTAAAAATATTTGAGAAAATGTTACAACCCCCCCTTTTTTTTCATGAGTAGGAAAACAGCCTGCTGCTTAGTCAGTCTCCTGAAATATTCATAGCTCAGCTCCAGAAATAGCAAACCCTAACTCGCTGCGGCGCTAATGCAGAGGATTACACGGAAAATATGTCAAGCAAAGTTATGTGCGCAGGAGCACCAAAATATGTTAACAAGCCGACAGCATACAAATCAATATGGCTAACCTGATCCAAAACACCCACCCACCCCACTCACACAGGAAACCAAAGATCACCACAGCCAACCACAAATGAACAATCAAACGCTACGCCAATCGCGACCTCTCACTGCCAAAGAAACACAAGCAAACAACAGAGAACCAACACAAGCGACACTGATACCAAATCCTACATATATTAAGGAAAAACAGAAACATCATCTTCCCACCCATCCCACCCACTTCCTTCCCCCCCCTCCCTAATGTCTCAACAACTAAAATTGATCTGTAAAAATGTTTTATGGAAAAATATGAGACATTACACACACTTTGTAAACCAAGAAAATCTTTAATAAAATAAAAAGGGGGGGGGGAACCAAGCCATAGGGATGTGCTGCGTTATTGCATATGTAACATTTCGAGAGAATGTGTTTGGGGGTTTTTTGGCCTTAAAATACAACAAGTTTTTTTCATGCATGCTTCTTGGGGAAGAGCAGTTAGGAAAAGATAATAAGCAAGGTAAGTTTTTTTTTTGACATCTTGCTGTCCAACGTTTTTACCTGGATATGATAGCGCTTCCCCCAATTGCTTTTAATGCTTATGTGCTGTGCCGTGTATGGTTCTTTTTCGTTGCTGCTGCTGTTGTTCTGACAAGGCTTGCCTGGCTTACCTGCAGTGAAAGAATACGTGCGCTTTCCTGAGCAGCAGGGAAACCACAAGTATACATTTTTATATGGGGTCCTTTCTCTTTCCTAGAAAGCCGACGGTAGTCACGACTCTGCACCAGGCGTCCCTCAGAATCAAAGCAGTGATGCGTCTGCAGAGACTTCTGTACCTACGGCAGCTCCTGAAACCCATCTCAGCCCAGGCTGCCCTGATCCAGACCCAGCTCCTGCAGATTGCAGCAGGGCTCAGCCTCCCAAGGCTGGGCAGGAATAGGGCTTTGCTTCCTATCTTCATCTTTGCTGCATTGGATCCTGCTGTTTGCGGGGAGCTGAGAGGGATGCTGAAACGAAAAGCTCGAAACTGCAGCTCCCTTCACCTCGGCGATGGTAACCTGACACAGCACGCATTTTTAAACATTTAAGGTCTTTTTCTGTGTCAAAGCCCAATGGGCCTGTGGCAGGAAGGACTAAAAACCTAGGATGGCTAGGCCAGAAGAGGCCGCCGTCAAAAATAACGAGCAGAGGAGTTAAAATATTCCACACAAAACGCTTTTCAACCTTTGCGGGAACGAGGTTTGGGGGTCCATTTGTGCGTAAACAAAACGGAAATCTAACTTGGTAGTGGATTTAATTTGTGAAAGGAAAGTCTGCTTCGTTTCCGAAAGAGGAATGCTGCATTGCATTCTCTTGCTCGAGACAATGAATTATATTATTATTATTTAAAAATCAGTTCTTAGGGAAGGGGAAAAGAGAATTCACAGATATTTTTCTCTCCACCCACCCACCCTAAATCTATGTTAATTTATTGGGAGGCATATTAGTTTCCCAAGGAGAGATGCATAAACTACTGAAACTCTAGAGAGAGACTACGCTAGTTACCGTAAATACCTAAATGAAGGAGCGGCTTAGAATTCTGTCTTTTGTAAAGACTTTTCAGGAACTTTGAATAGCTTTGGGCCCAGTTGAGTTCTATGTTAAAAACAACTCTTTTGAACTGGCCAGGTTGCTGTTCACTGCTCTCTGGCCAGGCCACAGGGCATTGGTAAGGGCATTTAGACTGAATCAAAACTATTCGGCCGCCTACAACCCTTTTGTTTACGAGGCTGTGGGTTAGGCCTTGTGTTTGTGTTGTGTAGGTTTGGCGCCATGCATAAAAAAACCCACTTGACTGTAATGGTTCCGTATGTGAGAATATGGGACCCTGTTGACCCAACCCAACATGGGGGGGGAACAGTCTGTGGAGGTGACTCTTCCCTTTCCAACCGTGTTGCAGTCAGCTATGGGGTATTTGCGTTGATGCTGAGAGGCGGGAGCCACATATGCACATCTGGGACCTATGGCTCTATTTTCCTGGCTCACATAGGATGTCAGAATCCTTTTTTGGACTGGGGGACACCCAAGTCTTGCCAGGGAATACCCGTAACAGGATTCATGTGTGGTTTGTGCTGAAAGCACCTTTTGTTTGGTGCAAGAGAGGGGATCCTTGTGAGCTCGGCCGCTGCACCTCCTGATCAGGGCCAATATGTTTTATGATAGTGTAAAATTTATTTTATTGGGGGGGGGGGTGCGGTTATATTTATTTATAGCACAGGTGAGGAGCCTGCAGTTCTCTAGACTTTCCTAGGGCTACACATACCGTGATTCCTGACCATGGGCTGTGGCTGATGGGAGCTGGGGTCCAGCAACATGTTTTTTTTGGGGGGGGGGCAGACTGCCAGTTCCCCACTTGATGTACGGGGTACATTTAAAGTGCCTGTGGGCTGCCAAAAAGGGGTGGGACACAAATCCTAATGGTTCTTGGTTAGGAAAAGGTGAAATCATTAATATAAACGCAGCTGGAATGACAGGAGAGCCATCCTATGTAAATGAAAAACCGGCACAGTACGTCTTGAGCTGTTGCGATAACTCTTTGTGTTGCTTGTCAAATACACTGGCAGATTCAGGTTTCTTTTTCTTTTCATGTTTCCCAAATGTTAGTCGAACCCGATTTGCAGACTATAGCTGAGAAAAGAAACGCTATGGTAGCTGGGACAACCCAGCCAGGCATGTGGGGTATAGATAATAAAATTATTAACATTATTATTTATTCCAGGCCGAAGCCCTGAAGCTCAAGAGGGTTGCTAAAAGCTCTCTCTCGTGAGGAGCTGCTGCTTCAAAAGGGCAGGGTTGCCCTCATACTGAAAGGCGGCACAGAGCCAAACCTCTGTTGTCTTCTGGCAGCCAAGCGACGTGGCAAATGGCTGTGTTTGCCTCCCCCCTAAGCACTTACACCCCCTGGGCAGACCAGCCTGTATACTAAGATTCATTTCCTGAACTGGCTTTTGGGTGGCGACAGGGAGAGACATTACATTGGATGTAACTGAGACAATGGCAGCAGGCGATCGATCCTTTTAAAAGGCAAACAAAAATGTACAGCCTGGTGTCCACCCCCCCCCAGGTGTTTTGGACTACATCTCCCATCAGCCCCCGCCCCCAACACAACAGTGTGACCCTGAGACTTCTGGGAGTTGTAGTCCAAAAAGGCTGGCGTGGGGCTCCAGGCTTGGTGAAGGCTGCTTTCAAGGAAGCATGTCAGATTTTCAGGTCTCTTCTAGGTAGGCAAAGCTGCGTGGGGTCACTTTGGCATGAATGCAGACCACATAACGGAATACCTCAAGCTAGGTTGTGAGGAAGGCAAAAAGAGCTGGTTTTCGCCCCTCAGATTTCCGCATGGAATACTATGGGGTGTTCCCAATGCATAAGCCTTACAGAATCTAGGCGCGGACACCTGGGACCAAACAACAGAGAGTAGTTGATAAGTGTTGTTTTGTTTTGCACTTCCACTTAAATGTACTGTAAATTTCTCATGACTTGTTTAAGTGTCCTTTAAAAGAGAGAGGGAGAGAATCAGAATTGTATTTATTATGTTACAGCTGGGGTACGTGCGTGTGGAGGTTAGGAAACAACCAAGCAGATGACAGGCTAAAAACAGTTTAAAAATAACATAAAATAAAATATTAAACCCTCTCTTTAGCTAATTCGTAGAGAGATTCACATGGCTAATGTTGCCAGTAACACCTTAGTGTGCAGCAGCTGCGTTTTGACGCTTTCAGCTTACGCGTTAACGTTTACACATCTGAATTGTCTGTTGAACCTGTTCCTTCGTTACACGCGGGCGACGAGACCGTACACGGGTTTTCGTATTTGTGACAATTGTTAAGATGTAGTGAGAGAAATAAAATTTCACTGTATATGTAAAACAGATCTCTGGCATTGCTCAATTATTATTACGTCCAGGCTCCTACAACTGCATGGAGTTGGCACAGATAACTATATATTTGTGGACAGTGGGACTGTAAAGTTTTAAAATTGTGGACAGTGGGATTGTGTGCTTTTTAAAAAAACACGGAAAAACCATGAAGGGACACAGCTGCTTTTTTATCTTTTGCAGACGCCTCATCAGGGGAGCCAACCTGGGCCCCAGGTTATGGGTGCCCGTGACATCATGATGTCACACTCCGATGTGATGTCATGACGTCACACGAGCCCCCTGGCCTTAGAACCCAACTTCCAGTGCCACCAGAAGTCAGGTTCTGAGGCCTCAGAAGCATCTCCGAGACGTGGCTTCCAGTGTTTCCCGAGGCACTGGACATTTTGCTGGGGGCCCTGTGATGTGGTTGCTGAGCACCCACAACTAAAATTTTGTGGGGGCTCAGGCACCCAGAGCCCCCTAAAATTGGCACCCCTGCGCCTCATTCCCCAGAAATTCACCAATCACTGAAAACCAATCATAGAGGCACTTTTGTGCAATAAACAATCTTACTGATTTATTGGGGAGCCATTTTGCTCATCCTTGGTATTTAATAGCTCAAAATGGTATGTCTGCTGTTCTCCAGACCCACCATTTACCCATCTGAACTCTAGCCCTATAGGGAGTGGGCAAAATATCAGTGGCAGTAACCTTCACTTCCTTGCCCATTCAAAATCTCGCTGCTCCTCATCCTGGGTTGTTGCTGGATACAGCTGCTCTTTGCAAGACTCCCCTCCTGGCGACAGCGTTGGGAGTCTTTCGGCTCATGCCTCTACTTCCTCTACTTTGAAGAGAATGTTGTGCCTGAGCAGCCCCTGCCTTTTGAAGTCCCCTTGGGCGGTCGAGCTCATACTGATTTGAATCTTGGCTGTGATCTCTCTCTCCTCTCCCCCTCCCCAGGTTCCCAAGATTTCGGGATGTACTTAACTATATCTTTCCCCTCTTTTTTTAGCTTTGCATATAATCCTTGTGAGGTAGAAAGATAAAGACTTTGAACCGGATTATCCACCTGAGAAAGGGAAAATAAAGGGATCGGCTCAGCATGCAATGTATTGAATACACACCAACAGCAGCTCTCAAAATCACACACCCCACCCCTACAAGAATCTCTCCTAACCCATATCAAATGCTCCTTTGCGGAGTGTTCCGTTAGTTCCATGCAATAAAATATTATTATTATTATTATTATTAATTAATTAATTAATTAATTAATTAATTTTTCTCCCGCCTTTCTGGCTGGGTTTCCCCAGCCACTCTGGGCAGCTTCCAGCAAAAGATTAAAAGAACATTAAGAGAATTTAAAACATATCATGCATGTGATACACAACAAACAGGCTTGTTTTATTTAAAATAAAACATTCAGCACCGCTTGTGATACAGCAGAGACCAAGCTGTGCGCTTGTACGCCACAGTATATGTTTTTTCTTTAAATCGTTTTTATTTGGTTTTTACAATACAAAATTACAAAAAAAAAATCAATTCCATATCCATATATAGATATTGCTCTGAATCTCAGAACTTCCCTCCACCCCTTCCCTGGAGTCCCCTTTTAATAGTTTAAAACTGCATCTTCTCCAGACTCTTAATATCGTTCCATATTTCCCATGACAAATGTTACACTGCAAGTGAAATCAAAATCCTGCCAATGTTTCCATCTGCTTACTGTGGTCTCTTAAATAAGTTACGAATTTTTCCCATTCTTTATTATAAAGTTCTTGTCCTCTCGGTTCCTGAGTTTTCCAATCAACTTTGCTATTTCAGCATAGTCCGCCTGCTTGTAGGGACTGTGTCCCTAAGAGTCCCCACAGTGTATGTATGGAAGGAAGAACAAAACCCCACTTGCTGGCCTGCCCAGAGCTGCCCTAGATGTCCAGGCATTCAGCAGAGAGTTGGGAAGACAAGTGCTTGTACCCACAGCTGTATGGATGTGGGGCCTGTAAGATGCTGTGGGCTTACCCCCCCACAAACACACACCATGCAGTGTTGGAAAATGCTGCCCTCCCTCTACCACAGGATACCTACTTATTCCAAAACAGGATAAGGGAATAGGGAAGAGGATAGGGAAGAGGATAATTGCAGCAGAGCTACAACTCCCTCTTAAACCATCAGAACCATGTTAAAACCAAAGACTGACAACTTTGGTTCACCCTCGCCTTTCGAAAATAAAAAAATTAGTTTAAAATGGCTTTAACCTCTTTCTGGATTTCTGAGCTCAACACCCCAGAAGTTGAGTCTTTTGACAATCAGGCAACCAACCATATAAAAGTGGTCCTCTTTCCCCCCTTATTTTTGTCAGCAGGGAGGAGATTTCCCTGCAAGCCTCTGATTTGGAATAAAAAAACAAAAGTCTTGTAGAAGTTCCGGAATAAAAAAACAAAAGTCTTGTAGATTTCCCTGCAAGCCTCTGATTCGGAATAAAAAAACAAAAATCTTGTAGAACTTCAGTACCTTTGGGAAGCACATGTGTTCTCCGATAAAGGTTGCAGAGAGAGACCTGATGCGGCACAAGAGACTCCTTCGGAAAATCTTGGTTGCCCCCTGCAGTGCAGTTCAGAAAGCAGAACCTTTCAAAGTCCGTTCTGTGAATTCTCGCCCACTTGCAAAACTGTGCTGCGTTTCCCTCACTACCTCCGGACAGTGTGACTCAGAGAACTTCTTTACTGAAAAAGTTTTGCCTAAGTTGTTCCTCTTCCTTGGCGGTTTCATCCACCTCACAGGGCTCTGTTTGGCGGTCCGGCTCTGCCTCGGCCTCTGGATTAAAAAGTTGCTCTTCTAAGGCGGCCCCTCCCAAGCCGTACTGCTCGTCGTGGGCGGCCGCTTCTTCAGGCGACACGTGTGGATGCCCCAGGACAAATTTTGCAAATCTAGGGGTGGGGCAGGAGAGATCATAAAGCGCCGTATATAAAAGTGCCACTTGGAAACTCTCGCCTGCTACACCCACTGCGTTCTTGGCACCGGCAATATCCCCCACATCTTTCAATATACGTTTGCGTCTTAGAGCACATTTCAAGAGGAAGGAAATGGGCAAAGCAAGTATAAGCCAGCACTGGTCGCCAGTTATACCTGGACTATGATGAGGAATACTTGCTGGCACAACTAACAGGTGGATAGTAGGAAGTGGCTCTCAACCTTCTTTCCATCTCTTTCTGTTTCGTTACCATTCTTATTTCCTCCTCTCTAAGTATTCTACTATTATTTTTCTTAATTATTTTATCTTACTGAATTTGGGTAAGAATTGCATGCGGGTGAAGGTGATGTATAGTCCCTGTGTGAAAGGCAGGGAAGGGAAAATCTCTCGGTAGTAGTAGTAGTTGTTATTATTATTATTATTATTATTATTATTATTATTATTATTATTATACCCTGCCCACCTGGCTAGGTTTCCCCAGCCACTCTGGGTAGCTCCCAACAGATTAAAAACACGATAAAAAATCAAGCATTAAAATTTTCCCTAAACAGGGGTGAGAGGCTGAGATATGAAAGGGACGCCCCCAGTTATGAGCTGGCAGGACGTACCCTTTTTTGTATGGGACAAAAGATATATCTGGGAGAGAGGATTCTGTATTTACCTGTCTACTTACCTGTCTCTACTACCTTTTCTCTGTTCTTTTATTCTTTTGCTTTTTTGTGTGCAATTACTTTTTTATTGCAATGTGAAAAGAGTTAATAAAGCTTTCTCCAACCCCCAACCCCCCAAATAATAATAAGGGCAGTTTATAACTTGATTAAAACTCAACAACAGCAACAACTCAGCTTAATAAGTGGCTCCTAGATTCAGCCTACACCAGGGATGGGGAACTGGTGTCCTTGCCCCCAGATGCTGTTAAGACTCCACCTCCCATCAGCCCCAGCCCTATGGCCAATAGGGATGATGGGAATTGTAGTCCAACAACATTGGGAGGACCACAGCTTCCCCGCACCCCTGGCCTAAAGCAAACAAATGCTTCCTTAACTTCCTTCTCCTACAGACTCGCTTTGGGGGAAAGCCACCCCTTTCTTTCAGAAAGCCACTTTGTGAGTAAATTCTGCCTCAAGACTCTCACCAGCTGCAGGCTTGTGGCACCGCCATCAGCTAAGATCCACACTTACACCTCCCCTGCTGCTCTGATGAAGAGTTCTGCGGAACTCAAAAGCTGGCATGCTATTCTGTGAAATTTTGATTGGCCTAAAAAAGAAGAAGAAAGTTCCTACCTTTGTGGCGACTGCAGCTTCACCACTGCTACCCACGAGGGGAAATCGGGGTGACGGCAGAAGGTTCGTAGGTCCTCCAAGGCCTTGAGGGTCTCCTGTTCACCCTGCTCCCGATACTCTTCTTCAGTCAAGTAGCGAACCTCCACCTTTCCTGATTTGAAGAGCCGGCTGGCTTTTCTGAAAAAGAGAAAACAGAAGGCCATAGCTGGCGGATCAAAAGCTGCTCCGTGGATTTGAAATACAAAAAAAGTGTGTGACAATGGGGAATTAGAACTTGTTGGTAGCCGCACGGTAAAGGTGAAGGGACCCCTGACCATTAGGTCCAGTCGTGTCCGACTCTGGGGTTGCGGCGCTCATCTTGCTCTATAGGCCGAGGGAGCCGGCGTTTGTCCGCAAACAGCTTCCGGGTCATGTGGACAGCATGACAAAGCCGCTTCTGGCGAACCAGAGCAGTGCACAGAAACGCCATTTACCTTCCCGCCGGAGCAGTACCTATTTATCTACTTGCACTCTGACGTGCTTTCGAACTGCTAGGTGGGCAGGAGCTGGGACCGAGCAACGGGAGCTCACCCCGTCGCAGGGATTTGAACCGCCAACCTTCTGATCAACAAGCCCTAGGCTCTGTGGTTTAACCCACAGCGCCACCCGCTTGGCCACTGTAATTGATCCTAAACAAGACAGTGCCCTCCCCACCAGGCTGCAAACCATATATATAACACTAGGGAACAGGGAAGGAAGGAATGTTTTCAAATAACAAATGCTACGAGGCAAACATTTTTTTAAAAGCTTTCCCTTCTCCTTAGCCCTGCATTTGCAAATTAAAACACCGATTAAATTTTAAATTACATTTTAAACTAATCTGATTAAGATTAAAATGCTGCTTGATTTTTGGGGAGGAATTCGACATGGTGCTATGTTGGCATTTCCATCTGAATGGAGTAAGTCCTCTTCTCCTCTCTGGAGCCAATTTGGGGAAGGCACAAGGGCCAGAGAGGTTGAGGGAAAGCCCCATTGTGGAAGCCAAGGTCCTTCTGTGCACGGAGCTTATTCACTGGCTCCTGCCCAATATTCCTATTTTTATATGTGTGTTCCTAAAACAGCACCTGCCTTTAAGCCCCTCACGACATCCTTTGCTGGGCACCTTCTTTAAAAGGCAGGGTGGAAAACAAACTGTCCCTTCTTGCGAGTTGTGAAAGCAGCTGCACTTAACAGAGACGCAAGATGTGCTGGAAAAGGTGCACTTGTGCATTATTTTAGAATGCGCCATTTGTGCAATCTTGTGTATTATCGACGAGAGTAGCATACTGCCAAAGAATACACAGAATATAACAAATGGAGGCCCATATTAAAGGATGACCATGACAGACTCCCACCCAGTCCCTTCCAACCCATACTTTCTCCAGACCCAATAAAAATTGTATTTCTTAAGTGGCATGATCCAAGCCAACACATGTGGGCAGATCCTGTATTCCATACACATTAAACGGGGTTGTTCATCCAGTGGTTTAGCAACCCAAAAGGATACTAACCTGCCAATGTACCAGAATACTCTAAGAGGATAATGCAGGATTTTTGAACACAGCATGGTGACGATGACTGTATAGGCAACCACTGGAATGGAAATGCCAACGTAAATAAAAACCAAGCCTATAAATTGTAGCGTCCACATCAGAAGGTTCATACTTTGTTCACTCTTGAGCGGCCCATGCTTGTAACAAAAGCCAAAACTGATGGATCCGACTATCAGGCAATACCCTGGAAAAGCAAACGACAAAACCATACAAAGATCAACAAGGAAGAAACTCAACTTCCTTAGCCTGTTTCAAGCTAGTAAATTGCCCCTTGCCCCTCAGCAACTGGAAGGGAGCTTCCATGGTGCTGCAATGTCGCACGTACAAAAGACAGGCGAGCTAATCTTTTTGATAAATTTATTTGCAAAAGTCTGCTTTCCACCTCGTGGAATAAAGAGAACCCTGTGGGCAAGTACACAGTAACCTCTTTTATGTGAATAAACAAGCTGAGGTAAAAAAAAAACTAAGGGAAGATTTTAGCATCTCATTTGGACAAAACTTTAAAAAGAAACTCAAGTGAGCCATATTACGAAGCCGGATTCCTTCCCTATTTACTTGAAGCAAGTCCCTACTGCCTTCAGCAGAGCTTACCCCCAATGTAAGTGTGCACAGGATTTCAGCCTAATCGCAAGGTCCCACAACAATGGCCATTGTTTATCGGGCACCCTGCTCATCACGGTAAACCGTGGGCAATGGTTTACTGTGACCCTATTGGTCTCACCCCCTTTGCTCTTTCCTGCTGTTGCCAGGGAGAAACAAACCATGATCACCGGCTTAGTGTTACATCCAAACAAACCACAATCAGTACGACAAGTGCAAACCTTAGTTACAGGTTGGGTGAAACAAACCATGACCTTCAATTTAGATGTAGTGCTAAGCTAGAGGAGAGTAGTTGTGCTCATGCCCTGCTTACAGGCTTCCCATAGATCTCTGGCTATTGTGAAAACCTGATGCTGAAGTTGTTGTTGTTATTATTATTATTATTATACCCGGAGGCCTCAGGGTGGTTCACAAAAAAGATAACAACATAAATAATCAGAATAAAAACAACAACCCAATAACCCCTCCGAAAAGAACCACATTTTTAAAGGGCATAGGATGTCAAACAGATCAACCAAAGGCCTGGTTAAAAAGGAACGTTTTTGCCTGGCGCCTAAAGGTGTATAATGAAGGTGCCAGGCGAACCTATCTGGGAATCCACGGCAGAAAAGGCCCATTCTCGTGTTGCCACCCTCTGGACCTCTCGAGGAGGCACACAAAGGAGGGCCTCTGAAAATGATCTCAGGGTCTGGGTAAGTTCATATGGAAAGAGGCGGTCCTTGGGGTATTGCGGTCCTGAGCCATTTAAGGGTTTATAGATTAAAACCAGCACTTCGAATTGGGTTCAGGAACTAATTGGTAGCCAGTGCAGCGGACCAAGATCGGTGTAATATGCTCAAACCTCCTGCGTCCAAGCCTGGAGAACTTCTCTTGCGTTTCTTAGATATTGTGGCAAGGAGCAAAATAAGCAAGATTGCTGCGTTCAGAAGGAACCATTAACTATGACTTGTGAACAAAGCCAGTGGCTGTAACTTTAAAACCTTAGAGGGGGAAGTGCCATTTTAGAAATTTTCCGTTTTATGAATGACGATGCCTTCTGTGTTACACAGCCTAATGTTCACTTTCAGTTTTCTGCTTCTATTCATTCTCTCACCTAGTACATAGTGCGTGCAGTGGTGCCACAGCCATTTCAAATCCTCTTTCCACGTGTAAAGAAATAGAGGGAAGAAAACCAGCAGCCGCTCATTAAAATCCAGAAAGTGCTTACCTAACGATGGGGGCGGGTGGAGGAGAGAAGATAAAAGGGAGGCGGGTGAACAAAAATGGCAATTTATTTGTTTGTACATATACTAGTGGCCAAATTGTGAAAACCTTTTGGAGAAAGTGTATTTCCAAGGTTTGATGGCTCATAACACCACTTTTTTGGGGGAGTAATACGATAAAATTATGTATCAACGGAAAGATATAAAATTCTTCATTAAATTATCTTTCAATTGATATATAATTTTATGGTATTATTCCCCAAAAAAGTGGTGTTATGAGCCACCATTGCCAAAACAAGATGACACCTGATTGGCTCTCTCTAAACAGTCCTTTTTCTGGTTATTTGGCTATATCATTTGATATAATAATAATAATAATAATTATTATTATTATTTATTTATTTATTTATTTATTTATTTATTTATTTATACCCCACCCATCTGGCTGAGTTTCCCCAGCCACAGATAATTGAACAAACCTTGTTGCATTACATTCTTCATTAAATTATCTTTCCATTGCTATATAATTTTATGGTATTACCCCCTCAAAAAGCCATCATTGCCAAAACAAGATGACACCTGATTGGCTCTCTCTAAACAGTCCTATTTCTGGTTATTTGGCTATAACTTTTGATAGAATACTGATAATTGAACAAACCTTGTTGCGTTACATTCTTCATTAAATTATCTTTCTATTGATATATAATTTTATGGTATTACTCCAAAAAAAGTGGTGTTGTGAGCCATCAAACCTCGGAAATACACTTTCTCCAAAAGGTTTCCACAGTTTTGGCCACTAGTGTACATATAGGTTCATGCGCACGGGGCCCGTCGTTTGCTAGATACGACAATCTATCCCCCCCAAAAAAAAACCTGACACAAATGCAGGCCATTAGTCCGACAGTACGTTTCAAACAACGGTTTCGTAAATCAGAAGTCAGGTGAACAAGGACGTCTTATCACATTTCCTAAAGGCTGTGCGAATGTGCGACAGAGCTGTCACGATCATGTTAGCACCCATGTCAACACATTAACACAATCGGGGAGGGCAGGGGTCACATCAGCCTGGAATGTGGAGAAACCGGATGCAAAAGACACAACTTTGCCTAAAGCGGGTAAACAGGCTGCATTCTCAATCAGATAAAGATGCGTCTCATTTACAGTCGTACCTAGATTTTCAAACAGCTTAGTTCTCGAAAATTTTGGCTCCCGAAAACCACAAACCCAGAAGTGACTTCCGGTTTTTTAACATTCTTTTTGAAGCCAAATGTCCGCCAGGGCTTCCTCAGCTTCCGATTGGCTGCAGGAGCTTCCTGCAGCCAATCAGAAGCCCGCTTTGGTTTCCGGACATTTTGGAAGTCAAACGGACTTCCGGAACGGATTCTGTTGAACTTCCAAGGTACGACTGTACTTTTAATTCTTACTGGTGTGTTACCTACATCCAAGTACCAGGCTAATGAGCTTCCTGGAAGAACGGAATCATTTATTGAACAATCGTCAGAAATTCGGCTGCGACGTGTTGTTGTTTAAAGGAATCGTACGTCGATAACATCATTTCTTTCGGGAGCCCAGGAATGGACGAAAAGCTAATTCACATTGAAAAGCAGAGTTTAGCATCGATACACTGATCTAGCCTGTATTATGTTATCAGCAGTACACTTACCTTGGGAATAAATCTTCTAAGCATCAAAAGAAGAAAGACTAGAGTGGCAAGGACACCGAATGTGACTCCAGCAGAATAATAGAATGTGATACTCCTGTTTTGAGAGCAGAGGGGTGCTGTTAGAACTTTTGCGGACAGGCAAGTGGTTTCAGGCGAAAAACACAATTTTACTAAAACTTTAGAGACCTATGGGCAAGGATACCTATACATAGAACATTATTTGACCTTCCTTGAATATACCATAAGGAACATCCTCAATCTCTCTCTCTCTCTCTCTCTCTCTCTCTCTCTCTCTCTGGGTCCCTGCATAGACTCAGCTCACAACCCTCTTATTTTTCTCCTCCTAAGCTCTGCTTGGGAAATATTAACATGAATTAGAGCAGGCATAGGCAAACTTGGCCCTCCAGATGTTTTGAGACTACAATTCCCATCATCCCTGACCACTGGTCCTGTTAGCTAGGGGTGATGGGAGTTGTAGTCCCAAAACATCTGGAGGGCCGAGTTTGCCTATGCCTGAGTTAGAGGCATGGGGTGACTGGCTGCCTCTGACTCCAATTCACCAGTCCCACCCTCTCCATTTCCAACCATCCCATGCCAAATATCCCAATCGTACAGAGCCTTCTACCTGTGTTCAAGCAAACAGGTATAACGCTCCCCCTTCAGACTTTCCCTGCTCAACATGGGAAGGCTGGAAAGCCAAAAAGTGAGGCTACCTGGGGTTGTTGTTTTTTGGTCTCATCTCTCTCTTTCTTAACGGGTGAGCTGTCTAGCTGTCTCTCCCCAGCAGGTGGACTGTTTGCAAAAAGGTTTCAAAAACCACCACGGCTACGATATGTTTCTTAGATCAGATTTTGTGCGGCGGAAGGGGGAAGCTCTGTGCAAACAGATTTCCTGCAATTCTGGATGAAACAATAGAAGTCAACATATTTAAGGCACAGTTCTCCCCTGGTCATATATATATATATATACAGTGAGAGACGAGTGGTTGGTTTTTCAGCGCAAAAGTGGTGCACGTGGAAGACCTCAGCTTTCCCCTATGCCCACTAACAAGGGTTTATGTCTCTAAACCCTCTTCCCCACCGCAACCCAAGTGCTTTTCTTCCAGCCAACGGAGCACCACGTTTTCATGAACAGCAAGTTAAAAGTCATAAGGGATACACCCAGTGAAGTAGAGCCGGCTCTCACCTGCTCAGATTATGCGCAAAATGAAAGAGAAGGACGCCGGTGAGAAACAGCAGAAAGAGTGTCCAATCCAACACTAGAACAGAACAGAACAAAAAAAAAAATGGGGGGAGTCCAAGCTGCTTCATTTTTAAGCAAGTCGCCCCCTTATTGTGCATCCTCCTTCCGATAACACAAGCGCACTTCACGAACAGATTAAATAAAGTGACTCACTGTTTAGTTTTGTGTGTACCGTGTAGGGTGTTTTGTTCATAGGCTGCACCCAGAAACAGGTTTTCTCTCCATACAAGCTCACTGATATTGTGGTTTCATTAGACACGCCTGGTTGCCAAATATTGTTAAACAGGCACTTGAAAAAGGCAAGCAGATTTTCAGAGCTTTGGCAATTTCGTTCCTCTGGGATGGACATCACCTCGAATGTTTCGCTGCTGCTTATCTTCACCTATAAAGAAGATACCTGAATTATTCCTCTCGTCTCAGGACAGGGATAGGTAGGCTGTGACCCTTCGCTTGTTGCTAGTCTATGGTTCCCATCATGCCTGATCGCTGGCCATCCTGCCAGAGGCTCATGGGAGTTGAAGTCCAACAATATCTGGAGAGCCACATCGCTATATTACCCAGAAGTGGGAGATACTTATTCCATGTTCCCGCTCTTTTCAGAAAATCAATGTGTTGAAGGCACTCTGATTGAGCCCAGAGGGACAGATCTATCCAACAAACTGTCTCTCCAGAGGAGCCTGGGAACTTTAGATCTGCGGCACGGAGCAGATCTCCCTCACCAAAACTAAAATTCCCAAGATTCTGAGTACAAAATCAACCTACGCTTGCAGTGGAGATGTCTACATGCCATGCATTCCTGTACATATCTAGTCTGAGGTAAGTCCTATTGAGTGCAATGGTACTCCCAAGAAAGCATTTGGGATTTCAGCCTTAAGACGCGTACCAGAACTAAACACAATGCTCTAAATCCCATTATCCAAAATTTCCACTGGAATCTGCTCGCTGACCTGCAACACAGACTCCCAAAAGCAGATTTAGCTGTACATCTGCCTTTCTTCTCTCTTTTTTAATTGCTTTATTAGTTTTTTTTTTAAAAGAAAAAAACAGTCAACTAACGAAAAACCAAAAGGCAATACAAATTCCAAAAGGTGGATTTCTTACAACACTTCTATTGTGACTTCCAATCACACCATCGAGCGTCCTGGGTTACTTTTATGTAACACACTTTTCGTTATCACTCCAGTCTTATCCCATATCATTAATTCTATAAGATTTTCTATGTTTCTACAGGGGTCCTTCTAAGCCTGCCAGAGAATTCACGTTTTTACAATGCTCTTTAAGATATTTTCTGAAAATATCCCACTCTCTAATAAACGTTTGGCCTGCATTATCTCTAATTCTTCCTGTTATCTTTGCTAATTCTGTAAATTCTAATAATTCTATCTGCCAGTCCACTTTGGTCGGGATAGAATACTAAGATTCTTGCTGTAGCCTTTCCTGCTGCGAAATATTTATGATACCATATGCTGTCGCGGATTTTTACATTTGTTCCTGCGCTTGTCTTGCAAAGAGGCCCACTCAAAAGAAAGGTGTTGATATGTCACAAAGGTTCCCTACCCACAACAGAAAGGAAAGCATGTCACATCTCCCATATTCTCCTACACAACACCCATTCTGACAACATGTGGCAGTTTTCTTCCAATACATTACTCTCCATCTTAAGAACTGTATTCTTTAGGGAGAAGAACAGTCACCACGTTCCCTTGGGATGAATGAGGCAAGGACTGGGGCTGTACCTGAATAGTTGACCAAATATTTTTCAACTGTATCTTTCCATGTGGAATGTAGCAGTAGCAAGCCAGTTCTGAACTATGGCCGTCGTCCATCGTCTCCAAGTGCCTACAGTTATTCTCTAGACGGAGAAAGAAGAAGGCGTCACAAAGTTTGGAGAGGCATGCAAGTCGCTCGGACATTTTTCTGCTGCAATGTGTAATAATATGCAGTATAGGCCTACACCGATTTCCCCAGTTACAAACCTTGATCGGCAGCGTACTGTATTTTTAATAGGTGTGATATGCCGGCACTGCAAAATCCACTGCTAAACCCCCAAATTCTTACCGCTGAGACTGTTCCAACAGAGAAGCTGTTGCGACTCTTCCTGTCCAATCCTCAACAGTTCCCCCCCCTTCCCCCTTCCAGCAAAAAAATATACTAATGTGCTTTACTGTACTGTGCTTTACTGTACTGTGTTAGGCTGCAGGCATGCAGCCCATGGAAAAACTGCATTGATGCAACTGCCTGGTCTGCAGCCCCACCATAACGCTGGGAGTAAACCGGGAACTGGCTTTTCATGTAGTAACTTGAAATCATGCTACACTATTCAGGCTACAATCCTAAAGTCCCCGGGGCCATAAGATCTGTGTGCATGAAGAGTGTTTCTGAAGATGAGAAGATGCATTGCTCTTGCTACTGTGGAATAACATTCAGCTTCCGCTAATCTGGGTTTAGGGGAAAGTAGTGCAACATGACTGGAAACAGCAGTTGAACAGATTAAAATATTTGGATCTCATCTTACTGATTTCGTTAGAGAAGGGGTTGTTACTTTTCTAATTGCTCTCCTTGGCTGATAAGTATCCCTAAACACAGCACCCACTGCACAAACCAAAGTGGAAAATGACTTTGGAAGTGCTGTAAATATTTCAACAAATTCCACATTAATAGGGCCATTAATTTTTTATTTTTTATTTGCTTCGGTGGCCCACATGCTGCTTCAAAACAGGCAAGCTTGCAGTTAAAATGCATGAACCCAGCAGCTGCCAAAGACCTAAGGTAGGCATGTCCAACAGGTAGGTCGTGATCTACTGGTAGATCACTGGACGTCTGTGGTAGATCACTGGTAGATCACTGGCTCCCCCCAAAGAAACTCAGCAACTTTGGCTCCCCTAAAAAACCTCTACATCTTTGCCCTGAAGCCCCCAAAACAGGGCTTTCCTTCCTAAAAAAAGCTCAACAACCTTGACCTGAACCCCCCAAAGGGGGTAGATCACTGCCAGTTTTTAACTCTGTGAGTAGATCGCAGTCTCTTGGAAGTTGGCCACCCCTGACCTAAGGCATGGGTAGGCAAGCTAAGGCCCATGGGCTGGATCCGGCCCAATCACCTCAATTCAGCCTTTGGACGGTCCGGGAATCAGCGTGTTTTTACATGAGTAGAATGTGCCCTTTTATTTAAAATGCATCTCTGGGTTATTTGTGGGGCATGGGAATTCGTTCTCGTCCCCCCCAAAAAAAAATATAGTCAGGCCCCCCATAAGGTCAGAGGGACAGTGGACCGGCCCCCTGCTGAACAAGTTTGCAGACCCCTGACCTAAGGTCTAACTTCAAATGACAATAAATGGATGGATATTAGGTAAATTTGGAACTGTGGGTCACCATACCAAACCATTTTGGAACCACTGCTCTAAGTCTTCCGTAACATCAGCCAACCCTCCTCGGGCACAAGTTCATACTGTCATGGGATTCTACCCAATATTGATCCAGAGTAGATTCCAATGGATAGTTAGCAGAGTAAAAACTTAAAACACGTTGCAGGATTCCTAAGAAATAGACCAGAGGCAATTGTATTTCATCCAGCAGAGCTTTGCTGCTACTGAAGGCAAATGAGCAAAATGGTCACAGATCTGATACATTCAGGATTGGCACTGTCCATGAGAAATCCAATTGCAGCAGACTCAACTTAAACTTACAGTAACTTATAATAAGTCTAAAACTTAACAATAAGCATGCTATGTACAGAACACCACACCAGAAGGAAATGAGATAGGAAGTGAAACCCAGGCTACTTCTGGCCTTACTTTTATAGTCAGCGTGAGCTTGACAGAAAAGATAAGAGAATCAGTTTAAGCCAGCTGTACTCAGCTTCTCGGAAGGAATAACACAAACATCATGAACCTTCTGCTTGTTTCTTTCACACAGAGAAGCTTCCAGAACCCTCTTGAATTAATTAAAATAGGAAAGATCTCTACACATCAGATCGATATTTTCAGAAGAAGAAGAGGAGGAAGAGGAGTTTGGACTTGATATCCCGCCTTTCACTCCCCTTGCAGGCATGGCCAAACTTGGCCCTCCAACTGTTTTGGGGCTACAATCCCCATCATCCCTGACCACTGGTCCTGTTAGCTAGGAATGATGGGAGTTGTAGTCCCAAAACAGCTGGAGGGCCAAGTTTGGCCATGCCTGCAAGGAGTCTCAAAGTGGCTAACATTCTCCTTTCCCTTCCTCTCCCACAACAAACACTCTGTGAGGTGAGTGAAGCTGAGAGACTTCAGAGAAGTATGACTAGCCCAAGGTCACTCAGCAGCTGCCTGTGGAGGAGCGGAGAATCGAACCCGGTTCACCAGATTACAGAGTCCACCACTCTTAACCACTACACCATGCATTACTAAGAAATGCAAGCTGACACATATATCTTAGATCAATATCATTGTGCCCTGAGAATTGTTTTGAAGCACCTGATGATGCAGAACTGAATCTCAAAGTTACAAACCAGCACAAAACTTTGGGAGAGACTTAGAGGGGATACCAGCCATTTAGGTTTGCGGTTAACAGAGCTTCTGATCAGTAATGTGGATGGGAGATCACAGCGTGCGTCACACAAACATGTACATATATCGTATAATTGCAATATAAACATGAAGCTGTTTAGTCTCCCATATTCTGGTTACTGGATCACAGGCCAAGGGTTGATTGATATTTGCACACAGCTAGAATATTTATGGGCAGCAAAAACTGCCAAGACAAAGTACTGAACACACAACCAGAGAGAAAAAGTAAACACACAAGCCTATCCCATGTTTACACAAATTACATAAATCCCTACTGAATGGCAGTAGCAGGTATGGGGAACCTGTGGTCCTTCAGAACCATATAATCATAGTGTTGGAAGGTATCCCCAGGGTCATCTAGTCCAACCCCCATTAGTCCAACAACATCTGGAAGCACTACAGCTTCTCCCGTCCCCAAGGTCATAGGCAGGAGTGGCAACTTGGATACAATATTGGAGGGGGGGGGTCCAGTCCAGATAAGCCCTGCTCCACTTGAACACGACGCAGCACAAGCACACCATTTGACCATTTGAATGGCAAGGCCCATCAACTTTGGGGGGCCTCGGTCCCCCCACAATTGGGGGGGAAAGGGACCTCAGCCCCCTAGGAGTTGGCTCCTATGGTCCTAGGAGTGCAGCCTAGCCCTGGAATCGGGTGCATGTTTACTCAGAGGTAAATCCGACCACCTTTCTCAACCTTGGGTCCCCCAAGAGGTTTTGTTGGACTACAACTCCCATCATCCCTAGCTAGCAGGACCAGTGGTGAGGGACGGTGGGAGTTGTAGTCCACCAACCTCTGGTGACCCAAAGCTGAGAAAGGCAGTTCAGGATCGCTGCCCGACAGCGCGTTAGCCTCCAGCCGCTTTACCTGCTAGCAATGCCCGCGCGGCACCAGACCGGACCGGCAGGATCGCCGCTAGGGCGCACAGCAGCAGCAGGCGCGCCAAATACGGCGGCAGCCGCTGCCGGGTCGCGCCGGATCCCAGCTGCATTTGCCCGCCGATGTTTGAACAAAGCGATGGCTCGGGAAGCGCCGGGAACCGTGACGGCCGAGGCCTGGATGGAGAGAACCGACTTGGCCGGCGTTTGTGTTGTGCGCGCAATTGCGCATTGATGGCGCCCTGGCGATGGGGGATCGGCTAGCCGGGGCTGGAGGGGGCGGAGGAGATCAAGGCGCTCCTCCCTACCACGGGGGAAGGAAGTCGCTTCCTCGAGGGCGGTAGGAGATCACACACCGCAGTGCTTCTCAAGGCTATGAAATTAAACGCGCCCCGAGGCGGTGGAGAGAGAGGCAGGAAAACGGGGCGGAAAGTGCCTTCCCGGGACTGCCCTGGGGGAATCCCCTCTGACAGCTCACTGGGTGACCTTTGGCCCGTCCAAAAGAATATGCAGAATTGGAAGGGATCCTCAAGGGTCATCTAGCCCAACCCCCTTGTAATGCAGGGAACTTTTTGCCCAGTAATAATAAATTATTATTTATACCCCAGCTCCCAACAGAATATTAAAAACACGATTAAGCATCAAGCATAAAATACTTCTCTAAACAGGGCTGCCTTCAGATGTCTTCTAAAAGCCCTCTGCCTGGTTCCTTGTAATCTCACTTCTTGCAGTGAAGGAACCGCCAGAAGGCCCTCAGCACTGGAACTCAGTGTCTAGGTTGAAGGATGGGGGTGGAAACACTCCTTCAGGTATACTGGGCCGAGGCCATTTAGACTTTAAAGGTCAGCACCAACACTTTGAATTGTGCTTGGAAACGTACTGGGAGCCAATGTAGGTCTTTCAGGACCGGTGTTATATGGTCTCGGCGGCCCCTCCCAGTCACCAGTCTAGCTGCCACATTCTGGATTAATTGCAGTTTCCGGGTCACCTTCAAAGGTAGCCCCACGCAGAGTGCATTGCAGTAGTCCAAGCGGGAGATAACCAGAGCATGCAGCACTCTGGCGAGACAGTCTGCGGGCAGGTAGGGTCTCAGCCATTGTACCAGGTGGAGCTGGTAGACAGCTGCCCTGGACACAATTGACCTGCGCCTTTATGGACAGCTGTGAGTTCAAAGTGACTCCCAGGCTGTGCACCTGGTCCTTCAGGGACACAGTTACCCCATTCAGGACCAGGGAGCCCTCAACACCAGCCCACCCCCTGTCCCCCCAAAACAGTACTTCTGTCTTGTCAGGATTCAACCTCAATCTGTTAGCCACCATCCTTGCTCCAACCACTTCCAGACACTCACACAGGATATTCACCACCTTCACTCGTCCAAGCAGCCTGTCCACATCCCCCGTTTTTAGGGGTTCAGGTCAAAGATGTTGAGCTTGTTTGACAGAGGAAAGCCCCACTTTTGGGGGGTGCAAGGCAAAAATTTTGAGCTTTGTTTAGGGGAGCCAAAATTGTTGAGCTTCTTTGGGGGGAGCCAGTGATCTGCCAGTAATCTACTACAGATCTACCTGTTGGATGCGTCTGTTCTGGGCTTTACCAGGCATCTGACCCTCATCTGAGCCCACTCCAGCTGAGACATCACACACTTACTTCCCAATCTACCAAGCCCCACCTGGGCTATTTCACTGTTCAGGTCGACTTTACAAGGTTTCATTTCCATTCCTCTCACCAAACTTTTTTTCCCCCAGGTCTGCTATAATCCTGATTCTGGAGCAAAGCACACAAGCCCCACCCCCCAACAGATCCATTATTTTCAAAATTTTGTCCATACAAAACACCATCTTTGGCAACTGCACATTTGTTGTGATTCAAATTTGCATTAAAACCATGCTTGGTCAGGGTTGTCGCACTCAGCAAACTGTTAATTCGGGCAAGTAAACACCATCACTCACTTCACTACAAACAGTTTTTCTACTTGCAGCACACCTGAGCAAACCTGCTCCTTTTCCTCGCACAGATATTTTGTTGCCATTTGCAACTGTAACGGTCTCTGATGAGTTTTCACTTAACTCTGACGTCATCCGATTCTCTCCAAAGCGGCCCGCACTCTCCCTGGTCACCCCGAAATTATGTTGCTTACTGTTGTATAATTGCAAATGGCGCAGCCTGAGGCAAGGAGTTGTCTTTGCGGTGGCAGTTGACGTATGTTCCGGCCACTCCCCCGCCAGCAGCCTATTGGCTGAGCTGACCTCAAGTTCCACTCCCCCTCCCTCCCTGTCTGTTGTTCTATAGTGCGCTGCGTTTTATGTCCACTGGAGGACGCTATGTTTTTTTGTACAAAATCGCATTTTTAGGTTTGATAGGTGTGGTTATTCTTCAATGTAAGTACATCAGATCACTCCCATATTGCCATGGAACGTTGTGTCCAAATTTGAAGGCAATCGGTCAAGCGGTTACGGGGCAAGGCTTTCGCCAACAAACACCCAGCTTGAACACACACACACACACACACACACACATGCATCTCTGGGTTATTTGTGGGGCCTGCCTGGTGTTTTTACATTAGTAGAATATGTGCTTTTATTAAAAATGTGTCTCTGGGTTATTTGTGGGGCATAGGAATTAGTTCATTATTTTTTTCAAAATATAGTCCAGACCACCACATGGTCTGAGGGACGGTGGACCGGCCCACAGCTGGAAAAGGTTGCTGACCCCTGCTCTACATGGTTCACATAAAACCTAAAGCAGTTTACACACTTCCTGCTAATTCATGTGAGGTAAATTTAAATTAAACAAACATACAGTAGCCTAGCACATGCTGCTGGAAGGAAAGAAGCTCTTTAATGTTTTCGTGTCTTTTGAGAGTATGGAATATTACCTGTAATTATTATTTACCAGGGCCAAGATAGCTTCACAAATAAATTCGAGTAAAATTACCAAATGGACTGAGCCTGGCGAGCTTTTCTGCATTTAGCAGTAGCTTGATCTTCACAAATCAGCAGGTAAATCTTTTCACTCACTGCATGGAGATAAAATATCATCTGCAATATGTTCGCAACCCACTGTGAAAGGCACAGCTGTAGTGGTTGGCTGAAAAGCTGAAAATCCTAACTTCAAAATCAATTTTAAAACTGAGGTAAGTCAGATATGGCCCTCCAGATGTAACTTGCCTGTAGTACGTATGATTCTTAGCACTTCCTTTCTTTTTGGACATCTTTCCACTTTCTCATCATGTCCAAATCTGCCTGGAAAAGGTTTGTGGCTTGTTCCTGTTCATTAGGATTAAAATAACTTGCCATCTTGGTAAATATCACTTTCACAAACCCCCCACAGGTTGTCCTACAAGCCATGGGCGTTTATCAGTGCCAGGATTATTATTTCCACCCATGTGGGTCACAGAGGGTAGCATATATGCACTTTAAACAGAGGGTGCATGAGTCACTCATTGCTGTGCTATGTGGAACGAAGACGCCCAAGCGTCTCTTTCATTAACTACCAGGTGATGGCGATAAAGAGCTTTTTTGCAAGGTGTTCAAAAATTCAGAATAGTTACAATGGACAAGTGGTACCTTGGTTCTCAAACTTAATCCAAAACCAAGGCGCTCTTCCCCATAGAAAGTAATGCAAACGGATAAATCCTTTCCAGACTTTTAAAAACAACCCCTAAAACAGCAATGTAACATGAATTTTACTAACAAGACCATTGAGCCATAAAATGAAAGCAATAATCAATGTACTATATTATAAAATAAATAAGACAGTATTCTAGATTATAAAAATTAAATTTATGTTTTCCTTACCTGCACTGATGATAGGCAGTGCCTGGTTCCCTGTAGCTTTACTTATTGCAGGAGGGAACCGCCAGAAGGCCCTTGGAGCTGGACCTCAGTGTCTGGGCTGGACGGTGGGGGTGGAGAGGCTCCTTCGAGGCCGTTGTGGGTTTTAAAGTTCACCACCAACACTTTGAATTGTGCTTGGAAACGTACTGGGAGCCAATGTGAATCTTTCAGGACCGGTGTTATATGGTCTTGGTGGCCACTCCCAGGCACCAGTCTAGCTGCTGCATTCTGGATTAGTTGTAGTTTCCGGGTCACCTTCAAAGGTAGCCCCACGTAGAACACACTGCAGTAGTCCAAGCAGGAGATAACTAGAGATAACTCTGGTGAGACAGTTACAGGTGGGTAGCCGTGCTGGTCTGCCATAGTCGAAACAAAATAGAAAATTCTTTCCAGTAGCACCTTAGAGACCAACTGAGTTTGTTCTTGGTATGAGCTTTCGTGTGCATGCACACTTCTATCTGAAGAAGTTCATACCACGAAAGCTCATACCAAGAACAAACTCAGTTGGTCTCTAAGGTGCTACTGGAAAGAATTTTCTGGTGAGACAGTCCATGGGCTGGTAGGGTCTCAGCCTGTGTACCAGATGGAGCTGGTAGACAGGTGCCCTGGACACAGAATTGACCTGTGCCTCCATGGACAGCTGTGAGTCCAAAATTAGTTGTAGCATGGCCAATCATCAGGGATGATGGAAGTTGTAGTCCCACAACTTCTGAGAAGCCACAAGTTCCTTATCCCTGCTGTAATGTTTTCCGTTCCTGTTGGAGAAGAATCAGCTCTTAAGGCTCCCCTGCTACTTTTAGAAGCCTGTTTATCAAGGAACTCTGTACAGACATAATCCAGAGTTCCCTACGGCTATTATAAACTGCTTGATGGAGCTCCCTCCTTGGAATTCAGGCAAAGGCTTCTAATTGTTCTTGATAGGCCACCATCCCCTAGAGCTACATTTTCCTCTTAATTGAGAGAAGCAAACTGCAGCTCTCTGACAGTTACTGCAGATCGCATTGATAGCAAAGTGCAAACATTTAGGAATGAAAAACGGCGAGGCAGGAAGTTCAGCGTCGCTTGACAGATGTGCTACCATGTCAGGAGTCACAAACTGTAAAAACAAAGCAAGCGAAACACGAAGGGCTCATTGAATTGGGCACAAAACGTTTCCGACATTGCTGAATTGCATGGGTGAAAATGAGGCATTGAGATACAAAAATATCCCCCACACATATTGAACTTTTGGCAATCCATCCCACGGTACTTGTACGGGTGTCGGAAAATAACACTTCCCTCATCGTGTCAGCAAATGCTGAGGGGGAAATCATGATAGAGTGTATTTGAGGAGGTGGACATAAAGACCAAATGATTAGGTCACTGAAGTTACATTTCTTCAGCCTAGTTAACAAACCAGAAGCCTCCTTCTGACTGTTGCAGTTAATTGGTTCTTGCTGACAAATTTCTTTTATTTACTTCTAAATATTTTAGTCCATTCTCTCAAAAGGCAGAGTGGTTTCAGGTAGGGTTGCCAGGTCTGCTTCCAAAAAATAGCGGACAAGCGGGGGGGGGGGGTTAAATTAAATTATATATTTTCTTACAAACATTTTAACATGTATTAAAATACCATTTCATCATAAAGCTTTGGAATTAAAAAATGTCCACTATTTTGTGGGGGGGGGGAATAGTGAACATAATGTGAAAAAGTGGACTGTCCACTCAAATAGTGGACATCTGGCAACCCTAGTTTCAGGTTTATTTAAGGTCTCAAATATAGAATAAATATTCACAAATGCTCACATATCTAAATATATGAACCATGTGTCTGGAATGGTATGGGAGAGCAATCCTGAAGCCATTTTGACTCTCCCAATGACCACAAATATTGCTCTGCAGTAAAGGAGGCAAATGGGGATAGCCTTCCCATTGTCTTTCCACTTACAAATCCTCTCTTAAGGGTGTATTTGTGCATGAATAGGGTGAGCCTATGACCTGGATTCAGGAACTAAAGTATTAACCATCACAAAAGAATGGCCAGGCTGCCCAGGTAATGCAATCAGTGACCATTATCAGGTATCCTGGCAGGCAGAATTTCTGCTGTAGTCCGCCTCCTTCTGTTCAAGGTTAAGAAGGGGTCAGAAGGAGAAGTACAACGCTATAAATCCAGACTTGTGGCACAAGATTTTTCACAACAATACTTAGAAGCATCCTTACACTGCTGTATCTCACAGTTGGTGCGAGAACTTCATCATAATCTTCACCATATTGTTGTGAAAAACCTTGTGCCACAAGTCTGGCTTTATAGCGTTGTACTTCTCCTTGAATAATTTCTGTAAACTGGCTCATATGCTTTGTGAATTCATCTTTAGAATTCATTCTCAGTCTGGTTAACTCAAGTATTAACATCCTGTAGGAGCTCTTCACCGTGTCTCCAAACATGCGCTCAATAACAGTTAATATTTGAGATGCTGTTTCTTCAGAATTTATCATTGAGAGGTGTTCATCGCGAAGTCCATTCAAAAGGATGAATCTAGCTTTACTATTCTTTTCTTCCCAGACTCTTATCTTGGGTAAATCACCCTCATTCGTGCTTGTGAGTCGGGGGCTTTTTATAGCATCGAGGATGCCTTTCACATCTAGAAATGCTATTAAGCATTGCTTCCAGTGCACAAAATTATGTTCATTTAGAACAGGTAAGCGTCGTTCTAGATCACTTTTAAAATCTCCACTAGCCATTTAAAAATATATATATAATCTCCACTGCCTTAGGTTACTGTGACCTCTGAGGGAAGTTACAGGTGGGTAGCCGTGTTGGTCTGCCATAGTCAAAACAAAATAAAACTGCTACTGGAAAGAATTTTTTATTTTGTTTTGACTCTGAGGGAAGGGAGGGGTTACTTAATCCCCACTAAACAACCAGGAACTAAAAAAATACTACGCAATTCTGGGCCAACCATAACCCAATGTAGGAACGTTTATATATAATATAGCAGGGTTAAACGTTTCCTTATTTGAATTTAAACAGCAGCAAGCGGATTGCTGACTCGTTTGAGTCCTTTTTAATAATTATGTCTTCTACCTTCCTGCTGATCGCCGAAGAATTTATGCTTTTGAATTATGGTGCTGGAGGAGACTCTTGAGAGTCCCATGGACTGCAAGAAGATCAAACCTATCCATTCTTAAAGAAATCAGCCCTGAGTGCTCACTAGAAGGACAGATCCTGAAGCTGAGGCTCCAGTACTTTGGCCACCTCATGAGAAGAGAAGACTCCCTAGAAAAGACCCTGATGTTGGGAAAGATGGAGGGCGCAAGGAGAAGGGGACGACAGAGGATGAGATGGTTGGACAGTGTTCTCGAAGCTACTAACATGAGTTTGGCCAAATTGCGAGAGGCAGTGAAGGATAGGCATGCCTGGCGTGCTCTGGTCCATGGGGTCACGAAGAGTTGGACATGACTGAACGACTGAACAACAACAACCTTCCTGCCTTCTTGGTTGTTAATCCCTTTTGTCCCTCTTAAAAGAAAAATACACATGAATCTGAATGATAACAATACAAACTAGTTTACTGTCAGATTCATTGAGTACATACTTAGGTTACAAAAGGTATAAACTATATAATAGATATTAGTGAGTCCTAAAAAGACTCCATCAGAACATTTACTACTTAACACTTCTATCGGCAGCAGCAGCAGCCCAACCGACCAACGGACCAAACTGACTGTCACATAGAGGCAGTTAGTCCTCTCTTAAAATGTTGGATTTGACTGACATATCCCACATCTGTAATGTATGTATGATGTTTCAGGGAGGGGGGGGGGTCTTGGGCTATAGGGTGGGCAATTTCAAAAGTCTATCCCCCTTCCCAGTTTGACTCTTTGGCACTTTACCTGTACAAATTAACCATCTCAAAATGTAGACGTGCCTTCACTCTAGCTAGTTTGGACACGTTGCCCTCCGCCATACTTGAGGGCAGATTTCAAAAGATCCCAATCGAAAAGCAACTCTGCCCCTGTGGAAATGGCAACTTGGAAACAGTGGCTCACGTCCTCTTGTCATGCCCCCTCTCTATAAGGATTTGAGATCCGAATTTATTACACCACTCTTACTTACTATCCCTGCGGCCACGCTGTTCTTTCTTTTATCAGATCAAAATGAACTGATAACGACAAAAGTTGCCAGATTCATCGAGGGTGCAATGAGATTAAGGGCCACTATCTGAATGATATCATAGATATATGTTTGTTCTTTTTATCCATTGTTGTTTTTATTTGTATATTGCGTGTCTCTGGTTGCTATGGCTGTTGGCTCTATGTGAATAAAGCTCTTATCTATCTATCTTTCAAAAGTCTATATAAGGGCTTGCGCGACATTGTTCAGGGTCCTTCTCCCTACTGCACGTGGTGAGTGGGGACCCTGTTGCAACAGTTCCTTTAATAAAGATCAGGCTTACTAGCTGCTCTGCTTCTCAATATATTCTGGTTGGCCTCTGTTTTCTCCTACCGATAAGGAACCCACTTAAGGACTCTATACGGGCTCTGGAATGGGAGCAGTTTTTCTTATAACAATTTCATTGTAATTCCCATTAGCGCCCAGCCAGCTTGGCTGATAGTGAAGGGCGAGAAGAACCATAGTCTAACAACATCTGAAGCACCTGCAGGTCCCTCATCTCTGTGGAAAACTTTAACCTGTAGGTGTAGAATAACAATCCAACTAGGTTATGCAGATTAAGACAAAGCCAGGAAGCTATTGTCAATAAATAATAACCATTTTGGAAGAAAGAGGCTCATATAAGTTAAAATATAAGTATTCAGTAAAACAGAGAGAGAGAGACGGAAAGAAGACAAAAGTTCCTACCAGAGAAGAATGGCAGATCAAGTTGATGGACCATGCCGAAATGGCAAAAATGACTGGAAAAATCAGAAATCAGGAAGACCAAAACTTTAATAAGGAATGGGGGAAATTTACAACTTACCTTAAAGACCATTGTAAACAGTTAAAATTGTTAGCGGGATTGCAATAACACTTGTAATGTAACAAGAACCAGTGCTTTTTTTCTTAAAAAATATGTTTAGGGGTACGCTCATTTTGACTTAAGAAAATCAACATTTTATAGTTCAGATCGAGAAAAACAAATACAGTAGATGGACAAAAGTACAAAGATTCACAAAATGTTTGGGGGTATGGGTCCCCCTGCGTCCCCCCAGAAAAAAAGCACGGATGAGAACTATGGATATAATGGAGATATAAAATTTTGGACTATTAAAAGATGCAATAGGAAAGGGGTAACAAAAAGAACCACAATGGGGAGGAGGGAAGTTCAGTGGATTCATGAGAATCCTGTTTTTATATAATATGTTGTGGTGTAAGTGTAATTTTTTTCTATGGAAAATCAAATAATTTTTTTTTAAAGAAAATAAAAATAAAATATAAGCATTCAGGGTGAGGCTTTGTTTTTGCAAGCTGTTCTGTATGTTGTGTGACAGGTTTTTCCAGCTTGTTTGGCAGGAAAATGGTAGACTGTCTCAAAGCAGGTGTCAGATTAACTCAAACGCCCAAATCCCCTAAACCCAAACCAGACACAGCGTCTATTCTTGCACAAATAATGAAAGCTTTGAGATACTTATTCTGACCTTGTTAAAGAGAAACAGTTAGCACGACAGACCAGCAAGTTCTTGCTTCTGCCAAGATTCCTTCTTTTCAGATAAGCAACTCGGAGCTCCCCGACTATTTTCAGACTCACAAGCTAGTTTTTCAAAGCGAGCGAAATGTGAAATCCCACTTTATTCCAAACACGTATCAGAAAGGATAATTAATTAGCACTTGAGTTTTTTGATAGCACGTCCCTGTAACGTCTAGCCACATATGGTTTCTAAAGTAGCAATTGTTTGTATTTTATCTGTCTCCACTAAATGTTGCTAAACTTACCCTGCTTTAATGGTTAAAAATATGGGCTTAATCAAAGTCAAAGGAAATTGCTGCATTAATTGTAATCAGGCTGGGACATGAAAAGGAAAATGTGATAACATTTGGGAAATGCATTGCAACTTACCGTTTCATCTTTATGGGAAAATTCTCTGTGATTGTGGGTCTGGTATGCCATCATATGTATTTTTAGGTGTGGCTAGTAAAGGTAAAGGACCCCTGATAGTTAAGTCCAGTCGCGAACGACTCTGGGGTTGTGGCGCTCATCTCGCTTTACTGGCCGAGGGAGTCGACATTTGTCCACAGTTTTTCCGTGTCATGTGGCCAGCATGACTAAGCTGCTTCCGGCGAAACCAGAGCAGCACACGGAAACGCCGTTTACCTTCCCGCCGAAGCGGTACCTATTTATCTACTTGCACTTTGACGTGCTTTCAAACTGCTAGGTTGGCAGGAGCAGGGACCGAGCAACGGGAACTCACCCCGTCGCGGGGATTCGAATCGCCGACCTTCCAATCGGCAAGCCCTTGGCTCAGTGGTTTAGACCAGTGTTCCCCAACCTTGGGCCTCCAGCTGTTTTTGGACTACAACTCCCATCATCCCTAGCTAGCAAGACCAGTGGTCAGAGATGATGGGAATTGTAGTCTGAAAACAGCTGGAGGCCCAAGGTTGGGGAACACTGGTTTAGACCACAGCGCTACCCGTGTCTCATTAGGTGTGGCTATTATTACTATTAATAATAATTAAACTTATTAGTTGCTTGCTACGTAGAAGGTCCCCAAATGACTTAAATTTAAAATATAAACAGAATTTTTAAATTGCTGTAACTCATCCAGGGACAAGGATGGGTAAAAATAATAGCATTCTATCCCAAGAAGAGTCACAGAAAGCTGGGCAGCACACTAACAGTACAACAGAATCAGCACAGCCCACCTAAGGCTTGGAGAAAAAGGTAATTCTTTACCTGGCGCCAAAAAGAAGTTGGCATTCCACAGGTGGGGAGCCATACCTGGAAAGATCTCTTATTATTTCTGTAATCCATATTAAAGACAAGGCTTGCTATCAGAATGTAAACAGTGCCATGATGCTATGTGACTGTAAAGATTTCCTTTTCATTTTGTATTTTAGGGTATAAATATTATTATTATTATTATTATTATTATTATTATTATTATTATTATTATTATTAATAATTCCTGCTTAGTAAAATAAAATAACTTGGTTTGGAATTATATTTTTTTAAATCAATATCCCCGCATATCCTGTTTCTTAAGTAAGACACACATTTATCTAAAGAAGGCAGCTGCCTGGGAAGCTGATACATGGAAGTAAAACAAAGTCTATTCCAAGTACAGTATTCAAAATGAAGACTTCAAAGTACAGGAATATAAATAAGGAAATTCTCACACCGGGCTTAATCTGCCACAGTTGCAAATTGAATTATGTATCCTCCTCCTGTTCCACTTTTCTGATTCATTTTTCATTTAAAGGTGCTCAGAGCACCTTAAAGGCAATGTAATAAAATGAAATATTAAACAACACATTTCCAGTTAAACAGAAACAATGCAGTAAAACAATTAACAATGGAATCCTATGCATGTTCCACAGTCTTCAACAGGGCATATTTCTGCCTAAAAGACATAAATAAGTACAAGAACCATTGAAACAAAATTTTATTCACTATGCATCTTTAAAGACCTGTCAAGTAAGAGCTTGGCTGAACAGAAGCATCATGACCAGATGCTGAAAAGGACCATAAATATGACACAAAAAAGGAAAAAAAGCTAACTCTATTCTACTGTCCAGATCAAGGGAAGTAATAGTACCACTCTATTGTGCCTTGGTCAGACCACACCTGGAGCACTGTGTCCAATTGAGGGCACCACATTTTAAAAAGGATGTTGACAGGCTGGAACGTTTGTAAAGGAGGGCAACCAAGATGATCAAGGGTCTGGAAACCAAGCCTTATGAGGAACGGTTGAAGGAGCTGGGTATGTTCAGCCTGGAAAAGAGGAGGCTGAGAGGTGAGATGATAACCATCTTCAAATGTCTTAAGAGTTGTCACATGGAAGAGGGAGCTGGCTTGTTTTCTCCTGCTATGGAGGGCAGGACTTGAACCGACGGCTTCAAGTTACAAGAAAGGAGATTCCGACTAAACATTCAGAAAAAAAAACTTTCTGACAGGAAGAGCTGTTCGACAGTGGAACAGTCACCCTCAGGAGGTTGTGGACTCTCCTTCCTTGGAGGTTTTTAACAAGCAGAGGTTGGATGGCCATCTGTCCTGGATGCTTTAGCTGATATTCCTGCATTGCAGGGGTTTGGACTAGATGACCCTTGTGTCCCTACGATTCTATGATTCCATGACACCAGATGCAACCTAGGGGCCACTACTGGAAAGACCCTTCCCCTGGCAGCTACCAGCCTCATTTTGTTTTGTGGGGTTGCTCCAGGTTCAACGGCAATAGGCCTCTAAATACCAGTTGCTGGGAAGCAACAATGGGAGATGGCTATTGCCCTTGTGATCTCCTAATGGACTCCCCCCCCCCCAAAAAAAAGCATCTGATTGGTCACTGTGGGGAACAGGATGCTACACTTGGTTGTCTGTTGGGGAACTTGAGTCGCCATGACAACCAAGCTAACCCTGGTCCATTTTAGCCAAAAGAGAGCTGCCATGTCCCTCTTTTTTTTTTAATGTGTTGTGGAACCCAGAGCCTAGCCAGTCGATTCTAGCTACAGCTAAATGGGTGGTGCGTTCTGGAACGAAGTACATAAAGTGATTTATGTCACCGTTGGGCTTTCCCTTCCATTTCAAACAACCGCGTTCCCATTATGGTTTCAGCCCGGCTCTCCCACCAAAAGAAATATTGCCCATTGTTTAGCGTTTGAAAGCGAGTAATAACAGTTAATACAAAAAGCAAGAGAAATTGCTGCATACCCTCCCGATGACTAAGGACTTTCCCTCTTGGTCTCTCTCCCCCCCCCCTTTCCTTTTTACGTAAGCGCTCGTTATATTTGCTTTGTGAGCTGCGGGGCGTTTTATCTTCGGCTGGAAGGAAAGTGGATGCAGCTTTCATAGATGTTTCTCGGGGTTGGTAGGTGGGTGTTAGATTGTGTGTCATTCGTAGGAGGTGAACGTCAAAGGAAGTGGGCTTGACTTTTTGGAGCAGTTTTGTAACCCAGGTGCTTAATATTTGGTTTCCTGAAAAGGAAAGAATGAAGGACAACTAAGAAGGTCTTGATGGTTTTGTCTTTGTTTCGCCTGCCCTATATGACAAAAATGGGCACTGGAATCAATCAGCACTTACCTAATCAAGTCCCTTGCTGCTGCTGTTTTGCTTTAACTTACCAGCCTCTGGTAATTAACCACCTTCCAGATACCCCTCCAACCTCAGGGAGAGGGTTCCTTCTGTCTGTATCCTGATTCTAAGAATGAAACTCTCAAAATAAGTAGCATTAAGCAATACAAAAGAGAGTTCTTGTATATATATTTGTGTGTGTGTGTTTCTGCATCTATGGATGTATACACATCAAATCCTTTTATGTGGAATGTTAAACGACTTGCGTTGAACGACAGAGTTAAAATTAGGCCAAGCAATTTCACAATATGTTCATTTCTTGCTGAGAAGCACATTAGAGAAAAATATTTTGCCGATAAAATAATGCAGGGCTTGCTTTTTATGTTTCCTATGCTGGGGATGGGGGTGGAGGAACCTAGAGGGCGATTTACAGGAAAATAGGCAGCTGTGCTTACCCTTATAGTATTCTTATGCTAAACTTTATGTTTTCTTTGACATTAATAGATACCAGGATGAAGACTCTTCTGTTGTTGGGAACACTTATCCTAATCTACTGTAATAACTCAGGTGGGCTGGTGCTGCGCTCCCCTTGCGAAATGCTGGAGCAGAACAATGAGAGGTTATTTGAAAGCTGAGCAATGCAGCAGTTTTGAAATGGGTTGTAAAATGTTTTGTGAGAATAGAAGCCATGAAGCCTTGGGCCTAGGCAGCTTCTATTCATTCCACTAAATATTTGTATGCAAATGCAGCGTTTTGCAGATGGCACTCAGTTCTCTCCTCACTTGTTTCTGTTTCTTTCCTTCTGTTAGCCCCTGATGATGTAGTCCATAATAGTGCTTGGGTAGCTAGGCCAACGCTGCATTTGAAAAGCACCTCCGAAGAATGCGTAAGCATTGGACCCTAGGAATTGCCTCACACGGCTGTTGTTCCTGTCCAGCTACGCCCCTCTCTGGACAGGGATAGCCTAACTACTGTTGTCTATGCTCTGGTAACCTCAAGGTTATATTGCTGCAATGTGTTATACATAGGGCTGCCTCTGAAGACGGTTCGGAAACTTCAGCCGGTGCAGAATTCAGCGGCCAGGTTGCTCAACAGAGCAAGACGGTTTGAGCATATTAGACCGATCCTGGTCTGACTGCACTGGCTACCAGTTAGTTTCCGGGCTCAATTCAAAGTGCTGGTTTTGACCTATAAAGCCTTAAACGGCTCAGGACCGCAATACCTCTTTCCATATGAACCTACCCAAACCCTGACATCATCTTCTGAGGCCCTTCTTTGTGTGCCTCCTCCTCGAGAGGTCCGGAGGGTGGCAACACGAGAATGGGGCCTTCTCTTGTAGTGGCTCCCCGTCTGTGGAATGCTCTCCCCAGGGAAGTTCGCCTGGTGCCTTCATTATATACATCTTTAGGTGCCAGGCAAAAACATTCCTTTTTAACCAGGCTTTTGGTTGATCCGATTTACATCCTATGCCCTTTTAAAATGTTTTTTTTTTTTTGTGGGGAGCACTATTGGGTTGTTCTTTTTATTTTTATTAGGTATTTTGTGGTTTTATATTGTGATTTTATTATGTGACCCCCGGGTATAGGGCGGTAGAGAAATATTATTATTATTATTATTATTATTATTATTATTATTTCTTCATGGTTTTTTTTTTAAATCTGGCAGTGACCTTTCTGATTCCCATTTTTCTTCTCCCTGCCAAAAAGTCAGTGCAGTGGTACCTCTGGTTAAGAAGTTAATTCGTTCCAGAGGTCTGTTCTTAACCTGAAACTGTTCTTAACCTGAAGCACCACTTTAGCTAATGGGACCTCCCGCTGCTGCTGCACCAGCAGAGCACGATTTCTGTTCTTATCCTGAAGCAAAGTTCTTAACCTGAAGCGTTATTTCTGGGTTAGTGGAGTCTGTAACCTGAAGCGTATGTAATCTGACGCGTATGTAACCTGAGGTACCATTGTGTTAAGTATAGACATTTAATTCACCGAAATTGTAAATGCTTGCATGCATTGCTATGTGTTTAAATCTGATTGACTGGCAACTGAATTCTAAAACATTCTCTAGTAGTTCTCGTGTGATTGGCTGATGTTGGCCACATAGGGTGTATCTAGTGAAGGAGAAACTTCAGTTAATGTGAAGCAAGATTACTATGTTTGGAATCCACTGTGAACACTGCTAAATTGAATAGAGTGTTGGCGTGCTTCTTCTGTGCTTGAAAGAAAGAGAGCAAAGATTTGGGAGAAGGTGAAAGTGGAAATCTCTCACAGGAGCTGCAAGACGTGGCCTAACTGAGATACAGAAGGCTGAGCTCTGGAAAGAGAGGGAAATACAGTTGTTTGAAAGTTAGAAGAAGAGACTGTAATCCCATACTTGGGGAAGCATGTGATTGTAAACATTATGTTTTAATCCACCTACTGTATAACATTAAATTTCTGCGAGTAAAGATTTTGAATGTTAACATTTGGATATTGGTTTAATTTCCAAAGAAGGGTGTCAATCATATATACGATTTGAGCTTTTTAGCTGTGGTTTCACTCTTACTTCAACAGTCCAGTCAGTCCAAATGGGATGGCAGCAAACACTTTTGGAGTGGCTTTGCTTCACAGAGTCACATGCTTGCTTGGCGTTGCTGTTTGTGCAAGCTGCTGGCTCCATACCAGGGGTGAAAGACCGTATTCCCTCGTGCAAACCTGCTCGGGTTCTGAGGTCTTCAAGAGAGGCCCCTTGCTTGGTCCAGCCACCCTCAGAGGTACGCTTGGTAGTGATGCAGGAGAGGACCTTCTCAGCAGCTGCTCACAGACCTTGAGAAGTTTGACGGGCTCCTTCCTTGTTGTTTTACCACCAGGTAAAACTTTCTTGTTCCAATAGGCTTTGGGGAACTAACTGCTTTTAATTAAAGGGCTGGTGCCATGCTGTTTTTATTGTATTATCAGCTTGATTGTAATTGATTTTGGGGGGCGCTGGTGGCGCTGTGCTCTAAACCACTGAGCTTCTTGGGCTTGCCGACTGGAAGGTCGGCGGTTCAAATCCCCGTGACAGGGTGAGCTACCATTGCTGTGCTCCAGCTCCTGCCAACCAAGAAGAAGAAGAAGAAGAAGAAGAAGAAGAAGAAGAAGAAGAAGAAGAGGAAGAGTTTGGATTTGATATCCCGCTTTTCACTACCCGAAGGAGTCTCAAAGCGGCTAACATTCTCCTTTCCTTTCCCTTCCTCCCCCACAACAAACACTCTGTGAGGTGAGTGGGGCTGAGAGACTTCAGAGAAGTGTGACTAGCCCAAGGTCACCCAGCAGCTGCATGTGGAGGAGCGGAGACACGAACCCGGTTCCCCAGATTACAAGTCTGCCGCGCTTAACCACTACACCACACTAGCAGTTTCAAAGCATGCCAGTGCAAGTAGATAAATAGGTACTGCTGTGGCGGGAAGGTAAACAGCATTTCTGTGCACTCTGGTTTCTGTCACGGTGTTCTGTTGCACCTTTGACTGGACTTAACCATCCAGGGGTCCTTTGCCTTATCTTTTAAATTGATTTTTTACACACACACAGAGAGAGAGAGAGAGAGAGAGAGAGAGAGAGAGAGAGAGAGGGAGGGAGGGAGGGAGGGAGTTTTAATTCTATTTATGTTAAATTGGTTTATTATTATTATTGGGCTTTGTCCTGCTTTGTTTTCAGCTGCCCTTATTCAATCCCTAAGTCGCCTTGAGTCCCTGTCAGGGCAAAGGTTGGGATATATATAAATACATAAAATACGATACAAGTGCTGAGTTCTTCATGGTGTTGACTGACAGCTCTAAAGAGTGCAGTCACCATAAGTCCAAGAGGATTATATATACTGTTCACATGGAGGTGCTACATCACATACGCGGCTCCCCGCTGCCAGAGCCCCTGATTTCACAGCTTCGGTGCCGTAGAACACCTTCCCATTGTAAATATGAGGGTTACGCTGCAGTCCTGCAGTTAACAGAGGCCAGGGTCTTGATACCCACTTGAATTATAAAAGGGGTTGGTTGCTCATTCCTCAGAAACATAGCCGTTGGGTGCCAGACAGTTGTGACAGACTGTCGCTGACTTTGTGTGAAAGCCCCCAGGGCAGCTCCAGATCTGTCAGGAAGAATTCCTTCCAAAATTGTTTACTGCCTCCCAGAAATAACGTGTGTCTGTTTCAGAGATTCATGGCTGCTTCCAAACACGAGAGGAAGGAGCACAACAAAACAAAGGCAGGGGTTTCTTAATTAGCAACTTGGGCCTTCTTACTATCGATGCACATTAACCTGCAAACAGATCATTGAAGGTTTAAAACATTATTCTAAGGAATCAACAGCCTGGTGTTGAGTCTAAATTCTGCCATCTATAATTTGCTTGTGGTGCTGTGAGGACTTTTAACAGCTTGCCTGGCTATGTGAAAGGAAAAGTGAGGTGCATTCTAGACATTTAGACAATGCATTTTAGCATTGTCCTATGATGCAGAAGAACCACTTACTGGAAGAAGAAAATCCCAGGATATATGTGTGTGCTGATTTATAGCAGCCATTAGTTATCTATGTCCTGCTGTAGTTTGCAGAAATTTCAGCTCCTGGCTACAGACATGAAGCCACTGTGAAATCATCTTAGTTGCCTTTCATCTAAGTCAGTGTTAGGGACCCTGAAGCTCTCCAAGTCCCATCCGTCATAGGCAGAGATGGCTCAAGACATTTTGTTGCCTGAGGCCAACAACAAGATGGCACACACACCTACCCCAATTACCACATATAGAACCAGATTAGACTGGCAGTGGAGAATCTTGTTTTGACACTGGCGATGGGTCAACATCCTCCACTGTACATGAGGCAGGGTGAGGCCACTGCCTCAGAAGCCCCCCCCCCCAAACAACACGCCCACGGGTGTCCCACTGCTTCTGCCAGCAGTAGAGAAACACTGCCACTATCTGAGCTAATTTTGCGGAAGATCACACCCATTTTGGCAGGATCTTGCCTGAAATCAGCATGACTACTAGACCATTGAAAGATTAAAAAGTTTGAGGAAATTAGAAAACACTTAGCTGATTGGTTACAATTGCATCAATTGAATGATATATTTAAATTAGATAAAAGAAAAGGGTTCGCCACTGAAATATCAAAACTTGAGAAAGACAAAGCAAAACAAAGCAAGGATAAACTAATTTCCAAAATGTATAGGCTCCTGTTGGATTGGGAGGTGATGGAGGAGGAGGAGAAATCAGTGATGATCCAGTGATCTAAAGATTTTGGTTATAACATACAGAGATGACATCTTGGGAAAGACTTTGTAGTATAGACACTCCTTCACCCTTGCCAGATTTAATGTGCTACCCCCTGCCCTGTTACAAGGCAGATATGAGGGTAAACCTTATGTGGCACGAGTCTGCCCATGTGGCTCACCGGAAGTCGAAACAAATTTATATGTGTTGTTACACTGTAGTTTCTATGAGGACTTACGGTTGACCTTCATTACACCGGTCCTACAAAAGTTCCAGAACGAACCTGAATCCCAACGTCTAAGAGCCTTGATAATCATGATCAATGTAGCCAAATTTTGTGTATCTGCCATTAGACATAGGAAACAAGAGCTTCTTAACGGTTGACCCTTTTAACGGCAACCAGTGTGGGCATGCCAACATGCAATCTTAATTGCTGTTTTACTTGCACTGTAATGCTCTTTGTATCCCTCTTATGTTTTGCTATGTGATTTGTTGTACAGTGGTGCCCCGCTAGATGAATGCCTCGCTAGACGAAAAACTCGCTAGACGAAAGGCATTCGCTAGCGGAAGGCTGTCTCGCAAGACGAATTTTTGAATGGGCTTCCCCCGTTGGTGCTTCGCAAGATGAAATTTTCGCTATACGACAGCACTCGCAGAACGAATTAATTTCGTCTTGCGAGGCACCACTGTATAAGCTGGAGCTGATCTGAGACTGTTTTAATAAATTGTTATTATTATAGACTTTGTAGACAGGACTTGAAGTTCACGGCTTGCTATACTTTAAAAGAAAATTACATGAATATGGTGGTGAACATGTATAAAACTCGCTCAAACCTTTGTTAGAGTTGTAAAGAATCTGAGGGAACAATGTAACACATGTGGCGGAAATGTAATAAGATAAAAAAAAGTTTGGGGAAATTATTTATAATGAGCTAAAATAAAATGTTCAAACTAACTTTTATCAAAAAACCGGAAGCCTTTCTTTTAGGCATCATAGCTGCAGACATTTCGAAGGAACAGAGAAAGGTATTCATGTATGCAACTACAGTACTGCCATGAGAATGTTATTAGCTAAAAGGTGGAAGGGAGAGAAAATACCAACTAAAATGGAGTGGCAGGTGAAATTATTTGAATATGTAGAATTGGCAAAGATGACAGGAAAAATCAGGAATCAGACAAACAAAAAGTTCAACAAAGAATGGGAATTATTCAGATTGTATTTAAAAGAACATAGTTCTCATTTGAAATCTCTGACATGCTTTGATTAACTTCTGCAATGTTATATGCTACAAAGATTATGATGGATTTATGATAAGTTAAAGGATATATAAATATGCAGTCAATAAGGAAATGTAGGACTCATACTGAAGATGACGGAAGTCTTAACATATGGGAAAAAAATTAATTTATAAGTTACATTTTCTTTGTATTTGATGCAATCTGTTTTTTCTTTTGTTCTGTTTGTGGTGAAGAGACTTAATATGTAAAATAATAAATATTAAAATGCAAAAGAAAGAAAGAAAGATGTGGCAGGGTGTGTAGCAGTGGCAGAGCAGGCAGTTAGTGGCGACGGCAAGGCAAGGCTGAACTTCCTGTTTCACCTTGAGCAGCAAAATGGGATTCGCTCACTGCGAGAAGTGAGGTTATTATTATTATACTCATGCACAGTCATTTGTCTCAAAACAATGTATGTCTTATGCCAAAAACGATTATCGCAAAGTTGTCTTTGGGTTTACCGTTATGTTTTATTGGCATTTTATCTGAACATTCAGATAAAATGCCAATAAACAGTACTGTATGAGAGATGGGCAAATATGATGGACGGGGAGAGATGCCCTGGAATTAATTTAGGGAGGGATTCAATTTTGTGGGGTTTTTTTTCTGCTTGTTTCGTAAGTGCATGCATTTCTGCTTGCCCTACAGAACGATCCCCTCTCCACATCCCAGGGCACTGTTCTGGGGGGTGGGGGTCTTTTGAGGCTCCAGAGTGAAGCTGGGGGCAGTGCTGGGTGCACTGGAGGAAAGGGGGAGAGCCCCACCCATTGTACTAGCAGGTGCAGTATAGATATTTATGCATGCACCATTCTTCCTTCCTTCCTTCTTTATTTACTGAGATCTCAATACATATACAAAATGTTTACATAATATTACATATACATTATAGTTGTAAATTCACATTTTTCATTTCATTACGCATCAACATTTAGTCATTTCTTCCTTCTTGTCTTACCCTATGTCTTCCCTCCACCTGTGCGTGACTTCCTTTTTTATAACTTTATTATTGTGATTGTATTCTTGTATCTTAATAATTAAACATACATTCTTGTATATCTATTTAAATTCACTTTGTGAGATCGGTCTATGCATATCAATAATTTTTTGTTGGAGCATCTTTTAATCATGTATTCGTCTACACACTTCCATTCCTGTTTGAGATTTTGGTTAGAATGCCTTCTAATTGTTGCCGTCATTTTTGCTAATTCAATCATTTTTTAAAAAAAATTATGTTGCCAATCTGCCAGTGATGGTACTTCATCTGATTTCCAATTTTTAGCAACCAATAACCTAGCGGCGGCCGTTGCATTTATGCATGCATTTTCTTGAACCTGTAGACTGGCACCTTAGTTAATGACCGAGGCAGAACATCTTTGCCACTGATGAAATGAAATCTAGCATCCATTGAAAGCAGTGACAAAAATAATCCGGTGTCCCAAGAACACATGCTTGGTTTTTATCATATGTATCACTTTTTTTATTTATTTTGTGAAGCATCTGACAAGCAAATCTAAATCAACATTGCCTGCTCCTTGGGATTTGCCATTTGTGTGTCTTTCTTCAACACAACATTGGTCTTTCTTCAACACATATCTGCTCTTTCCTCTGCATCGCACTTCCACATTTGCATTTTAATAAATTGTAGCTGCTTATTATTGTCATGTCTGTGTCAGTAGTTGCTGTTGATAATTTGAGGGCATGTGCTTGGAAATTCCATTTCTAACACTGTTAAAGATGGGGAAAGATAATTGCAGTTCGAAAATGTCCTTTTTTTTTTTTTTTAGAATTACAGTTTAGCCCCAAAGTGTTGAGGTAGCCTAACAATTAAGCTCTACATGCTCAAAGGAAGCTGTCAACCTCTCTGAGATGAGTGTAGGCCTCTTTTTTGTGCTCACGAAGTGCCAATAATGACTTTCCGTTATTTTGAAATAATACTTTATAATTACCGCTGGGGTTGTTGGTTCATCAGAACACATTTTTGGGGGAGGCGGGGGAGCCACAGTGGAGTCATGGCAACGATGTTATGAACAGTAGAAGCCATGACAGGAATTATGAAAAAGCCTCTGGCATGTTCGCAGGTACCAAGAACTTCTCTCTCTCCCCCTATATTTGCAGCTGTTCCAGAATGTTCCTGCTTTAGAAGACAGGGCTTTCCTTTGGTCGCCAACCTAAATGGATTAATGGACAGCTTTTCTCAGTTTGGGATACAGTATTCTCCTCCACCCTTGAATTTGGTGTAGACGGAAGTGGCACAATAGAAAAACAGATTTCTCATTTCATTTGCTGTTTGGACAGAAAATGTAGCTATAGCTGACCTCAGAGTGTGTTGTATTTGTGTGTGTATGTATGTGTACGCATACAAACACAGATGGATGGATGGATGGATGGATGGATGGATGGATAGATAGATACAGTGCTTTTTTCTATAAAAAAAAAGTTTAGGGGTACTCTCATTTTGACTAAAGAAAATCACCATTTTATAGTTCAAATCGGGAAAAATAAATACAGTAAATGGACAAAAGTACAAAGATTCAAAAAAATGTTTAGATGTCCCCCCGCATCTCCCCAGAAAAAAAATCACTGGATAGATAGGTAGATAGATAGATAGATAGATAGATAGATAGATAGATAGATAGATAGATAGATATTGTTATGAGTTTGGAGAATTAGCCTCCTGGGGTTACACATTTTTACATGGAAGGAAATCCCATTTGAGTTGAGTAGAGCTTATTGCCGACAAATGGCACATTGAATTGCTAAAATTAGGGCTAACATTTGAGGGACTGCACCCTCTGTTTTTAGGAAAGAAATTAACCAGTAGCACATCAGACCAACAGAGGGAGAAAGAGAAACTCGTTTCGATGGAAGGGCAGAAGAGCCTCAGGTTAAAAAGTATTTTTCGTTGGAGATAATTCAGACAGAAATTCCCAGGTGTCAAAAAAGGCTATTTATGTATGCCACTACTGTTAGCCCCAAAATGGAAAACGAGCGAAGTCCCGACTAAAGAAAAATGGCAACTTAAACTGGTGGAATATGCGCAGCTTGTTGACCTAACATATAGAATAAGAGAACAAGAAGAACGTACGTTTAAAGAAGATTGGGAAACGTTTTTTGAATATATGGGGGGGGGTGTATATTTGAAAACGTGGGCAGCATTAAGATAAATTCAACAGTGTAAATGAATTTTGATGAATGTAATAATGGAATACTCAATGGTTTAGTTTATATAAAATATGGAGGGATTTATGTTATGCAGAATGAACCATGGAAAGAGAAGAAGGGAAGTCATTGATATTTTAAAGTGGTTTAAATAAATATTCTAAAATGTAAAACAGAAAATTTAATAAAAATTATGGGGGGGGAGCGAAATATACAAAGGACACAAAATATACAAAGGCATTCCTCGACATGCAATGCCTTCTAGTCAACTAAATTTGGGAGGGCGCAGAAGGGAAAGGTCAGTTGTCTCTCATAAAAGGCACTCCTGCAATTTTATCGCTTCATATATGTGTTTGGCCGCAGCAAGGCGTGTCCACCACACTCCTCAAATTAGGAATCCCAGCAGGAGAGAATTTGTTTCCATATCCACAAAAATCAAAACAAAGATAGTGGCGTGTACCACATATTTTGCATTTCTAGCTTTCTAATCCACTCTTATTCTCCCCCTCCCACTTTGATTCACACACTCCCGTGGTTCAGAAATCAATAGATGCAGAACTGGAAGTGGAAATAAGGTGCCTATTAAAATTAAAACACACTTGAAAGAAAGTAGGAGAGGAAGATATTAGATCTTTTATGAACGGTGTACCCACTACTTAAGTATCTTGAGAAAATGTAAGCCCCCCATGAGAAGTTTACTGTTAAGAGGACCAAAAGAGGTAACTGAGGTAATCTATCTCTCACAAGTTTTTTCTTTTCTTTTCCTGTGGAAATTTGTAGTAAAAATAAAGTGTCTGAGTGACAGCGGCAGGAGAGGGAGAGCAGCAGACAAGAGAGCAAATTAGCAAAGAAAACAAGTCTGGTAGCAAACCAAATCCTGTGTGTTGTTGATTAGACCAGCTAATTATTTTGGTTTATTCCGTAAATGAATACAGAATGCATCAGTTGAGATGCAAGCTGTCAAAAAAACAAAACAACAACAACAACAACAACACAAATGTGAACAGTTGTCAAGACTAAGATAAACAAGCTAGGACTTCATTTATTTCTTCGGGACAAAAGAGATTGCACTTTGTGCTCCCCACCTTTCTGTAATTTCTGAGGTAGATCACAGTTTAAGCACACATGGGATACAGCCTAAGAATCCCCTTTGAATGGAAGGTGGGGGGATGTATGTATGTATGTATGTATGTATGTATGTATGTATGTATGTATGTATGTATGAATAAAATGTATCTATCCTCCTGCTTTGTTTCCTAAGATTTGCACAAAGCCAGAAAACTACACAAGCAAGCCACAAATTTCTACACCGCTTTTAACCTAAACATGCAATCGGGGATCCATTTCTTAACCTTTTACCATGTACGGTAGCCTATTTGCCTGAAGGAGCAGGGGCACAGCCTGGGAGTCATTTTGGACTCACAGCTGTCCATGGAGGCGCAGGTCAATTCTGCGTCCAGGGCAGCTGTCTACCAGCTCCATCTGGTATGCAGGCTAAGACCCTACCTGCCCGTGGACTGTCTTGCCAGAGTGGTGCGTGCTCTAGTCATCTCCCACTTGGACTGCTGCAATGCGCTCTACGTGGGGCTACCTTTGAAGGTGACCAGGAAACTGCAACTACCGGTAATCCAGAACGTGGCAGCTGGACTGGTGACTGGGAGTGGCCTCTGAGACCATATAACACCCATCCTGATAGACCTACATTGGCTCCCAGTACGTTTCCGAGAACAATTCAAAGTGTTGGTGCTGAACAGACTTGGCCCAGAAGACTCCACCCCTATCATTCAACTCAGATACTAAGGTCCAGCTCCAAGGGTCTTCTGGCGGTTCCCTCACTGCGAGAAGTGAGGTTACAGGGGCCAGGCATAGGGCCTTCTGGGTAGTGGCGCCCACCCTGTGGAACGCCCTCCCATCAGATGTCAAGGAAATAAACAACTATCTGACTTTTAGAAGACATCTGAAGGCAGCCCTGTTTAGGGAAGTTTTAATGTTTGAAGTTTTATTCTGTTTTTATTCCTCTGTTGGGAGCCACCCAGAGTGGCTAGGGAAACCCAGCCAGATGGGTGGGCTATAAATATAATAATAATAATAATAATAATAATAATAATAATAATAATAATAATAATAATTCCATTGCAACCTTGGATGAGGTGACTCATGACTCACTGGATGAGGTCCCAACCCACCGGTTGAAGACCAGTGCTCTAGCAAAATTTGAAAGGGCAAACTTGGTACTGAGGGAGAGTACCTCAGTACCCTCTTCATCCAGAACTGAGGAACGCAGGGAGCAGGGGTTTCACCGGAGGGGGGGCCGTGGGGGTGGTACGCCCCGGGTGCCAGGGGAGGGGGTGACAAGCGGCAGCCACTCCCACCACTCCCCAAGGGAGCCCCGCCGCCCGGAACCCTGTTTGTGCAGCGCTGCTGCTCCCGGGGTGACGGAGCGAGCGGCGGCGCGTGGAGAATGGTAGGAGGGGCCGCCGCTTGTCACCCCCACGCGCAGCCGCTCGCTCTGTCGCCCCGGGAGCAGCAGCACACGGCCCGACGAAATGTCACGCAGGCGCACTCCATCGTCGGACCGCCGCTTCTGCGGCACCCTTTTGAGCCGCAGAGTGAAAAGGCGGCTCATGGGGCCGGCGCACTCCGTCGTGATGTCACAATGTGACGTCACGACGTCCTGCCCCCAGGGGCACCTGTTTCGCCACCCCGGGTAGCGCAGAGCCTTCCTCCGCCCCTGGCAGGGAGCTCTTGTAGATCTTTTGCGCCATCTAGCTTCGTCTTCTTCTGTGCTGACTAGGAACTGCTCTCTCCAGGGTTTTCATGGGGTATCTCCAGCTGTACCTGGGGATTGAACCAGGTATCTTCTGCATTCAAAGCAGATGCTCCACCACGGAGCTAGAGCTCTTTGTGAATCGGCGGGGGGAGGGACGGAACAATTGCCACACACAGGAAGAATAAGAATATAGTTTGAGTGCCTCACTTGTAGTTTCATAAATCATTTCATGTGTCAATATGAATGGAAGTTGCTAATATTGCAGTTGTTGTACAAGGGATTGTTATCTTGACTAGAGTGTAATTGAAATTAATAAGATTTTGGAACGCAGAGATAAAGAAAATAATCAAACCATCGTTTCTAGCATGCAGGGGCCACCTAAATTACCATATTTTTCCATATATAATATGCCCCCCGTGTATAAGACACCCCCTATTTGGGGGGAGTCAAAATTAAGAAAATGGGGGGAGATTGCCCCTGTGTAGAAGACTACCCCCCCCCCTTTAATATTATTTTTAGTATAAAAAAACCTAGTCTTATACACGGAGAAGTACAATACTTAATTTGGTATCTGAATTATTGGTATTAGTAATTATATTATAATTTGGCATTATTATAATAAGGCTATTATTGGAGTGTACAGTGGTACCTCTAGTTACGAACTTAATTCGTTCCGGAGGTCCATTCTTAACCTGAAACTGTTCTTAACTAAAGGCGTCCTTTCGCTAATAGGGCCTCTTGCTGCCGCTGTGCCGCTGGCACACAATTTCCATTCTCATCCTGCTTCTCAACTCTTGAGGTAACTCTTCCAGGTTAGCAGAGTTTGTAACCTGAAGCGTTTGTAACCTGAGCTGTTTGTAACTTGAGGTACCACTGTAATTGAAAACTAATAAAAAATATTATTATTATTAGTATTATTATTATTTAAAAAAGAATCGGGGTGGCTGCCTCTCCGGACGTTACTGAATTCTGACTCCCATCAGCCCCAAAGACTCCCCAAAACATAATTTCAGACAAGTGACTGTGTTAAGGAGATAATCTCCACATGCCTATCGCTTCTAGGGAAAGCTGCTTGAAATGGCCTCTCCATAGTAGTTATAGATGCATGACATGTGTAAGATGTTATCGGCCTTTATGGCTTGCGCACATGACATGGGTGGAATCTACACACATATAAAGAGTGCTGTGAAAATGCTATTTTAAAAAAATTTGAAAAATATATTGAATTTGCCGTAGCTCACCGTCGCCATCTAATGTCATGTTTGTACATTGCACTTTACAACACACTTAAAATGTTTTATTTGTAGCTGTGTAGCTGAGCCCATGGAGTCTTCATACTACCATCCAAAAGTCTGGGTTCGATTCTGACAGAGCCAGCCCTACCATTTAGGCAGAGTGAGAAAGCTGCCTCAGGCGTCTAATTTTGTGTGTCGTGTTGTTGCACATTTTTTACTGCCAAGGAGGGGGAGTTTCTGCTTCAGGTGCCAACATAACTTGGCTGGTTTTTGGTACTTGATTTTCTGCTCTGCTTCAGGCAATAATAACCTGTCTTGGTCTGGCCATGGGTGTTGGTGGTGTTGTGCAAACTCTTCTCATGATGGTAGTGATATGGGTAGGAGGCAGCTCACAGCACAGCTCATTACATGTGGAACAGTTGCCAAGTGGAGGCTTTTAATTTGTAGATTGGCCTTGGAAATGAAAGTTTTTTTTATGATGGGTCATCATCAGATGAACTGAGAAAGCAATAACCCATATATATCTGAGAATCATCCAAGATCATAAAGGGAGCTCTACAAAGGCAAATCCCATACAAGGGGTCATTGGGAATAGTTCTGAAACTTATGATGTCAACAGTCTTAATGCCATTATACTAAGGTTGCCATATGTCCTCTTTTCCCTGGACATTTTCAGGATCAAAACGTCTGTCCAGGCAGATTTTTAAAATTTGGCAAAATGTCCAGTTGTTGGTTTTTAAAAAACATATTTTCAAATTTTCAAAACAACAACAACCATTTCCTGCACGCACACACCCTTCTTTACATTAACACCATAGTACATATCAATACATTTATGGGGTTCCCTGAACCCCCAGACTTCCCTCCACCTGTCCCATGGCTTCCAAAAATTTCCTTCCTTTTTTGCTGCATCTACTTGCATTTATCTAAATTAATACATTTCCATTTTTTATCTGTTATCATTTTAAATTACAAGTGCTATATCAATCCTGCTAACATTTTTTTTAAAATGTTTACAGTGATCTTTAATATATTCTATAAAGTTATGCCATTCTTTGCTAAATTTATTGTCCTCTTGGTGCCTGATTTTCCTGGTCAGCTTCGCCATTTCTGCATAGTCCATCATTTTCATTATCCAAAATGTCCGGGTTTTTTGGTTTGGCTTTTTTGCCTACAGTAACTCAAGAATTTTTTTTTCTAGTGTGTTAGGCTCAGATCTAAGGCTACACAACACTATCAAACAAATAGTTACGTAAATTCAACTAACAAATATACCCACAACGTAACTGGCTGTGTTTGACTATATAAATTACGGAGAAAGGTGATCGGTCACAAACATCCACCTTTTACATTTTTTTTAATATATAGATGCATCTCTGGGTTATTTGTGGGGCCTGCCTGGTGTTTTTACATGAGTAGAATGTGTGCTTTTATTTAAAATGCATCTCTGGGTTATTTGTGGGGCATAGGAATTCGATCACATTTTTTTCCAAAATATAGTCCGGCCCCCCACAAGGTCTGAGGGACAGTGGACCGGCCCCCTGCTGAAAAAGTTTGCTGACCTCTGACTTAGCTGGTAGGGCACTCCCCCCCCCCCAAGAATACTGGGAACTGAAACAAAACTGATAGGACTTTGTAGTATAATATGCCCTCATTCGGGCTTCTCACTTACCTTCTCTTCAGACAGGTCCCTAACTCACTTGACACCTTGAGGCTTTGCCACTGGGGGTGAGATATTTCATCAACTCTGCCTCCCCAGCACTCATCACCCTCAGGCAATTGGCAAGCCCCATGGGAGGCAAATCTGCCATTCCAAATTTCTCACAACGCAGTGGAGTGATCAGAATACTAGGATATTAAAAACGTGGCTCATATCCACTTGCCCAAACCACCAGGTGAGTTTGGAAGGACGTAGTTGCGGAATTCCCTTTGTTGTATCCCTCCCTGTTGTTAATATCACTACGAAAGTTGGGCGCCATCCCCAGTTTCTGACGAATGGTAGCAAAATCTGGGGGGGGGGGCGGTTCCGGTCTCTCACGCAGGGTCTGTGTTCCCTTGGAGAAATTAGGCACAATGGGGGCTAATATATCTTAATGATATGTGGTTTATTTGACACCTACATACAACCTTGAGTCTTCAATGGAGGGGCGCACAGCAGCCCCCTCTCCAAATGCGCCAGCTTATCCTTACAGCAGCTTCCTTTTTCGCTCTGCCAGATACAAACATGCTTGCTTCTCTGATTCCGGGTAGAAGAGAAGAAGAAGAAGAGTTTGGATTTGATATCCCGCTTTTCACTACCCGAAGGAGTCTCAAAGCGGCTAACATTCTCCTTTCCCTTCCTCCCCCAGAACAAACACTCTGTGAGGTGAGTGGGGCTGAGAGACTTCAGAGAAGCGTGACTAGCCCAAGGTCACCCAGCAGCTGCATGTGGAGGAGTGGAGACACGAACCCGGTTCCCCAGATTACGAGTCTACCACTCTTAACCACTAAACCACACTGGCTCCCACACTGGGTACCACTTTCCGGGTACCATTTGCTGTTCCAAAAAACCAAGCCTCCTTTATTCGTTTGCATTCGAATGGTCAGTTATTCTGATGCTTTGAAGCACTAATCATTAATTCTGCCCCTCCCCCAGGTGTTGAGGGGGTGGTCAAGGTTGGTCAAGGGTGCTGAGAGCAGTCAACAGATCCCTCACAATGACCAGCACCCTTAACCAGCTACAGTTCCCAGAATTCTTTGGTGGAAGCCAGCAGTGGTGTGTGGTCGGTGTACTAGGGGGACTAGGGACTCAGGTACACTCAGTTATATCATTGAAACTCCATTGTAAAGATGCGGCACCAGATGGCACTGTAGAGCACAAAACTTCGTCTATGCGATTTTACATAGGGTTTTTTCTTTCCTTTTGTTATAATGATCTAATTTATGACTTATTCATAGTGGGTGTGTCCCCGTCCCCCCCGGTGTGTAGATCCAGCCTACACTAGTCCCCTTAATGTTCCCCTGGCACCTCCTTCCCAAAGCCTGGGAAGCTTCTGTCTAGCTTACAGAGGGAGGCGTGAAGCTCTGATGGGTCCAAGAGCCCTCCTGCCACCTACCCAAAGCCTACCTGGCCTTGAGAAGGTGGCAGGAGGGCTCCATCATCCTTTCAGAGCCCTGACGCCTCCTTCCCAAAGCCCAGGAAGCTTTTGCCTAGCTTAAGGAGGAAGGTGCGATGCTCGTACATGCGACATCAGGATGTCACAACATCTCGCACGCTGGCACCTCTGGCAGTAACTGTCCCCCTACGAAAAAGTTCACCGCACATCATTGGAAGCCAGGACTACTGTAGTGGCATTAGAGTCCTTCAGATGTATGGTATGGATTGTGTTAGGCCTAGGTCCGGGAACTGAAAGCTCAAATCCCAGCACAGCCATGGTCTCCCTGGGTAACCATGATCACAAGAGATACCATTTCGCACCTGCTTGGATGAAGCTTCGCAACCCAGTGGCAAGCTTGCCCTTCCTGGTAAAGTAGGTACATGCACCAACACTGACTTCTAAAAATGTTTTTTTTTTTTTTTATTAAAGATTTTCAAAGGTAGTACAATGTCTCTCTCGAATTTTTAAATATAACATTTTTATAAATCTGTGTTGGTGAGACATTAGAAAAGAAAGGGGGGAAGGGGGGAAGAAGTGGGTGGGACGGGGAGGTAGGTGGGGTGGGGTGACTATGTTTCTTTTTTACTTGATATGAGTGGGTTTTGGTGTCAGCATTGTTTATGTAGGTTCTCTGTTGTTTGCTTGTGCTCGTTTGGTGGTGAGAGAGGTCGGAGTTGGCTTGGGGTATGGTTGTTCGTTTGTGGTTGGCTGTGGTGATCTTTGGTTTCTCGTGTGGGTGGGGTTGGTGGGTATTTTGGGTCAGGTTAACCATATTGATTTGTATGCTGTCGGTAGATTTTTGTCATTGTCTTGTTGGGCTGTGTATGTGATGAAGGGGAACCATACCGGGGTGAAGGTGTCTTCTTCAGTTTGTCCCCGTGTCAGTTTCAGCTTACTGGTTAGTTTTTCTAGTAGGGCTGTTTCCCATACTGCTTGGTACCATTGGTCCATGTTTACTCCTGACAGGTCTTTCCAGTGTCTGGTTATGATGTTTCTGGATCCTGAGAGTGGATGGATTATGAGTTTCTAAAAATGTTATATGGAAAAATTTGAGAGAGACGTACTACCTTTGAAAATCTTTAATAAAAATATATTTTAAAAAAAAGTAGGTATGTGCAGAACACGTTGTCATTGGTTATCGAGGGAGATTCTATTTTCCCTCTGCCTCCTGCTCTGTGCTGGGTAGAATGTGAGGCTGCTGGAATAGCGCCCATGAGGCTGTTTGATCTTTATTCCTCCTGTAATTATCAGAGCATCATCTTTTTATAAGCAGAATAAAACAAGACTCATTAGAAAGCCGCTGCAAAGCTGGGTTCCTTCTCAAGCCGAGCGTAGGAATGATGTTGGCGTTCGTGATGTTCCCACATCATCACGTGCTTGGACGCCTTCCAGTAGAAGCTGGAAGAAATGCTGAGTTTCATTTTCAGCCGTGGCAAGCCTTTGGTTGTCCTTTGGCATTTGATCGTTTGCAACATTCAGAGTCTTCGTTTACCGTATTTCCCCATGTATAAGACACCCCCGTGTATAAGACACCCCTGTGTATAAGACACCCCCTATTTTGGGGGACTCCAAATTGTAAAAAATGGGGGTAGATTGCCCAGAGTTGTGGAGCTTTTTTTTAAAAGGGGGGATTGCCGAAAATCACTCACCCGCCTGACCTACGCTGCCACTCACACTCGTCGCCAAAACCACCTATCGCCTGCCCCCTCGCGAAAGAACCCACCGATCTCCTGCCCATTGCAGTGGGGGGAGGAGGGAGTGGGGAGATTGGGAACCACTCAAAGTCTCCCAATGTTTTTATCCTACTTTTCCCTCCCCAAGGAAGCCCGAAGCAGCTAGTGTCACCATTCAACAATGAATTGAATATTTTCAGAAGGCAATCAAACAATATAAATCTTTGTCTCACCGGGTTCCCATAGGCAACAGGAAATTCTGTGCAGGTGAGCAGGCTGCCTGGGAAAGGAGGGTTAGAGTTCTCCATCGTTGTCCTGCCATCCTTCTGCCATAGAGGAGAGGGTGTTTCTTATGTCACACCCAGCTTGGAAATATAACCATTGCTCCTATGCTAACCGGCTTGGTTTACATGCTGGCTGCAATCAGCACAGACACCGGGGGCACATAGGCTAGTCCCCCACCCCCACCCCCAGGGCTAGTAAATGTTGTGGGAGTATCTACAAGACTGGACTAGTTAATGACTAGTCAGTCGATACAAAACCACAGCTTCTTCTTCTGAGTTGTTTGTCTGCTTTTGTTTCTCTCAGATCTGCTCAGGATTCCGCTTCCTAAGTTCATACGTTCCCTCCCAGCTCCTTGCTTACCTAGAGTAAGCCCCACAGAGCTCCCTGGGACTTTTACACATATGTGTACAGTGGTGCCTCGGGTTAAGAACTTAATTCGTTCCGGAGGTCCGTTCTTAACCTGAAACTGTTCTTAACCTGAAGCACCACTTTAGCTAATGGGGCCTCCCGCTGCCGCTGCACCGCCAGAGCACGATTTCTGTTCCTATCCTGAAGCAAAGTTCTTAACCTGAAGCGTTATTTCTGGGTTAGCGGAGTCTGTAACCTGAAGCATCTGTAACCTGAGGTACCACTGTATAGGATTTCAAAGCGCTTAATCTATATGAAGTCGCTAATCCTTACTACTACCCTTTAAGATAGGCCAGTATTAGTATTTCCATACTGCTGATTACAGGCGAGAAGAGTGGCTCTGAGCAACCGAGACTCGCCGAAGGCCGCCCACAAAATTCATAGCTCGGATAAAGTTTGAAACAAGAACTTTCTGATTTACAGCTCATTCCCTTATCCACTACATCACCCTAGCTGGCTGTTCTTTTATGTTCACTAAGAAAACACAATGCTGATTGTCCACCCCTCTGCTTCCGCCCACTCTCAGTCGTGTATCAGCTTCTTGGTAGTGAAATCACGTTTGGGAAATTTGCAGTTTTGTCCTTGCAATGTTTTACGAACCATTTTATTTAACACCTAGTGCTTTAATCCTGAAGGAGGGAGTGGCGGTGCTAATTACGAGTGTTTTTCTTCTTCTGGAAAACATAGCAGCCTTCAATGAGCTGTTCCATAATTTGCTATGACCCGAGTTGCATTTAAATGCTAAGCCAAACTTCAGCAAGAATGAGCAAACAGGCAGATTCTCAGAGAAGAGGGTAGAAACGGCTGCTTTCCTTCCCTGCTCCTACCATTGTCACGCTATCTGTAGCTAAGCCTTGGTCTGGTTGAATGTGCTCTGTCCAAACCCAGACTGATGGTTTGTCTAGTTCCAGTCTTAAGCATATCCGGCGCCGTGGTGCAAAGCTCCCTCTGGCACGCGCCCCCCTTTCCCAGTTTTTTGGCGCTGCCGGCGGAGCTGGAGGAGGCGGGCAGCAGCTGGAGGGCGGCTCCTCCGGTGGGGAAGAGGCGGGGGCTGGACATGGTGCCTCCTGGTTCAGCTGGCCGCTTTGTGCCGCAGTGGCCATGGCAGATGGAGGCTCCAGGCGCGGCATGGCGGAGGCGGGTGAGGGCGGTGAGCTGATGCCGGGAGGTGCTGCGTCCAGCCTCCGCCTCTTCCCTGGTGCCCTCCAGAACTTGGCACCACTAGCTTCTATGGGTAAGACGCCCCTGCCAGAACCTGTAAAAAATGCACATTCTTGGTTTGCCACTTGTGGTTTGTCTGGAGAAAGACAAGGCATGAGCTCAAATTAACACTAAACCAAACTATGGCTTAGCCCTGGAAGCAAAAGGACTGAGGGAGAACTGCAGCAGCCACAATCTATTCTCTTTGGGTTGTTTTTTTTTTAGTATTTCTCATTGTCTGTTCAAGTTTCTAGTCCCTAAGTGACTGGGATGTATGGCTGGCAAGAGCAGCTTTTAATTCTCTGGCTTGGAGAGGGTCCCTTTTGGCCCTCCTATGTTGCAATGGTGCTGTCTTATATATTTTTTTTATTTGCTAGGGTTGCCCATATTTCAAAAAGTAAAAACCAGGACACCCAGGAAATTCTTGAGCTTTTTTCTTACAGAAACGCCAAAAAGCGATTTTTCGATTTACTTGCTGGCGTGCCGCCTTTTGGAAATTCCCACCAGCCCCAGACATCAATTCTGCTTTTGAAATCCTAGTAATGTCTGGGGAAATCCGGACATTTGGCAGCCCTATATTTGCCGACGTGCGGATTCAGGGCACAGTCCGACAATGGCTGCGCTCCTTTATCTCAGGTCGGGGACAGAGAGTGGCGCTAGGGAGGGAGTTGTCACCGCGACACTCCTTGGTGTGTGGAGTTCCGCAGGGCGCAATCCTTTCCCCAATGCTTTTTAATACCTTTATGCGCCCTCTTGCCCAGATTGTCCGATGGCCTACTCCCATCTCTTGCGGGGGCTCAATTAGTGCCAGCGTCTTCTGTCAAGAGTTTGGGTGTAACCTTCGACGCCTCTCTTTCCATGGAGGCACAGGTTGCAGCCACAGCAAAGGTGGCATTTTTTCATCTCCGCCGTATTAGGCAGTTGGCCCCCTACTTCTCTCGCCCTGATCTGGCCACAGTGATCCATGCGACGGTCACCTCCAGACTTGATTATTGTAACTCGCTCTACGCGGGGCTGCCCCCAAAGCTGACCCAGAAACTCCAGCGGGTGCAGAATGCTGTGGCGAGGCTCCTTACCGGGTCTTTGCCGCGGGACCACATTCATCCAGTGCTTTACCAGCTGCACTGGCTCCCGGTGGAGTACAGGGTCAGGTTTAAGGTGCTGGTTTTGACCTTTAAAGCCCTATGCGGCTTAGGACCCTCGTATCTAAGGGACCGCCTCTCTTGGTATGTCCCGTGTAGGACCTTAAGGTCCTCAAATAATAATCTTTTGGAGGTCCCAAGCAACAAAGATGCTAGGTTGGCCTCAACTAGGGCCAGGGCCTTCTCAGTATTGGCCCCGACTTGGTGGAACAGTCTATCACAAGAGACCAGGGCCCTGCAGGATTTGGCATCTTTCCGCAGGGCCTGAAAGACGGAGCTGTTCCACCTGGCCTTTGGGTTGGTTTCTGTTTGATACTTATGCTTCATTCTTTTATTGGTGGGTTATTTGAAAATTGAGACTGCAGTTTTAATATTGAATTTTTAAATTTGTATTTTAATCTGTTATTTTAAATTGATTGTGTTTATGTTTTTGCTGTGATTTTAATTAGTGTTAGCCGCCCTGAGCCCGGTTTTTGGCTGGGAAGGGCGGGGTATAAATAAAAATTTATTATTATTATTATTATTATTATTATTATTACTACTACTACTACTACTACTACTATATTTGCTGATTGATGTTTGACATTTTATTGGACTCTACTATCTGTCTTTCTGTCTGTCTGTCTGTCTGTCTAAGTGAGTTGTCAGCTAGCAAAGGACAATCTGTCCCATTTGTGGTAGGTTTCCAACTAGCATTTCTTAACTACCACCTTTGGAATTGGAGAAAGCTGCCCATCTACAAACTATTTACTGCTGCCCATTTACAGCATTCCACTAGCCCCCAAATCTACACAACCCATTGTTGAGAGCTATACTTAAGCTATCTATCAGCGATCTCAACCTTGTAATTTCAAATGCTGTTATCATCTGCGTGTATCTTATGGCAAGTGCTACTTTCAAAATCACCAGGGTGGATAGAACATATTCCATCAAACAGGACATCACCTGCAGGTCTTGCAATATAGTTTATATCATTGAATGCAGAAAACCCCAGGATGTCATATCCAGTATATAGGTAAAACGACAACCGACCTACGCACACACTTTAGAAACCACAAATCGGCGATTTCGACCAAAAACAGCAGAGTAACGTGTTGCTAAACACTTTAATTCTGAAAAACACAGCCTGTCAGACTTGTCAGCAATTGCTGTAGAGATGAAAGCAGATCCAATTGTGTTAGCCAAAAGGGAAAGCTTTGGGATGCACATGCTGCTGGACACAGAATGGCCTCAAACAGGGCCGGTCCACCCATAAAGGAAGGTGAGGCAACCACCTCAGGTGGCAGGATCCACAGGGGCAACAGATCTGGCCTGCATTGCCTGCTGCCTCAGTGGCAGCAACAGCTGTGGTGCAGCCCTTGAAGGCTGGATCTCTTCAGCAGTCCCCTGCCCATGCAACCTCTACATCAGCCTCTTGGTGAATAGGAGGCACTGTTGGTCTCCTTCCACCCTTATTCCCAATGTAGATATCCCCCACCCCCAGTTCCTAATATAGATCTTTACTCACTCCTTCTTTCCTGGATGGGGTGGGTGGGTGGGTGGGAAGCATTTTGTATTTTGCCTCTGATGTATCTCCACTGCCATCGTTCAGCCTGGACACGGAGGTCCAGCTCCGAGGGCCTTTCGGCAGTTCCCTCACTGCGAGAAGTGAGGTTACAGGGGCCAGGCATAGGGCCTTCTGGGTAGTGGCGCCCACCCTGTGGAAAGCCCTCCCATCAGATGTCAAGGAAATAAACAACTATCTGACTTTTAGAAGACATCTGAAGGCAGCCCTGTTTAGGGAAATTTTTAATGTTTGATGTTTTATCGCTTTTTTGTTTGTGATCTGCTGTGAGCCGCCCAGAGTGGCTAAGGAGACCAAGCCAGATGGGCGGGGTATAATTGTTGTTGTTGTTGTTGTTGTTGTTGTTGTTGTTGTTGTTGTCAAGGGCGCTTACCCATAGAGGCTAGTGGTGCAGGGCGCCAGGGCACCAAGTTCTGAAGGGCACCAGGGAAGAGGCAGAGGCTGGACGTGGCACCTCCTGGCATCAGCTTGCCGCCCTCACCCACCTCCACCATGCCACATAGGAGCAGTGCCACGCCGGGAGCCTCCGCCTGCCATGGCCACTATGGCACGAAGTGGCTAGCTGAGCCGGAAGGCACCGTGTCCAGCCTCCACCTCTTCCCCACCGGAGGAGCTGGCCTCCAGGCGCTGCCCAACTCCTCCGGCAGCGCTGTCCTCCCTAAAAAAGGTTGGCAACTCTGGGAAACGGGGAGAGGGAGTGCGCTGGAGGGATCTTTGTACCATGGCAACGGATATGCTTAAGACGGCCCTGGTTGTTGTTGTTGTTGTTGTGTCACAATATATTGGACTGGTCAACCTACAGGATTAGAACCAGGATTTGCTTAGCTTTGTTGAATGGAGTACCGGTAAGTTTGTTTTCTGCTGCTCTGAAGGGTAGGACTGGAACCAATGGCTTCAAGTTACAGGAAAGGAGATTCCAACTAAATGTCAGGAAGAACTTTTAGACTGTAAGAGCTGCTTGACAGTGGAATGGACTCCCTCGGGAGTTGGTGGTCTCTCCTTCACTGAACGTTTCTAAGCAAAGGCTGGATGGCCATCTGTCATGGATGCCTTAGCTGGGATTCCTGCATTGCAGGGGGTTGGACTAGATGACCCTGGGGGTCCCTTCCAACTCTGCAGTTCTATGATTCTAAGCCCTTCTGAGCATTCCATCCACCTTGGAAACAGCACCATTTTTTATCAGAGCAACTGATGAAGGTGGAAGCTGAAATGTTTTGCTATAAGAATTTAAAATTTCTGCTCTGTACATTGCTTTGAGAGTCTCTCGGCTCAAAAGTGTTAATTACATACATACATGCTGTATATTCTGGTGTATAAGACTACTTTTTAATCCAGGAAAATCTTCTCAAAAGTCGGGGGTCGTCTTATACGCCGGGTAGAGAATCTGCGGTCGAGTATATCTCAAACTCTATATTTTAACTGGAAAAATTGGGGGTCGTCTTATACGCCCAGTCATCTTATACGCCGGAAAATATACAGGGTTTTTTTTCTTAAAAAATGTTTAGGGGTACTCTCATTTTCCTACTCATATTGAAATACTGACCCTCAATGAGGCCAAACTTAGATTCACAAAATGTTTAGGGGTATGTGTCCCCCTGTGTCGCCCCAGAAAAAAAGCACTGCATATATACATACATACATATATACATAAAATATTTGCACCTAGAAAATCACATGCAGTAAGGGTAGATCTAAACACAAGAAAAACACATGCTAAATCAGAAATTAGATTGTTATAACAAAAGAAAAAACCTCTATGGAAAATCACATTTTAAAATTTCCTGCTCTGTGGTGCCATCTGGTGTTGCATGTTTATAGTGCATTCAAATCGCTGTTTCTGTACTAATGTAGTTGAGCCCTAAGTACTATACAGTTGTGGGCAGAGTGGGGAGGAAAAACCAGTAATGGCACGATTCAGTGGGATTTCCGATATTGGATGCCATGTCATCATTGAAACTTTCCACCAGCTTTCGCAAGTGTTCTTTGTCTTTCTGAGCCCTGAAGAAGTGATAAGAGTCCATGCAGATGATTGCAGATGGCTCAGACATTAAATATGTTGTTTAGCGACTGCTGATATTTCTATTATATGTTTGCAGGGTATGGCTGATTGTGTAACAGGAAGCATGAATCACCTGGATAAAGACAAATCAGCTAGATAAAGAGATAAGTATTGTCTTGGGTATGGGAAAACTGAGATTTTGCAAATTGCCCAATCTGTTTGGTATAATAGGTTAGCACAGACTGTTTTATAAGTTATTTGCATGCACTGTCATATTCAGTATTCTGCTGTTTTGGAATAAAGCCAGCTTGAAGTGTAGCTCTTCTTATTCCTTTTTTTGTTTTTTATTAAGTGATGCTTAAGAACATCTTCCAATGGGCATTCTGTGGGTGGAGAACATGAAGATCATGAGAAATGAGGAAACTGCTGAATCTCTGTGTGGAGCTAGCTGTGTGGTAAACAACAGCCATTTTAGTCACACACACAAAATTGCTAATCATGATCAACTAGTTAGAATAAGCCTATACAGAACTTTGATGTAGGTTTTATCAAGCTCTGTTTTTGAGAAGAGGTCTGTGTTTTTACTGAAACCTTTTTGAGGGAGCATCACTATTACAACACCTACCTTCAGCAGCAAAACCTGCTGATGTGTTAAGCTTTGCATAAGGCTCTGTACAGCAGGGGTATACAACAGTTGATTGACAGATGAGTTGTCCTGCCCACTTCATACTTCTGTTCTGAGCATGCTCAGAGCTCATACTTGTGTTCTGAGCATGCTCAGAGCTGTTTCCTTGAAGGTCACACCTACAAACAGTTCATAGCACAGTTCATATGATACGCAGGCAGGCGGGAGGTTGTGTTTGCTTTGAACAGCTTTCCCCAGATTTTGCTTAGTATTCGCAACAGCGAACACTCTGTGTCTCTTTCTGTACTAAACATTTATTATTTGCTCAATACTTCTGCTTTTATTTTTGCGTAAGGAGGGGATTGGGTGGAGAGACTGTGGGTGACTTTTTGTGTGTGTGTGTGACAGCAGCTTGTGTGGGTCAACAACAATGTGCCAGAGTTTTGGGGAACCATTAGAGTCTCCTTGCTCTATCCTCTAGGGATCAGAAAGCCATATAGGCCAGCAGCGACTATGTTACTTGGACAGGTGGGAAAGAATTGAGATTGGTGAGTGAGAAATTTCTAAGGCTAAGCCATTCATTTGTCCTCCTTGCTATCTGTCTGTTTCCTTGCATTCACTCAGTAAAAAGTGCTGCAGCTGTTAGGTGGGTCATGAGTGGTTGGTGTGAGCAATTCTAGAGTATTTCCCAAAAAAGCGGTATTTATGCAGAGAACTCGTTCCAACAGCCTAACACCCAAACATTAGCAGGGGGCGGGGTGGGGTGTAGGCGGGTTACAAAACAGTAGATATGGGGGCTGATTGAACTTTCAAGTCTCCGAAGCTCCTTCCTCTCCCATAGTTTAAGTTCTTGAGTTCTGAACACTTTGTTACTATCATTTCCAAATGGCTCGGCAGTTAATTTAAAGTTTCCTGTTTGTAGGTCCTTGCCTGTTTCTACGGGTCTCTCTTTATCCCTTTAATAAAAGGGATTCGTCTATAATTTACTCATTGAATATTTTCTCTTAATTGTTCTAGCGACAGTTTCTGTTCCCAGTGGAGCAGTGTGGCGGTGGGCAGGCTAGGCTTTAATTGATTTATTCCATCTGAGTTTTTATGTTCATCCTTACATCCTTTTATGTTACATCCTTACATAGGAGAGGCAGGAACCACAAGCAAGAAACTTGTCACAAAACAGACAAGAGCTTGAGAAAGTCTCAATAGTACTTTTCCTGGATGAGCTAGTGCCACAATCATGTCTTACTGTTATAAGAATTTTAAGGTCATATTAAAAAAAAAGTTCATAACTGTATATATAAACCAGATGTCTGAAACCCCACAGATTAGGTCCTGAACAAATTGACCTCAAAAATATTTCTCTGCAAGGTCAAAGTGGGAAACCTCCCCATTGTCTCTTTCCTCACGAATCCTGTCCTCACAAATCCTGTCTTAAGGGCATGTTCAAAATATGAACAGGGTGTGAGCCTGTGACATGTGACCTAGATTCAGGAATTAATTAGTTATAATAACAAAAGAGTGCCCAAAATCCAAATAATGCAAATCAGGTAACTTGCCAGACAGGAAATAAACAGCGCACTCAGATTTCTGTTGTACACCGCCTTTTCTGTGATGTAGGTATGATGTATCTGGGGGGTGGTCTTGGGCTACACCCCTTCTGTGATGTATGTATGATGTTTCTGGGGGTGGTCTTGGACTCCAGGGCGGGCAATTTAAAATGTCTATATAAGGGCGGGCACACCTTTGTTCTGGGTCCTCCTCCTCTCTCCTGCGTGAGGGGGAGACCCTGTTGCAACAGTAAATAAAGATCAGGCTTAAAGGTAAAGGTAAAGTGACCCCTGACCATCAGGTCCAGTCGGGTCCAACTCTGGGGTTGCTGCGCTCATCTCGCTCTATAGGCCAAGGGAGCCGGCGTTTGTCCGCAGACAGCTTCCGGGTCATGTGGCCAGCATGACAAAGCGTATAGAACAAGTTCTAATAAGTGTTGGAAATGCAGAGAAAAGGAGGGTACATTCTATCATATGTGGTGGGAATGTAAGATTATTAAAAGCTTCTGGGAAATGATTTATAATGAACTGAGGGAAATGTTAAAAATAACTTTTTGTTAGAAAACCAGAAACTTTTTTACTTGGATTGATAGGAACTGAACTCCCTAAAGAACAGAAGAAAATATTTATGTATGCTACAACAGCCACCCGAATACTGTTGGCCCAAAGACAGAAGGAAGACAGGATACCAACAAAAGAAGAATGGCAAATCAAGCTAATGGATTATGCAGAGATGGCAAAACTAACAGCGAAACTCAGAGACTATGATAACGAGAAGTTTAAAAAAGAATGGGAATCCTTCATTGTTTATGTGCAAAAATACTGTAAACAGAATGACACATTTGCAGAATTTTAATTAACGCTTGCAACTAGCAGAAAATTAGAAAAAATTAAGGGAAATAATAATTGGAAAAGTATAAATATGGAAATGCAGAAGAATTTGGTTGAGATAAGAAACCAGAAGAGGGTATGGAGAGGTTCAAAGACTCTCAAAGAGAAGGTTCATGAAAATGTATTTGTATAAATCTAATCTGGTAGAAATGTGAATTAGTTTTTGTTTTTAATTGTGAAAACGTAACTGTGGAAAATTAATAAAAAATATTTACGGGGGGGGGGAGGAAAAAAAAAACCGCTATGGGATGGGGGGGAGTTCCATAAAGAATTATGAGCACTCTAGTTTGTTCAAAGCTGCTGGGCATTGCAACTCTATGAAGGGTAAACTACGATGCTCAGAATTCTTTACAGAGAAGAATGTGCTTTGAACATTCTTAAAAGAGATACATGTTTGTGAAGCCAATATGCATTCTGCGGATACCTCAATCCACCAGTAGACAATTTTTTAAAATGCCGTGCTCCTTACATGACTGAGGCTGCTCTTGTTTATCCCTGAAATCCTCGCGGGATATTTTCCTCATGACATTTTTAACAATGACCCATTTGGGCCCTTCTCTTCCTCTCCAGTCACCAATGCAAATCTAACAATTAACCAAGGGTAAATATAGCAGCATGACACATTGTGTTCTCTTTAACACCCCCTCAAGGGTTAGATTGTGGTGTTTGGGCCTGAGCTGAAGCTATTTGTAGACTGTAGTAAGCCTGCAGGAGAAAAATGGAAGGAATTTTGTTGCTAAACAGACTCACTTTCTAGTCCCCAACACTGGGGAGCACTGAGGAGCCACTTCACGTGGCCTCATTCTGATATTTCATTAGGCTGGTTGAATGTTGAACTGGTAGCGATAGTCTGCATAACGAAGGCAAATGAGTTTATTTGGGAAAGCAAGATAATAATGCTGACCTGAGTCATGGTGGTCTCTTTCTTCCTACTCATATATTAGGATTACTTGTATAGAAATCTTAGCTCATAGCTGAAGGACATTGTATAAATTCCAGTTTGAGCCTTTCACACAATTTAGAAGAGACAAATGGTTTCAGGACCTTTTCTGTGGGTCTCAGACATGTGGTCTATATGTTTATGTATGTGCTTGCTTGGTACATTTGTGAACATTTACTTTATATAAGACATTAAAATTCTTATAACATAGCAAAAAGCAAATCAATTCCAGCATGCAGGTGATAACGTCACAGTCTATTTTGCTCCCAACATTTGAACTCCGCCTTTCCTTGAAAGAGCTGAAGGCAGTAAAAAACAAAAAACAAAAACTTGTCTGATTTCATCTTCTCAACAACTCTGTGAGGTTTGCTGGGCCAGGAAAAGAGGACAACGGACCCAAAGCCATCCTGGGAGCTTTATTGCTGAAAGGAGAATTCGAACACAAGTCTCTCCAATCCAACACAGCACTGTGCACCACATTGGCTCTCTATTACCTGCTGGTGAAGCTGCCAGGTTTGCAAAACAATCTGTTCAATGGTATATTTTTTCCTTATTTAAATCATCACAAATATTGCCTGCTTATGTTTTCCCTGTTAATGTCAACAGCAGCAATGAAACCCCTTTAATCCATCCTGCCTGCCATCCAACCTCCAGCGAAGGCTATATCTGATGCCCTAGAAATATTCAGATTTATCCAGTTTTATCTTTTAAGAACTAGCACTGGCAGTTAGAAGAAGGATGCTGTTGGACTCCTTCCCATCAGCTCCAGCTAGCATGGCCAATGGTCAGGAATGATGGGAGTTTGTAGTCCAATGTCTGGAGGGCCTAACGTTGCCCACCCTTCGTTTGAATAATAGTTCAATGTCTCTTCATAGAATCATAGAGTTGGAAGGTACCCAAGGGTCATCTAGTCTAACCCCCTGAAATGCAGGAATCTCAACTAGATCATACATGACAGGTGGCCATCCAACCTCTGCTTAAAAACCTCCAAGGAAGGAGAGTATTGTCAGAGTCTGTTCCACTGCCGAACAGTCAGAAAGTTATTCCTGGTGTTTAGACATATTAACGTAACAAACTTTCGTCTGACATGAGAAAACGTAAGTTTTACAAACCTATTAAAACTCGTAAAAAAGAAGAAGACTTCAGATGGGGTTTTTAAGGCTTGGCATCCGTCAATATAAAGAGTTGTCATGTTTTCATCTTATTGTGCCTCAAAGAATGAAACTGAATAAATCCATATACACATGTCATATTTTTTATTGAGTTTTACTTGGCCAACTTTGAAAATGCATGTCGATTCACCACCAACATTTGATTGTTTCTGGGGGAAAAAATCAAAGAGTTATTGACTAGAATTCCAATCCTACCCAGACACAAAAGATTCACCGGCAAAATAACAGTTACAATTCTCGCAAGGCCATGAGAAATACATTACTTTACATCAAAAACGGACGTACACTTAGAATAGTGATATCCAAACAATAACCCTGCTTGTAAGTATTTGACTAGTTATTTTCATTTTCTGAATAGCAAATGGTGGGGTGGAAAATGAAGAAGAAGAAGAAGAAGAAGAAGAAGAAGAAGAAGAAGAAGAAGAAGAAGAAGAAGAAGAAGAGATACTTTGTGAGAAGGAGTAAAGCAGTCATGTTAAGTCAAGGTCTCTTCCTTTCTAATGCCTCAGCTATATCATTTTGCCCACCCAGCATAACCTCAGAGCTGTTTTATTGGGTAACCTTTGTTTCTTTTGCCACAAATTTGCTGAAATGGCCCATTTGGTCACAGCAGGACTTACTAATCAAAGTAGGGAGGGGAATTATATTCCTGTTATCCTCTTATTATTGGTGTACGAATCTACAGAGGGCAACCTGTCGTCGCTCAGTTTAGATTTATTTAATCTGTATATCAATATGAGGGAACGATTCATCTCACAAACCTGGGGAAAAATTATTTTGCATGATAATAATAAAGTTTTCATGACAGAATACAAGACACATCCATATACCGGTATTAACAGACAAGCCACCCCCAACCCCACCAAAAATCCCCATTCTGTACTTTTCCCTTTCCTAGTTAAATACTTATGGTCAAAACCAAAGTTACTGTATTTTTCCATCTATAAGATGCCCCCCCATGTATAAGACGTCCCCTTTTTTGGGGGGGGGACTCCAAATTAAGAAAACATCCCTCAGCACTACCTGTGTGTAAGACGAGCCCCAATTTTAAACCTATTTTTTTGGTCAAATATATTACCAAGTCTTATACACAGAAAAATACGGTATATATTCTACCTCTTTCTTGTTGTTTAATCATATCCGACTCTTTGTGACCCCATGGACCAGAGCACGCCAGGCACTCCTGTATTCCACTGCCTCCCACAGTTTGGTCAGACTCATGTTGGTCGCTTCGAGAACACTGTCCAACCATCTCATCCTCTGTCGTCCCCTTCTCCTTGTGCCCTCCATCTTTCCCAGCACCAGGGTCTTTTCCAGGGAGTCTTCTCTTCTCATGGGGTGGCCAAAGTATTGGGGCCTCAGCTTCAGGATCTGTCCTTCCAGTGAGCACTCAGGGCTGATTTCCTTCAGAATGGATAGGTCTGCTCTTCTTGCAGTCCATGGGACTCTCAAGAGTCTCCTCCAGCACCATAATTCCAAAGCATAAATTCTTCAGCAATCAGCCTTCTTTATGGTCCAACACTCACTTCCATACATCACTACCGGAAAAACCTTAGCTTTAACTATAGAGACCTTTGTTGGCAAGGTCCTCTTTCTAGAGGAGCGCAATTGCAGTCTTGAGGAAAGGGTGGGGAATAATAATCAAAATTCAAAGTATTACCATTTGAAACAGGGCACTGTTGGAGTGCCATTGACTCAATTGGAAATGGTACAGCCATTTCTGGTATTTAAGAGTTCCAGTTCCTTTGGGGGAATGTTAATTTGCCATTTTTCACCTCTTCCATTGCTGACATTTGGGATTTCAATGACTTATAAAAATATAAAACTTCCCACAATCTCCCCTAATTATAACATATATATTTGCCCTTAGACAATAGCAACCTAACAGTGACACCAATGCTTTTGACACCTCCTCTACCTTTCTTCATATACTTAGCTGGTTTTGAACAGACAGACATTCTGGCTTCGGTCCAAAAGTGCTGTTACAGAAATGGAAAGCCTCACCAACTCATCCGAGGGCTGTTTCTGACTTAGCGTGTTGTGGAAAAACCATCAAACAGAAATCCAGAGTTCTTCCATTTGCTCCTGCCCTTTGCATAACTGTTTGCACGGGATAGGTTGCTAATATTTCTCTGGATTCCATAACTTGGATCCTAACCACAGAGTACTGGGGTGTCTTGGCTCCCGGCTCCTGAGGGTTGGGGAGGGTGGGCATTGGGGGGTGGGATGGGGAAAACATTGCATTATTATTATTATTATCATCATCATCATCATCATCATCATCACCACCATCATCATCACCATCAGTGCTTTTTTCTTGGGGTACACAGGGGTGCACATAACCCTAAACATTTTGTGAATCTTTGTACTATTGTCCATTTACTGTGTCTATTTTTCCAGATTTGAACTATAAAATGGTGATTTTATTGAGTCAAAATGAGAGTACCCCTAAACATTATTTTAGAAAAAAAGCTCCTCCTCCTCCTCCTCCTCTTCTTCCCTTTTCACAAGATCTCAGCACAGTTTACTGGATAAAAATACAAGCTAAAAACACAAGTAAATAGTTAACAAAACAAAACAAAACAAAACAAAACAAAACAAAACAAAACAAAACAAAACAAAACAAAACAAAACAAAACAAACACAGAACAACCTTCCCATCCCACAAACACATTTAAAAGTCTGTAGAATATTAATCAGTCATATACCGGTAAAACAAAACAAAAAAATACAAATACAAATTAACACATAACACTTAAGAACAGTTTAAAAAATAACCCTCCCCAAACAAACAACAGCCACCCAAGTTAAAAAGGTAAAAAAAATGTAAAGGACCCCTCGATGGTTAAGTCCAGTCAAAGGGGTTGCTGCACTTATCTCACTTTCAGGCCGAGGGAGCCGGCATTTGTCCACACACAGCTTTCTGGGTCATGTGGCCAGCCTGACTAAACTGCTTCTGGCGCAATGAAACACCGTGACGTAAAGCAGTGCACATGGAAAGGCCATTTACCTTCCCGCCACAGCAGTACCTATTTATCTACTTGTGCTGGCGTGCTTCCGAACTGCTAGGTTGACAGGAACTGGGACAGAGCAACGGGAGCTCACCTCGTCGCGGGGATACGAACCGCCAACCTTCCGATTGGCAAACCCAAGAGGCTCCGTGGTTTAGACCACAGCGCCACCTGCGTCCCTTACCCAGGTTAAAACTCCACCCCCATTAAAACCATAATTTTAGCACAAGGGAGTTGGCCCGTGCCCTTGTTCCATCCCCAAAGTGTTGCCCCCTTTGGCGGCATCGCTGCTGACAGCCCTAACTTCAATGCATTTGGAAACAGGGAGTGGCAAAAACTGGTGATCACAGAATAATAAAATCATAGACTCGTAGAGTTAGAAGGGAGATGGGGGTCATTCAGTCCAACCCCCTGAAATGCAAGGAGCCTCTTTCTACTTGCGCAGAGGATCTTGAGATCCAAGTTTATACCTTTAACTGTTTCAGCCCCTTATAGTTGTCAAAGCAAGTCCTATGGCTGGCGTGCATCACGTGGTTCCCTCTTGCAATGCGAGGTCCAACGGTTAGAATACAAGCAGCACTCCGACAGAATGGAAGGCACGCATTGTGCTTGGAGTTTGGCAGTCGCTGCTTCAAACACCTTCCTATCGGGAACTGTTTGCACCCCCAGACGTGAAGGATTCCTTTGCAACAAGCTTTGTTTTCCAGCGGATAATATGTGGGCTTGTTGCGGCAGGCAGACAGCGATGCAAGTTGCAAATACTTTGTCCCATGATCTTCCACTAGAACTTGCACAACAGTTTCTACCAATGGGTTATACGTTGCATATGCACAATACGCTGAAATCACATGGCTTCCCGCAAAGAATTCTGGAAACTGTAGTTTACCCCTTGTTGTTGTTGTTGTTGTTGTCGTTCAGTCGTGTCCGACTCTTCGTGACCCCATGGACCAGAGCACGCCAGGCACGCCTATCCTTCACTGCCTCCCGCAGTTTGGCCAAACTCATGTTAGTAGCTTCGAGAACACTGTCCAACCATCTCATCCTCTGTCGTCCCCTTCACCTTGTGCCCTCCATCATTCCCAACATCAGGGTCTTTTCCAGGGAGTCTTCTCTTCTCATGAGGTGGCCAAAGTACTGGAGCCTCAACTTCAGGATCTGTCCTTCTAGTGAGCACTCAGGGCTGATTTCTTTGAGAATGGATAGGTTTGATCTTCTTGCAGTCCATGGGACTCTCAAGAGTCTCCTCCAGCACCATAATTCAAAAGCATCAATTCTTCGGCGATCAGCCTTCTTGATGGTCCAGCTCTCACTTCCGTACATTACTACTGGGAAAACCATAGCTTTAACTATATGGACCTTTGTCGGCAAGGTGATGTCTTTGCTTTTTAAGATGCTGTCTAGGTTCGTCATTGCTTTTCTCCCAAGAAGCAGGCGTCTTCTAATTTCGTGATTACCCCTTACAGAGCTGTAATTCTCAGCACCCTTAACAAACTACAGCCCCCAGGGTCCTTTGAGGCAAGTCATTTGCTTTAAATGTGCTTTATGGTGTGTGTGTGCCGCCTTTGAATCCAAACTCCTGATTTCCAGCACAATCCCAGGACTGTCTAGCCCAGCAGGACTTTGTAGTGCTGAGCAAAAATGGTGTCTCCAAATTTGCCGTGCCATTTGCAGGTTGAGAATTTGGAGAGGCCACCCACCTCAAGAGACTTTTCACAGACACTCCAAGTATCCCTATTTTCCAGGGACAGTTCCAGATTTACAGAAGCCATTCCAGTTTCCGATTTGATCCTGGAATGTCTATCTTTTCCTTAGGATGTCCCTATTTTCAGCAGAGAAATGTTGGAGGGTTATAAAGCTATGTGACTCCTGAGCCAAGGAGATAAGTAACTATACCACCTTTAGAAGATGTCTAAAGGCAGTCCTGTATAGGGAAGTTTTTTTAAATGCTCAATGTTTCATTATGTTTTTATATATGTTGGAAGCTGCCCAGAGTGGCTGCGGCAACCCAATTGGATGGGCAGGAAATCATATTTTCAGCGCATGAATTGTTGGAAGGTATGCGAGTCAAAAAGCTCTATTTGCTGTAGATGATGGATTTCAAGTATAACAAACTGGAAAAAGGAGAAGATTGCATACACCATTCATAATCAATGGAACGTATACTGGTACATAGTTAAACCTGGGGATACAATAGGAGAAGGAGAAGAAGAAGAGGAGGAGGAGGAGGAGTTTGGATTTGATATCCTGCTTTATCACTACCCAAAGGAGTCTCAAAGCAGCTAACATTCTCCTTTCCCTTCCTCCCCCACAACAAACACTCTGTGAGGTGAGTGGGGCTGAGAGACTTCAAAGAAGTGTGACTAGCCCAAGGTCACCCAGCAGCTGCATGTGGAGGAGCGGAGACGTGAACCCGGTTCACCAGATTACGAGTCTACCACTCTTAACCACTACACCACACTGGCTCTGCCATTCAAGAAGTTTAAATGTGCATTTGGATATGAGCAACCGTTCCTCCTTTCTGTTCATGTCTTCATTTTACTCTGGCGGCAATTCACCACATTTACTTCCCAGTTCTTCACTATGTATTTCAGTCTTCTAGGTTTAGATAATCATTTATTCACCAAGGCAATCTGGTTCGGACAGCCATTTACTAACACGGAGCAGCGTTATAAAACAGGTGGGCAGGAAAGCTAGCCCTCCGTTTTAAGCTCTTAAAATTATTGGCAAACTGCTTTGCAAAACTTGTCAAAATGCCACTTTGGAAAAGAAATAAAATTCAAGGAAAACATGTGCAAGCAAGTAACAGGGCAGTCCTAGATAACTTTAGTGAGAAGTCAGCCCCATAGAGTTCAATGGGACTTACTCCCAGCTAAGTCTACATAGGATAGGGTTTGTGGGGGGGGTGAGCTATTTTAAAGGAGATTTGGCAAAATACAGACTTCTGACATGGGTTGCCATATGTCCTGATTTCCCCGGGTGTATGGCAACCCTAGCATGGGATTGTAGTCAAAGTCCATTTTCCTTGTGTCTTTATGGGCACGATGGGCTGGTTGTCTTGGCTGGAATAATAATAATAATAATAATAATAATAATAATAATAATAATAATAATAATAATAATTATTTATTTGTACTCTGCCCATCTGGCTGGGTCTCCCCAGCCGCTCTGTGCTGCTTTCAACAAATATTAAAATACATTAAAATATCACAGATTAAAAACTTCCCTAAATAGGACTGCCTTCAGGTATTTTCTGAATGTCAGGTAGTTGTTTATCTCCTTGACCTCTGATGGGAGGGCATTCCACAGGACGGGTGCCACTACTGAGAAGGCCCTCTGCCTGGTTCCCTGTAGCTTTGCTTCTCGCAGTGAGGGAACCACCAGAAGGCCCTCGGCGCTGGAATCAGATTGGCACAGGTCGCTTCCTGATAATGACCAATGCCTACGCTGAAAATGATGCAAAAGAAGGAAGGTGCCGGAATGTGAAATGCGTTTTCCTGACTTAGAAAAGGCCCTGGTACATATTAAATATCCTAACAACTGCAACTCTTGGAGATTTCAAGGTCTTTGAGGTTTATTATCTTTTGTAGCTCCCTGGGATGCAGGGATGGAAGAAATGTGCACAGTGAAAACTCCTCAGGTTCTCAACTATTTAGGCTGCAATCCTATCCCCACTTTCTTGGAAGTAAGCCCCATTGAATTCGGTAGAATTTACATCTGAGTAGACATGGTTAGGACTGCAATGCAATAACTATGCTGTGCAAACTGCTGTGGCACTTTAGAATTATATTTTAAAAAACGTGGTTTGTAGGGCAGGGCTTTTTGAAAAGGAAAATTAAAAAGCAGTGGTATGTGATTATAATCTGCAATCAAAGCATGCATCGCTGTAAAAGACCTGTGCTGATAAGGCCAAGGTTGCAGGTTCGATCCCTGAATGGGACAGCTGCATATTCCTGCATTGCAGGGGCTTAGACTAGATGATCCTCAGGATCCCTTCCAACTCCACAATTCTACGATTTTCTTTGTACAGTATGTGCATGCGGGACATGCTTTCTTGCTTAGAGTCATGTTCCATGACATTTAGAAGCCCACGTAGAGTGGGAGAAAATCCTTAGAATTGGGATTTTGACAACACCAACGCAGAGGAGTGTTACAGTCAAGATTCACACAAAAGGCATCTTGGAAAAGGCAAAAAAATCCTTATTTGGAGTGAGGATTTTAAAAAAGAGTAATAGAGGAAGCCACAGAAGCGTGCGCGCGCACACACACACACACACACACACATCACAGGTCACACCCATCTTAGTATACAGTAAGGGTCGGCCAACTAAGGTCTGCGGGCCAGATCAGGCCCAATGGCCTTCTAGATCCGTCCCACGGACGGTCTGGGAATCCAGGCAGCCGGTGTGCGATGGTTTTTGCGACTCAGCCAGGCTTGGGGTCAAAAGTGAGGCAGGTGGCTGCTCATGACAAGCCCCTTCTTTATCCGTCGTGGGCACGCAGCAATATTTTCTTCCAGGGTAGGGGGTGGGGAAGAGGGAAAAGGAGCCACAGTTAGGATTTCCACCATGGAGCTGCCAGCGACTGACCTCAGGAAGGGCAGCTGTGGCAGCAGGAACTTGGAGGCGCCTCAGGAGTGATGCTCACAGGTGTCTTGTGGTGGCGGTGCTCCCTGCCACAAGAAGCGGGGAGCGCCTGGTCAGCTGTACTCCAAAGCCATTCTGCGCTCTGCTGGGGAGGCTACATGGTGCGAGCCATGGAAAGTGTAATAAGAGAAAGGTAAATAGCCGCTGCCGCCTCGCCTTCCCTCACGCGGGGAAAATAATGTTTTTGCTTGAGCGGCGGCGGCCTGACTTAGTATGACCAACAGCTTTTCCCTTTACCCACGCATGTACACACGCTCTCCAGGGCTGACAGGAATGGCGCGCTTACCTCAGCCCCCAAGCCCGCCTTACGAGAGAAATAACCGTCAACGCGTAAAACGCAAAGGAAGCATCGTGGGTGTATGAGGGAACCCCCCCCCAAAAAAAACCACATTTGGGCAACGTTGGGGTTGGTCCCAATAAAGTTTTTTTTTTTTTTTTTGCCAAAAATGCAGGTCATAACCATGGCAACATATAGTCCGGCCCCCCACAAGGTCTGAGGGACAGTGGACTGGCCCCCTGCTGAAAACGTTTGCTGACCCCTGGTACACAGACTACAGTAAAAAGAGAAGGTTGTTGTCTATGTCTCAGTTACTTTGTAGTTAACGCAAGGACCGTGCACTCTGCACATGCACACGATACGTAGGGAGGCAGGGGCTACAGAACCTTCACACCAGTGTGCTCTGTTCTCCCACACACAAGGGGAGGGGGAGAATGATAAGATTAGCCTTACAAACTAAAAAGGCTCCTGGGGAACTGATGAGATCTAAGTGAGTGGCTGCTAAGCCAAACACCCACTTCTCGAGTTCAGAGCTTTCCGTCAGTCAAACCAGTTTTCCTGTCCTCCTCTGTTGCCACCTCCAGCATTTTTATTTTTTTAAACAGATCAAGCATTTTCACAGAAAACAAATACTTCTAGCACTGAGAGGGACACTTTAAAAAACAACCCCAAAATTAGATTATCATAAGGGGCTTGAAGGCAGTCCGAATGTTTGATCCAGAATGCAGCTGCAATGGAACTGCCTATGCAGATCGTCTGTTGGCTTCTCTTGCTCCTGGGCTCAGTCCAAACTGCTGTCTTTGGCCTTTAAAGATCTACAACAGCCGAGAACCAGAGTCCTTCATTCCCCTTGCCAGCCATTGGAAGGGAGACCTTTATGATGTTTCAGAGGGGCCAGGATTTTGAATGGGCTCCTGGGAGATGGGCCCATCAATGGTTGCTTTTAGGTAGGCAGCAAAGACGATTGTGGAAACTTTTCCACAATTCTGAAGGCAAGGAAAATTTTTGCTGCTGTTTTTATTGTTGTGCCTTAACCAGGTTGTAAGCATCTTGATCACCTCCTGGGCTGAAAGGCAGCTTAGAAATTAATAATAGTCTTACAAATGTTTTGGGGACACCCCCCCCCCCACTCTCTGCAATATTCCAGGGGGTTCCAGACACTCACCCAGAGCCTGTACTCCTTCGGATAATTGAGACACGGCAGAGACAGTTGTAGCTTTAAGAAATATGGTTTGTTCACCTATTTACACCTTCAGTCTGCATGCAGGAAGTCCAGATCTTACAATATGGTCATTTCAAGAGGGGCTCTTGCAGCCTGCCCGAGATGGATCTCAGCCTCCCCCCCCCCCGCACTTCTTCTTGCCAGCACACCTTGCTTAAAACTGTTTCCCTGTTACTTCAAACACACACCCCATCACCTTGGCGACATCTGTCTTCCAAGCCCAAAGGATTCCTCTCAGATGGCCCATCAATCCATTTTGCCATCTTAACAGAATCGCTCTTCCCTAGACTGGTTTGCATAAGCTAGCCTTGGCTAGCAGAGTTCTACAGCAGGCATAGGCAAACTCGGCCCTCCAGATGTTTTGGGACTACAACTCCCATCATCCCTAGCTAACAGGACCAGTGGTCGGGGATGATGGGAGTTGTAGTCCCAAAACACCTGGAGGGCCGAGTTTGCCTATGCCTGTTCTACAGCTCCTGCTTTCATCCATATCTCAATTGATCAAAATCCCACCATTTATTAATTTCTGTGGTTTAAGGGGTTCTCCCCAATCTATAACACCAGTAAAAATATGGAAGGTAGATTGTTCTTAAGCTTAACGGGGGAGGGGGGCACACAGAGTTTTACCTCCTCAAAACATAGCACAGTGTACACAAAATACATATAAAGCACACTCTCCCCCCCCCACCCTAATCCTGGAAGTTGTCATTTATCCATCAAAGAGCTATAATTCCCAACACCCTTAACAAACTACAGTTCCCACGGTTCTTGAGCAGGGGAATGCACTTTAAATGTATGGTGTGTATACTGGCAGAATTCCACCCCTGGCTTTTCTTGCTGCAATCCCTCTTTGCCATTTCTCTTTAGTTTCTCTTAGCGGCTCATAGAGCCACTCCTGTTTCCATGCAAGAGAGGCTCAGGAGGAAGGCTGTGGGAAGGTGGCCAGGGGTCAGAGCTGAAGTGTGTTGGCAGAACTGCGTAGGAGACTGTGCTCCACTTCATTAAGCTCAAATCAGCCCTGTTCATTATTCATGCCACTGGCATTAAATTAGCAGCTTTAAGGGGAAAAAACCAAAACTGTTTTGTGTGTGTGTGTGTGTGTGTGTGGATTTTCTTCTGAAAATGGCCACCAAAAAAGGATTTGAAAGGTGAGATCTGGGCCTCTCCCTGATGTAAAAAAAGGTAAAGGTAGAAGGTAAAGACCATAAAGAAGGCTGATCGCCGAAGAATTGATGCTTTTGAATTATGGTGCTGGAGGAGACTCTTGAGAGTCCCATGGACTGCAAGAAGATCAAACCTATCCATTCTCAAAGAAATCAGCCCTGAGTGCTCACTAGAAGGACAGATCCTGAAGTTGAGGCTCCAGTACTTTGGCCACCTCACGAGAAGAGAAGACTCCCTAGAAAAGACCCTGATGTTGGGAAAGATGGAGGGCACAAGGAGAAGGGGACGACAGAGGATGAGATGGTTGGACAGTGTTCTCGAAGCGACTAACATGAGTTTGGCCAAACTGCGAGAGGCAGTGAAGGATAGGCGTGCCTGGCGTGCTCTGGTCCATGGGGTCACGAAGAGTCGGACACGACTGAACAACAACAACAGAAGGTAAAGGACCTCTGGACGGTAAGACCGGCTAGCCTATGCAAAATGACCTGGCCAAGCTAGGGCCATTAAGAAACAATACAGGGCCATTGAAGGCCATGGGCAATGCAAGAGAACTGTCCTTTCTCCCTGCTCTGAGGTGTAAACAGAGACAGGGGTTTGGAAGGTTGCCACGGTAACTAGGTGTGAGGGGACAGGAAAAAGAGTTTTTAGCAGGGTGTTCTGGGAAGAAGATGGAGGTAGAAAGACTGAGATCCATCTTGGGAAGGCTGGCTGAAGGCTGGCTACATTGCTGTGGGGTACAATCCCCTCTTGAAATGACCATGCTGTAAGACAGGGGTCCCCAAACTAAGACCCGGGGGCCGGATGCGGCCCAATCACCTTCTAAATGCGGCCCGCAGACGGTCCGGCAATCAGTGTGTTTTTACATGAGTGGAATGTGTGCTTTTATTTAAAATGCGTCTCTGGGTTATTTGTGGGGCATAGGAATTCATTCATATTTTTTTTAAAAAAAATAGTCCAGCCCCACACAAGGTCTGAGGGACAGTGGACCGGCCCATGGCTGAAAAAGTTTGCTGACCCCTGCTGTAAGATCTGGACTCCCTCTATGCAGACTGAAGATGCAAATAGGTTAATAAACTATATTTCTTAATGCTTATGGCCTCTTGCCACCACTCGGCAGAGAGGGGGGGGGGAGACACCCAACTCTTGTAACAATATATATATGTATTTTAAAAGGGTTGACAGTGTCAGTCCCAGTGGATCCTTTAAAACTCATGGCCCCCAGCATTTGCCCACCAGGATGGATGCTGATGTCAGACATACCATCTGCCAGTCATGCATTATGGCCTGTGAGGTGTTTCACACATAGAACCTTTGGTTTTTGCAGCCCTAGACATGTCCCAAAAGCAGGTGGTTTGTCAAATTGTTGTACAGGACTGCTTTGGCACCTAAATATGTGATTGCTTGCCCATTAAGTTGTATGGGCTTTATTCCCACACAAAACTGCAGTTTAGCCTTCGACTAACCGTAAACTCTTCACCGGAACCCGTTAATTTGTTCAGCACATTGTATCGACGCCAAAACATCCTGGGCACTATTTTTAAAATGCTACTTTTGAGTACACTAAGATGCATATGCAAAGTCTCATCAGCCTTCAACGTTAAGAAGCAAACAGTTGGGAGTGTTTTCTTCACAGGCGTCGATAGCGTCTTCAGGAAATATGGTTAAGCATACACTTTTAATGTAATAATTCTGTTTGTGTTGTGACCTTTCCTAGCCTGCAGAACTAAACAGACTGTACTGAGGGGGTGAGGCAACTGCATGCTTGTTTAGTGCTATATCTTCTTCCTCCTCCTCTTCGTCCTCCTCTAAGGAGCAAGACGTGGGAGACGTGTGCTTCAAGAATCAACTCCGCAGGGAGCTACATCAGCTGTTCTGTTGGCACGCTTGGTACTGCCTCTGGATCCTCCTTGCAGCTTTCGCTTTTCAGACAATTGCTCACTGTCAACTTTTCTTCAATTTCAAGGCTCTTCTATGCAGACCCTCCAAATTGTTTTCCAAGGACAGGCCCGGATTTACAGAAGCCGTCCCGGTTTCTGATTTGATCCCAGAATGTCCCGCTTTTCCTTGTTGTTGTTTAGTCATGTCCGACTCTTTGTGACCCCATGGACCAGAGCACGGCAGGCACTCCTGTCTTCTTCCACTGCATCTCACAGTTTGGTCAAACTCATGTTCAAGAACACTGTCCAACCATCTCGTCCTCTGTCTTCCCCTTCTCCTTGTGCCCTCAATCTTTCCCAACATCAGAGTCTTTTCCAGGGAGTCTTCTCTTCTCATGAGGTGGCCAAAGTATTGGAGCCTCAGCTTCAGGATCAGTCCTTCCAGTGAGCCCTCGGGGCTGATTTCCTTCAGAATGGATAGGTTTGATCTTCTTGCAGTCCATGGGACTCTCAAGAGTCTCCTCCAAGCACCATAATTCCAAAGCATCAATTCTTTGGCGATCAGCCTTCTTTATGGTCCAGCTCTCACTTCCATACATCATTAGGACGTCCCTATTTTCATTGGGGAAATGATGGGTATGGAGGGTATGGAGTTATGTGACCCCCCGAACCAAGGAGAGAAGTAACTACATAACCTTTAGCAGGCATCTGAAGGCAGACCTGTATAGAGAAGTTTTGAAATGTTTAATGTTGTATCATGTTTTTATATGTCAGAAGCCACCCAGAGTGGCTGGGGCAACCCAGTCAGATGTGTGGGGTATAAATAGTAAAATTATTAAGATTATGGAATAGGATGTCCCTGTTTTCAACAGAGAAATGTTGAGGGTATGCTGTTCTTCATATGCGCATGGTAGGCATAATCATTAAACAATTTCAGCAGGATGCATCCACAGAATTTCTGCACAAGCTTTTTTCTTCAGTGAACTACTTGATTTTTCCTAACACCATTGGGATTCCCCCTTTTAAAAAAATTCATTAAACTTTCAGATTTACATTTTCCACCATTAAATATACAACAGTACTGTATATCCAACAACTTCCCCTCCTCTGCTTCCATGGTTCCTTGTACAGTCGTACCTTGGTTTTTGAACAGCTTGGTTCTCCAACGTTTTGGCTCCCAAACTCCGCAACCCCGGAAGTGACTGTTCCGGTTTGCGAACTATTTTTGGAAGCCCAAAGTCCAACGGGGCTTCCGTGGCTTCTGATTGGCTGCAGGAGCTTCCTGCAGCCAATCGGAAGTGGTGCTTTGGATTCCGTTCGACTTCTGAGGTACGACTGTACTTCCAAAATTGGCTGCATATTCTATTTCCTCATTCAGTTTCCCCTTTCCATTATGTCTTAATCTACATTATACTGTCAAATTTGCGATAATCCCGCTATTGATTTCACTTGCTTACAATTGTTTCCCAAATACTCCGTGAGTAATTTCCATTCCTCTTAATACACCCGTTCTTCTTGTTCTCTTACCTTGCTGGTTAGGCCTGCTAGCTCTGCGTATTCCATCATTTTCAGCTGCCGTTGCTCCTTCTTTGAAACGTCTCCCACCTTTCATTTCTGAGCTAACAAAATCCGAGCTGCTGTCGTTGCACACATAAATAGCATTTTTCTGCCATCTGGGTACCTCTATATATACCATACTCAAAATAAATGCCTCTGGGATTTTTTTGGGGGGGTGTTCTTTTAAACAATTTTTTCATTTCATTATAAATCATTTCCCAATAATCCTTTATTTTTTGTCATTACTAGTTACAAGTACAAAGCTCCACTAGACATTTCCAAAATGGCAGATATCTAAATACCTGCAGGATAGCAGTCATTCCACCCATTACGACTCTAAAACCAATTGCCCTGCTGATTAGAATTTGGCTGGGCATCTGTATGATTCCAGGCCTCCAGTTTGCTAAGATAAATAAAGAGGAAGGAAAAGTTGGAATGGTGGAGCAAAGTGTTTGTCTAATGCTCCAGAAATTAGTCTTCCCAGGTGTTCCATCCATCATTAGACAGGACTATGGGACTCCGCAGAGCCACGCTGACACATTTTGCCGCCCGAGGCAAAGGACAAAATGGTCCATCCCCTCCATTTCACAAGCAGAAGCTGCCTGCATGCCTTAATGGAAAGTGCCTGGTTTTGGGTTTTAAATAAAAATTAAAAAGCACATTGAGGCTTCTTAGGGAGTTTTGTCTTGCTGCTTTTCAATCTCAATTTGTACACCCCTTCCCCTTTTTGCTGGATCCCCCTACCCTTGGGCAATGCATGTTGTATATCTTGAGGATGAAAGGGCCGTAGACCAGAATGGTATTTTGCAGCTCTAATTATCATTACTGTACTGCCTGAGGGTATGAAGTGGGGGAAAATGAGTGGGAGGCGAGATGGCAGCTTTGTGAACATTTCTATGGCTTTGTAGGGTAGCACATTGCCACATTTTCTCATGGGAAAATGTTGGGGGGGGGGGAATGCCGCTTAAACCTTCAAGGTTACTCATTTGGTGCCCTGGAAACGAGTCATGAAAAGAATGCTCTTGTGTGTATTCCTTGCTTCCATATCAGATCTCTGAATGGATAGTCAGTACTTTTATGGGTCACTGGTAAGAGCTAAGGGATCTACACTGGTTCCCAGTACGTTTCTGAGCACAATTCAAAGGGTTGGTGCTGACTTTTAAAGCCCCAATCGGCCTTGGCCCAGTGTAGCTGAAGGAGTGTCTCCATCTCCGTTGTCCAGTCCAGGGACATAGGTGGCACTGAGCCTCTTGGGCTTGCTGATCAGAAGGTTGGTGGTTCGAATCCTCGCGACAGATTGAGCTCCCGTTGCTCTGTCCCAGCTCCTGCCAACCTAGCAGTTCCAAAGCATGCCAGTGCGAGTAGATAAATAGGCACCATTGTGGCGGGAAGGTAAATGGCGTTTCTGTGCGCTCTGGCTTCCGTCACGGTGTCCCGTTGCGCCAGAAGTGGTTTAGTCATGCTGGCGACATGACCCGGGAACCTGTCTGCGGACAAACGCCGGCTCCCTCACCCTGAAAAGTGAGATGAGCACCGCAACCTCATAGTTGCCTTTGACTGGATTTAACCATCCAGGGGTCCTTTACCTTTTTTACCTGTCCAGACCAGGCACTGAGGTCCAACTCCGAGGGCCTTCTGGTAGTTCCCTTACTGAGAAGTGAAGCTACAGGAAACCAGGCAGAGGGCCTTCTTGGCAGTGGCACCCACCCTGTGGAATACCCTCCCAGCAGATAAATAACTCTACAACTTTTAGAACACATCTGAAGGCAGCCCTGTATAGAGATTTTAATGTTTGATGTTCTACTGTGTTCTCATATTCTGTTGGAAGCTGCCCAGAGTGGCTGGGGCAACCCAGTCAAATGGAGCTACTACTACTACTACTACTAAGGACTTCAATATGCAGAACATCCAAAGGACTGGGTACTCTTGGAGTCTCTATTTACTATTATTTCTTCAAGGCATTCATAAATTGCCTTTCTGCCAACACACCCAAGGGGATTTGCAAATTTAGAGAAATGGGGAGCAGCCAGCAGGCCAGGAGATGGGGAAGTCTCATTAGAGGAGGCCCAGCCAGTCCTCCTGCCCCAGATCACACTGATAGTGATTTCCATATCTTCAATATTTTTTTTAACAGACCTATCAGCAAAACCCACAAATGATAAAAGGCATTCTTTCTTTGACAAATTTGTTAATACTTATCATTCTCTCTTGCTGTTGTGTAAGAAGTAAACAATCAGCTGGGGAGGGCATATTTCTGTTCCACTGTGGTGCTGTATTTTCACAGAAATAAGATTAATTATCATCTCTGCACCATTTTTGTCCATATTGCCTTTGCCTTCTTGAAAGGATCAATTGGAAGTTAATACCCAGCAACTTGTTAAATATCCAATGGTGCAAAGCAGCCCAAACTTCAGGTTTCCTAACATTTCCAATATATTTCCAATATATTGTATGTAGCTGGCTGTTAACGCCAGCAATGATCACGAGACAAAAACTGTTAAGTCAATTTTAATTTAAAGTAGTTGCATACCACTGATGTAACAACTTTAAAAGGTGTGTTTTAAGTTCATCACAATGAATTCTCCCCTCCATGTACTCCATATAGCAACTATCAGAGTTTGGTAGTGAGGTTCCGGGTTTATCTCTTCCCTATTTATTTTAAAAAGTCAGGATGCCATCAGATCAAATACTTGAGAGTATTCCATCTGTCTTGTGTGCCGGTGTTTTACCGGTTGGGAAAAGCAATAAATTCTCCACTTGCGCTCTCTAATTGGGCCATTTTTCCAACAATGGCATGGCTAATTTCAAGAAGAAAAAAACAGCAATCTAGCACTATAGGGATTCATTTTCTGCGCCGCTTGTTCAAATGTTAAAAGAGTTTATCCTGAGATAAATTCCTCCAAAACACTTTTCCTTTCCCCAGTATTAAATATCCCTTAAAACATCTTAATTATGAGTTTGTTCGTTATAGTAACAAGATGTACATACAGATATAGCCAGAGCTGATTTGAAATTATATTTAGCCCAAACCGTGTAAATTGCCTTGACAGATGGTGTCTCCATGATTTTTTAAAAACTACTTCTGTCCTTTCGGGCAGAGAAATTATTGCAGCATCTGTCATATATTTCATGAAAACCTGTACTTCCACTCCAAATTTTTATTAAATCCAGAAACATCCTTTCTGTCATGTTAGCTTTCCATAGACTAGGTGGTCTTGGTGTGAGAGAGCATGCAACTGTGAACCTCCCCACCTTAGCTCTAAAGTGGCAAAGTCCAAAAAAAGGACTCTTACCGTATGATATTCCTGAATGTGCAGTTTGGTTCCTTCTGGCTTACTGCAGAATAAGCCTAAGCAAGAGACTTATTTCGCATTGGATTTATTGACTGAAAAGACGCTAAGTGTCTGGAAGAACAGTGAGGTGGCGGAAGAATTCTTCAAAGTAAAAGGGACACATAATTAAAAATCACCTGCACTGTATCTCTCTAGTTTATCAAGATGCAACTACATCTCTCTCAAACCAAAAGGCCATGCCTACTTAACCTGTTTTGAGAGGAAGCACGAAGTCTTTCTTAATTCAGCAAGATTTTATATGTACCTGACTGAAGCTAGTGAGAGTGCTTTGGGGTGTTGGGGAGAGGATAATTTGTTGCTTATTATTATTTATTTAAAATGCTAATATTATTGTTATTCTGTTTTATTTGTACATTGGTACTACAAATAAAACATAGCACAGAGCCTAGGGCTTGCTGATCAGAAGGTCGGCGGTTCGAATCCCCACGACGGTGTGAGCTCCAGTTGCTCGGTCCCAGCTCCTGCCCACCTAGCAGTTCGAAATGCAAGTAGATAAATAGGTACCGCTCCTGCGGGAAGGTAAACGGCGTTTTCATGTGCTGCTCTGGTTCACCAGAAGCGGCTTAGTCATGCTGGCCACATGACCCGGAAGCTGTACGCCGGCTCCATCGTCCAGTAACGTGAGATGAGCGCTGCAACCCCAGAGTCGGACACGACTGGACCTAATGGTCAGGGGTCCCTTTACCTTTACCTTACTGGAATACAGGAGTGCCTGGCGTGCTCTGGTCCATGGGGTCATGAAGAGTCAGACATGACTAAACAACTAAACAACAACAACAACTGCATATTGATTTATTAAAAGCAAAGCAAAACCTCTACTACTTCTATTAAAAAAAAGACACCCAGATCATATATATTGCTTAGAGCAGGGGTCAGCAAACGTTTTCAGCTAGGGGCCGGTCCACTGTCCCTCAGACCTTGTGGGGGGCCGGACAATATTTTTTGGGGGGAAATGAATGAATTCCTATGCCCCAGAAATAACCAAGAGATGCATTTTAAATAAAAGGACACATTCTACTCATGTTAAAAACACGCTGATTCCCGGACCATCCGCAGGCCGCATTTAGAAGGCGATTGGGCCGGATCCGGCCCCCGGACCTTAGTTTACCTACCCAGGGCTTAGAGCATGGTGCTGATAAACGCTAAGGCTGCAGCTTCAATACCCATATTTCAGCATTGCAGGGGTTTGGACTAGATGATCCTCAGGGTCCCTTCCAGCTCTACAATTCTATGATTCCTGTTGTATATAGAACTAGTAAATATACAGTGGTACCTTGGTTCTCAAACTTAATCTGTTCCAGAAGTCTGTTCCAAAACCAAAGCGTTCCAAAACCAAGGCGCGCTTTCCCATAGAAAGTAATGCAAAATGGATTAATCCATTCCAGACTTTTAAAAACAACCCCTAAAACAGCAATTTAACATGAATTTTACTATCTAACAAGACCACTGATTCATAAAATGAAAGCAATAAACAATGTACTGCAGTCACATAATCAATCAGTAGTTGAACTGGGTTCTACACAGTCACAAAAACAAAACAAGAGCCACAAAAACCAAAACGCAAAATAAATAGCAAAAACAGACAGACCTAATCATAGCACTCAAATCGGAAGTGTAACACTCAAAATGGAGCATATTCAGCTTCTGAAAAAGGTTCCCAAACCAAAACTTACTTCTGAGTTTGCAATGTTTGGGTTCCAAGTTGTTTGTGTACCAAGGCGTTTGAGAACCAAGGTTTGACTGTAGATCAGTCTGCAAGCACTTCTGAAGTGAAAAAGAACTTGCAGAAGTGTTGGGGGAAAGTCTCTCTCTGCCTGAGATCCTAGGCAACTGCTGCCATCCAACTGCTGAATACACACACATCTAAAGCATATGGGCTTTCCCCCACAATCACGGGAACTGTAGTTTACACCCACAAAACTGCAATTCCCAGCACCCTTAACAAATCACAGTTCCCAGGAATCTTTGGGTGAAGTCATGTGCTTTTCAATGCGTACAACAGGGTGGGCACTCTATACTTGGGCGATACATTTGTTAGGATCAACCAAAATACCGGCAAGCTGTCGAGGTCTTCAGATATTACACAAAGTTGCGGGGAGATGGATAAGTGGTGAGAGGAAACAAATGCAAATATGAAGACTGGATGTTGCAGCCACGAGATCAGCTTTTGCAGTCAATTCCAAGATGGAATTGTTAGAATCTGTCAGGTGCCATAGATATCAGGTTACACACCTAGGATTTTGGGAGAAAAGGAGCAATGGCTGTGTCATCTCTCCCCCCTTTGAAAGGATAGAGCCTGCTTTCTACTCAGATCTGAGCATTGCTTTACTTCAAGGATGTGGAACCTGCGGCTCTCCAGATGTCATGGAATCACAGAATTGTAGAGTTGGAAGGGATCCCAACGGCCATCTGGTCTAACCCCCTGCGTGGCAGAGGCAAGATTTGCCACTAGCATCCATACTAATTTCATGGAAGCTTCGCTGAAAAGGGGGGGGGGGAGGAACTGAGGCAAAATAAAAATGGTGGATTTGTGGGATGGTGGGTTTGCTCTACTGCAGAAGACGAGCTTCTGCAAAGGGTACAGGATTTGCAGCTTGCATCTGCATGGGTGTATTGTTGGACTACAACTACCAGCAGCCAGTGGTCAGGAATGATGGAAGTTGTAGTCCAGAAACAATATGGAGGTCCTTGGGTTCACCACGCCTACTTTATGTTTCCATTTAGGCTGGTCCTAATAAAAGGTCCAAATATGGCTTTTGGGTGTTTATACAAATGGTGCCCGACACCTCCGGCCACCCACTTCAAGCTTCTGACAAAGTAGGTTATTGCCTTCAGAACCTAGTGTTACTATAAACAACTTTATACCCGGAACATCCGCCAATTTCAGTTCAACCTCCTGAGGACTTAGGTAGAAGTCATTCAAGGCAGGTACAGCCCCAATACAGTGGTATGTCGGATTACAAACACTTCGGGTTACAGACTCCGCTAACCTGGAAGAAATACCTTGGGTTAAGAACTTTACCTCAGGATGAAAACAGAAATTGCGTGCCGGCAGCGCGGCAGGCCCCATTAGCCAAAGTGGTACCTCAGGTTAAGAACGGTTTCAGGTTAAGAACAGACCTCTGGAACGAATTAAGTACGTAACCAGAGGTACCACTTATCTGAGAGTAAGTCCCACTGAAATCACTTGGGATTAAAATGTTTTAGGATTGAGATCCACGATGAGTGGAGAGCATTTTTTCTGAATCATACTGCTAGTCTCAATGAGATCAGCTGGAATAATATGTTTTTAATGCAGTAATATCAATACTTGGGGAGGCTATGTGTTTTGAAAAGAAAGTTTCCAGGAAACCATTGTCACACAAGGCATGCTACAAACCGGAGCCCACTTTGCTTGTTCAGAATGAGAGATAAGTTCCTTAACAGCTTTTCCCACTAGAAGTCTATTGAGCTGGAGTGTCTCTCTCCACTCAAAAAGGGAAAATATGTATGTAGTTTCTGGGGTCCACCCCCCAGAAAGTTTAATTGGAGGAGGACGCATTTCATGCAATGGCATATTATAAGAGACAACATTGAAAAGGAGAAGGAAATAAGAAGCTCTAAGTACATGAAAAGGGCAAACTCACACAAGGAAAACAAGAAAAGAATTAAAATACAGTACACAGAAGTGTTGAAGCTAACAGGTAGCGTAATAAAGGAACAGTCCTTTATTCATTAAAAAAACTTATCTTCTTCTTAAATTGCAAAATAAACTCAAGGTGCCTAAGAAATCAAAATCTTAACAACAACAAATTTTATTTATACCCTGCACTGCCCGGCCAAAACCGGGCTCAGAGCGGCTAACATCAAATATGTAACATATTACCATAAAATCAAGCAATCAATTAAAATACATCCTAAAATCAAATCAGAATCAAAGTGAAATAAGGATGTAAAGCTCAGGCCATAACACAGTCCCCAAACAAATAATAAATCCGGGAGGTTGGGGGGGGGGGCAATAGCACACGCCTCCTAACCACAATAGTGATTTCAAAGCAGACACCACAGATAACGCACATGCTGGAAATGTTTGAGTGTGTTTTGCTGGGTTGGGTATGGTTTTGGTACTGTGCAAGTTAGCAAAGGACTTGAGTCACTGACTCGCTCCAGTGCAAGTCTCTCTGAGCACAGTTCAGCCTTGCATTCAGAGGATCAGGCTACATCCAGAGCAGCAGGCTGCCCACTCCACATGCCTCCATAGCTCTGAAGAAGTGCTCCAGAGACCCGGCAAAGGAAGGCGGAAGATGGCTGCAAAAAAACGACTGCAAAACTTTGGCACAGGTTGGGAGGGGATCCCAGATTTTGGGGTTCCGAGTCCCTTTGAGGTTGGATGGCCAGGGGTGCTTTCGTTGCCATTTCTGTATTGCAGGGGGTTGGACTAGATGAGCCCCCGGGGGGGGCCCTTCCAACGTTGCAGTACTATGGCAGAAACCACTCTGAGCTCCTGGTTGAAAAGCGGGTGCAGGCTTGCAGCCTTTTATGCAGGGGTGGGGGTGGGAGAATAGCAGGGAAGCTGTGACGGACAACTCACTTTGTTAAGTGCCAAGTAACAAGAATAAGAAGAGCTATTTTTCTACCAAAAGCGGGGCTGCAGCTCACCACGAACCTCTCCCTTATTCCCTTAGAATGGCAATGACGCCCACCTGAGAGGTGCTGGAGCTCAGCTCTGGCTGAAAAAAAGCCCAATGAAGTCCATCTGGAAAACCTGTGGGAGCGCAGAATGCAGAATAATAATAATAATAATAATAATAATAATAATAACAACAACAACTTCAATTTAGTCCATTTGGAAAACCTGTGGGAATGAGGAGCACAGAATAAGAATAAGAATCAGTGTTTTTTTTCCTGGGGGGGTTTTCTGGGGTTACTCAAAGGTACACAGAATAAAAGCTCTGATAATAACAGTAGTAGCAGATAAATAATTTTTTATACAGCCCTTCTTCCATGGATCTCAGGTGGTTCACAGAACGGGCTCCCGAGAAGCTTGCCTTTAAAGCACAGACAGGGAAGGATAGGATCACTTCACGTAGATAAGAGAGAAAGAGAAAGGGAGAGAAAGAGAAAAAGAAAAGAGAGAGACAAAGAAATGGAAAAAGAGAGAGGGGAAAAAAGAGAATGAAAGGGAGAGAGAAAAGAAAGAGAGAGAGAAAGAACGGGAGAAAGAGGAAGAGAGAGAGAGAAATTAAAAGGGAAAGAGAGAGAGAAAGGAAGGGAGGGAGGGAGGGAGAAAGATAAAAGAGAGAGAGAGAAAAGAAAGAGAAAGAGAAAGAGAGAAAGAAAGAGAAAAAGAAAGAGGAAAAAGAGAGAAAAGAAAGAGTTAAGAGGGAGAGAGAGAGAAGAGAGAGAGAGAAAGAAAGGGAAAGAGGGAGAGAAAGAGGAAAAGAAAGAAAGAAAGAAAGAAAGAAAGAAAGAAAGAAAGAAAGAAAGAAAGGAGTGATATCCAACCTCCCAACGAGCCTCCCTTTCCCTTCCGGCGACTAAAGAGGGGCCCCAGGGGCGCTTTGCCCCGCGAGGCGCCTCCTTCCCGCTTCTGCGCTCCTTGCTTCCCTTTCCCCTCGCGCGCTGGGCCACCGTTGCCGCCGCCGCCGCCGCCGGCCCGGGCGCTCCTCCGTCCCATTTCCCTCCTTCGCCTCAGCCTTGTCCGCCGCGCGCTCCCCGCCGGCATGTAGTTCTGCCCCCTCCTCCCTGCTCTGCGTCACGCGGCCTCGCGTGGGAGGTCGGCCCGGCGCAGGCTCGTCGGCGCGGGCGGGCGGGCGGGCGGGCGCGCGAGCGGAATCTCCCCACGTGACGGCAACGACGGCGGCGCGGGAGGGGGGCCCTGGATGTGCGCGCGGGCGGGAAGGCCAGGAGGAGGAGGAGGCGGCGGTGGAGGAGGAGGAGGTGGAGGCAAGGCGAGGCTGCTGCCGCCGCTGCCGCCGCCGCCGCCGGTGCCTCCCTGCAGCCCTGCCGCCGCCGCCAGTGCTGGGTTGTCGCGGGGCTGCCGGGCAGAGCTGGGCCGAGGGGGCGGGAGGCAGCTCGCCCACCGATGGGAAGGTGGCAGCAGCAGGAGAAGGAGGAGGAGGCCGGCCGCAGGCGACCCTGGCCATAACTTCGCGCCCGCCCGGAGAAGGGAAGAGCCGGGTAGGCAGCGGCAGCGGCAGAAGCGTCTTGCGCGGAAGAAGTAAGTCGGAGACCCTCGTGGCTGCTCGGCAGGCGTTGGATCGCGCGCAGGAGGGTGGGGGGGGGGGAAGAGACGTTCACGGGCTGTGCGGGCGCGATCGCGGGGATCCTTTCCCTCGCAGGGTGGCGAGTTTTGTCTGGCTCCCGAATAAGCGTATGGGTGAGACGGGGCTGCGAAATGTTGGCGCCTCGTGAACAGGTTGTAGTCGCCCTCCCCGTCGAGTTATATTTTTTAAGAGAGAGGTGCGCGCGATTCCTTCCCGGCAATGTGAGATCTTGGGCATGGGATCCTCTCCGGGTTTAAGGCTGCAGCTTTTGTAGAGTCCCCCCGAGGGTCATCCAGTCCAACCCCCTCTGCAATGCAGTACCTAAGTTTTCTCCCCGCACCCCTTCCAACACACACACAAAAAAGCCTTTCTGGAGAGACCGCAATGGATTATTATTTTTTTTGCTCACGATTCGGGAGACATTTCCCCCGCTTGGCTTTAAGCGGCTGAAACTTTGCCTGCGTGGTTTTCGGACTCGTCGCGAAATCAACCTCGCGCGTCAGAAACGCACGTGTGAATGCGAGACAGAGCGGGTGTAAGGCCTCCGCGTGTTGGAGCGGTAGGCGAATATCTTAAGAATGTTAACTGCGCGCGAGACTTCTGCTGTAAGTTCTGGTTCAGCCTCGCTGGCGTTTCTGAGGCTGTGATGGTGGTGTGTAACTGGGAGAAAGTGAGGCAGGGGTGGAGTCCCCCAACAACATCTGGAGGTATCCAAGTTCCCCAACATCACATCACACTTGACCTTTGGCCATGCTGCCTTGAGGCTGATGGGACGAATGGGATAAAGGGAAAATAGGAGAAGTTTCTGCCCTGTCCCGCAGGGTGTTTTCATAGCTGCTGCTTGGTACAGTTCATTCCTGCTGCTGCAGATTGCCGGAAGGAGAGGGTGGATTCGTGTATATGTAGGCGGAGTGTGGATGATTCCCAGAGAAATCCAGAGCAGAAAAGGGTGAGGGCGTGGGAGGAAAGTACTGAAACATCCATGTATTGTCTTCGCTTAAAAGTTTGGGGGGATGGAGTGCAAATCCAAACACTACATTGGGTGGGATATTTTTTTACTATGTTTTCTCCTCAGTTGCACCGTACATTAACGGCTGTGAAACTTTTTTTTTTAAGTGCTGGGGAAATTTATTATGCTACAGATTTTTGAGACTTTTTTTTTTTTTAAAGCGATTGCTCGTTGTCCCTCTTAGACACTTGTCCTCACAATATTTGCCCTCTGGCAAATATATTTAACAGCTTTCCTTCATTTGGCTGCGAGCATAGACTCCCATATGTGTGGAAATACTGTACTGTACATGATGTGTGGTTGTTGTTTTTTGCACAGACACACCCTAGTCAGCTTAATATTTTTGAATGGGAGGATTCCTGTTTCTTTCTGCCGCCCCCTCAAAAGAATGATACACTTTGTAGGGTTTTGAAAGCGTAGGTAGGGGATCCAAATTATTTTACGGAAAGCAACAATTTGTTTTAACAAAGGACTTTTGTTTATTTACCAACTTTGATTAGAAACTGTTTTTCTTTGTAACTAATAATTCAGCTTCCCCCCCAAGGTGGGGGAGGGGGGGGGAAACACTGAGGATCTCAAAATATAATACTGAAAAGCTGGTGGATTGTCAAAACAGAACATAATAAATTTAAGGTAGAGATCCCTAATAAAAAATCAGTAGATCTTAAATGCCATTTTGGTAGAGGAGCAGAACTGATTGCATATTTTGAAAGAAATGCTAGTTTGGGAAAGAAAACAAACAAACACCATCCTAGTTGTTTAGTTAGCAAAAAAAAAAAGTTCTAACTAGCTGGTTGTTTGGGGGAAAATACTGGGATTGTATTGTTATAGCATCCTCATCCTGAATTTGGAAAGAAGTCCTGTTGATTTTAACATTTCTTACATCAAAGAAAGCAGTATACTATATATATAATTTGCATCAAAGTAGAATGGACTTACATCACAGCATCAAAACGCCACTGATAAAGTTGTTTATTTAAGCCCTGCTTGCTAAAAAAGAAATAGCCATCTACTAATGTTTTGTACCGAATGTTAGGCTTCAGAAAGATGCAGAGCCTTTCAAAATAGGCAATCGAGTGTTGTGCAAAATACAGTGATTCTGTGAGCTGCACAAATATTCATTCAGTCGTTTTTGAGGAAATATTTTGGAAAGTCTAGTGGGTGGGCAGGCTTGCAGGATGTACTGGTAATTTTGTTTTTTCTAGAAACCCCTGAGATCCATACATTTAGAATGAAAGAATTAACAAGCCCAGGAACTGAGCTCACATTCCTTCCACACCAAATCCGCTCCTGGTGTCTCCCAGTCTCTTAGGTTTCACGATTTCAGCATTATAATGAGTAGGGAGGCGGGTCACAAACGCACTCTCCTTTGGGTCGCTTCCATTTTGTTAAGAGACTGGAAGCCATAAATCCCTTGCAGACCTACATAAAGTAACCCAGAGGTCCGCTAGCAGATCCCAGTCTAAACTTCTCCCCACCTCTGGAATGTCAGAAAAGATCGTTTCAGAATGTATTCTGTTGCTTTTCCTGCAAGCGAGAGGTCTAAACATGTGCCCACTGGCAGTGGGAATGGCGAGAGATGTTGCCTAGCTCGCCCCATCCCATTCTGACTTAATATAGGCAGTCCTCTGTACCTATAGAATCCTCACTATTGCTGGCTTTTGAGCTCTGTGCCACTGCAACACAGTTTTCAAGCTTGGGATTTCCTTTCTCTCTTTTTTGGGGGGTGGGGGGGGCAGGAAGCAATTGCTGACACTTGAAACCTAAAAAGATGCCCCGCGCCAGCTCCTGAATTAACCTTCTGTTGCATACAACCCACTTTAACTGTATCTGAAGATGTGTACAAGAAGCTGGCGCCCCTGTTACTGGATCATTTTTTTACATTTATTTTTGCTTTTCATTCCTTGCCATTTAACTTTTGCTGAATGGGACCGCCCCTTAGCTACGAGAAAAGAGACAGAAAGGGAACTTAAAGTGGAAGGGGGGGTGCATTAGAAAACCAAGCGACGTCTGTGCAAATATGTAAAATGTAAAACAGTTCTCTTTCCTCTTGTTTCCCCTTCTTTTTCCAAGGTACCCCCCACCCCAGTCATTTGTATTACAGATGTGTTTAAAGAAAAACTGGTGGGAGTCTCGTGCGAGAACAAGCCATAATGCCAGAGTATCACGGCTGAAAAATACAGCAAGACTTGCTGTTTCAATTCAGCCTTAATTGGGGCAAGGAGGGGTGTTTTGTGAGGGCACAGAGTGTGCCTTAAAAGGCGACAATTTGGGTCTTTGCTAGTTCCTCTCTGCTCAGCGTGCCCAGAGATTGACTGTGAAATTTTGATTGCTCGGTTCCATACAGCATCTCTCTAGGCGAACGTTCATTCCCAGTTTCCTTTGCTACTGAGGCAGCCTGCGGGGACAGCCTGGGAAGGAACTGGTTAATGCATGCTAAGCCCACCCTAGCAGCAGCCCACACTTTCTTGACTTCTCCTCTTATCCTGCTTCGCCTACAATGAACAACATTCGCAGCAGCAGAAACGCCTCCTCTCTGTAACCTTCACAGAAAACCTGCAATTTCCATCTTCTGCTCTGGGCAGGAATTTCTATTTTAAAAGTTGGTCATCCCAAGATGCTGACTTGGATAGGGAGATATTGAAGATTTCTGGCCTGTCGTTTGTTTGATAGTTAAAACAGCTACAATAATTCCACACTTCTCTTAGCATTTCTGTAGCATTCTCCCAGGCTGTCCTTCTAATGCCTGCCACATATCACATCTTGTAATTGTAAGTTTAAACAGTTGGCTTTACAGCATGGCCATAACCACGTCTCCTTGCCAGTAAATCCTATTTAGTTCAGTGGGGCTTACTCCAAGGTACTTGGTGTTAGGATTGCAGTCCTAGTAGCACACTAACAGTGTGCTTTTGTTATGAAGGATGCAAACTCATCTGGTGCTGTGGATAAGAAAGTGTTTTTTTGGTTTCTACTCCCCTTCCAATCCTCTTTAGAAAAAATAACCCCCCCCCCATTCTTAGTAACTAGCCTCAAACATTTATTTTTTTTATTTAGGGGATTTCAACCCTGGTGTGAGGTTCAGCCTGCCATTTATTTCCCAGACTATCATCATAAAACTGAATACAGATGCAGCAACAATTATTTAAGAAACAGCACAAGACAGAAGCAGGAAACGGAAGACATATACATGGATGGGGCAGGGGGAATGGTGAATAACCCTGGATATAAAAGGTGTCCGGTGTTTTCCCCTCATCACTCCAGACCCCACTTGAAAAATCAAAATGTTGAAAATGTATTGGAAATTTTCTCACACACACTTCCCCCCTGGTATCACTGTTTCTACCAGAAGGTTTTTGCAACTTTCCAAGTTAAGGCTGCACTCACCCTGATGATTCAGTGATAGGATTCAACATACGTAGTTTATCAGTCAGTTTCCCAGTCATCAGCTCTGGCTTCAACGCCTAAGACAACTTAGAGCTTGTTGAGGGAATTTAAAAAAGCATCTTGAGGCTGGTTGTGTGTTCATACGTGCAAACCTGTAGGTGCCAAAAGGGAAATATCTGAACAGCCACTTATTCACATGTGCAAGTAAATAATTTTACGGTGGACGACTCACAGCTAAATATGTCTGTAGCGTCTATTGACCGGCATTGTCCCAGAGATGATACCCAGAATTCGACCCATGCCGTTTGATCTGTGAAGCTGTGGCCATTGAACAACAACAACAAAAATGATTTGTATGCAGTGTTTGAAAAGCTAGGAGCAAAATGGCTCCTGGGACCTGGGTTGTGGGCGACAAAGCAGAATGTCTAGTCGCCATGGGGGGGGGGGGTTGTCGGCAAAACTTTTTATTTATTATTTTGATAGGCATGAACTAGTACACAATTCACATAAGTGACACATTGTTAGGATCACATTTTTAGAAGAAATTGTTAATACATGTTTAATTTGGTGTTTACAATAAAAAATATTGGTACCATACTTCAAATTTCAAAACACTCTAGTCTTTATCGTTAAACTCCTTAGCATACTGTTTATCCTTAGCATATCCTTCGAGGCTTCAAAGCACATACATTTCAGTAATCCTCGAGTGTAGGCCAGGTGAAAAAAAAATGGCACCCAAGCCTTTTGAGGTGCTTGCAAATGGAGAATCCATAGGTAAGAAATGCGCCTGGCGCCCTGCTAATTTCAAACCGTGATAGTAGGAACTGTTCTTTAGTGTACGGGAGCCATTTGCAGACAGGCCCCGCTCCATCCAGAGTATCTGCTTCCCTCCCTTCCTGTTAAGTCTGAGGTGGCAGGGTGAAATCTTGGATTTCCACTTGGTGCATAGTTTCACATGAGCGGCATGCCCTGTAGCTTGGAATTTAGATTAGTCGCGGCCTTGAGCTGATGTAAGTGGTTATGGGAGCACAAGAGGCCTTGGTGATCTCTCAGAAACGTGCAAGGCTGTACATGTACAACCCTAATTAATATGTTGTGTGCAAAGGAGAAGCTTGTTGGATTGGCCCAAGGGAAAATAGTGGGAGGCAAACTCTTTAAGTACATTGGTACCTCTAGTTATGAACTTAATTCGTTCCGGAGGTCCATTCTTAACCTGAAACTGTTCTTAACTAGAGGCATGCTTTCGCACTGCCGGCACACGATTTCCGTTCTTGTCCTGGGGCAAAGTTCTCAACTCGAGGTAACTCTTCCAGGTTAGTGGAGTTTGTAACCTGAAGCATTTGTAATCTGTTGTTGTTGTTTAGTCGTTTCCGACTCTCCGTGACCCCATGGACCAGAGCACGCCAGGCATTCCTGTCTTCCACTGCCTCCCACAGTTTGGTCGGACTCATCTTGGTAGCTTCGAGAACACTGTCCAACCATCTCATCCTCTTGTCATCCCCTTCTCCTTGTGCCCTCCATCTTTCCCAACATCAGGGTCTTTTCCAGGGAGTTTACAGTTGCTCAGAGTATTGCATTGTGCAAGGCTCCTTTAGGAATGTAAACTGGACAGTCCTACTGGTGTTTACTCAGAGGTAAGGCTGGGCTCCCCCACCCTGAAAGTAGCTATTCTGAAGTTTGCAGACTTAAAATGCCGTCCTCCCTAGGGTTGCTTAAAAGTGCGATTGAATCCAGGGAGACTTATCTTGGCATTGGTCTTTCCTTAGTGTGTTGGGAGTTCTAGCTACTGTACTGTGAAACACTCGCTGGCGTGCATTTGGTTCCCATAATGTCAGCTGTGATGGCCTTGGCACCCCCAGAGTCCCCACATGGAACACAGCTACTTTATACACACACACACACACACACACACACACAGAGAGAGAGAGAGAGAGAGAGAGAGAGAGAGAGAGAGAGAGAGAGAGAAAGAAAGAGAGAGACGAGAGAGAGAGGCAGAAATAGTAGAGTTCAGAAGTAATCGAAGACCCTCACAATATGCAGCTCGATTTTACTTACTTTCTATATACAAATATACTTACTAATAATTTTATGTAGCACTGGTTAGTCCCCATCTCCCCATTTTTAACTTTAGTTTGCAAAAGGGCATCTCTTGGTGCGTGGGATTATGCCTTTTATGGTAGAACCACTCTGTTGCCACCTTGATCAAAAATTGTAAATATTAATAAATGTTAATCTGGCCCCTGTGGTAGTTTATTTGTTTATTGTGGTAAAACTATAAAAAAGCTGAACCACTTCAATCCCCCAAAAAGCTCAACAACAACTTCAATCCCCCAAAAAGCTCAACAACTTTGTCGGCCCTCTCACATGTTCACTTCATCAAATCTGGCCCTCTTTGAAAAAAGTTTGGACACCCCTGGTGTAGCTTTTACAAGTAGGCAATTCATGTGTCAGTGTTGAGCTGAAAACGGGCTTAATTTAACTTGTTCGTGCCTTTTTAATTTACTGTATTAGTTTCATTAGTTTCCTTGTGTGATTCTCGGAAATCTGTAGGAGCCGGAAGACTATTTAAATCTTAACAGATACATCCTTGTGTTAAAAAAATAATAATCAGGTTTAACCGTTTGACTTATACTCTGTGATTGCCTCTGAAAGTTTTCTATTGATTTAAAAGTTCACAGGCAGCAAAACTACTTTTGTGTGTGGGAATCAGCCGGAGCTCTTCGTGCTTTTGCACGTGGGCGAAGCAACAAATCTTTAATTTTACCTTTGCACAGTGGGCTGCTTGTACACAAACTCTCTCAAACGCCCATCTCTGCTCTCTATCTGGACAAGCAGGGAGCATTATCCCGAGTCCAAGGACACATTTCAGCCAGGCAAAAACACTTGGGATGTGAAGCAGCAGGACTATTGAGGGATACAGTTTCCGGGAAGTTCTAAAGTCAGATAGCGGGGCCACTTGGGCGTGAGGTTCTCCACCCATAGTTTAAGTGGTTAAGCAGTTAAAGGAATAGCCCTTCAGTATCTTAAGTTAAATTGAAGTGGTTCAGAGTAACTGTTGATCAGTGTTTTGAAATCAGATAGGCACATTTTTCACCTGGCTATCGACCACTGGCAACCTGGCTGCAGGATGACGCCTGACATCTCCACAATCTGGAGGGGCATTCCTGGGGGAATCATTGGATTTCGACTGTTTTCACACGCTGTAACACCACATCCTGTAGAATTCTATCGGTTATATTTTATCTGCACAATTAGAATGAATTTCTGGAACCAAAAATGCTTTTTTTCTCTGCAGCCTGAGCAGATGACAACCTTGAACTAGGTTAAGAACTTGGGGAACTTAAAAAGGAAAAGTCACTTGATTCAGGGACAGTAAGAGAACTGCTGCTACGTGTCATTTGGTTTCCTATGTTCACACATACACCCCCCCACACACACAGGCAGAAACAAAAGTTCAGAAGTAATCGAAGACCCTCACAATATGCAGCTTGATTTTACTTACTTTCTGTATACAAATACACTTATTAATAATTTTATGTAGCAGCAATTAGTCCCCAGATCTCTGTTTTTAATTTTAGTTTACAAAAGCGGTATATTTTTTTTTTGGGGGGGGGGTATGCCTTTTATGGGAGAACCACCCTGTTGCCACCTGGATCCAAAATTGTAAATATTAATAAATGTTAGTGTTTCACAGAAAGCGGCCTGTTACAATTTGACTTGGCCAGATACTACATACATATTGGCCTATTTTGACCACTTTTTCTTAACGTTGACTGCTCCTGCTCAGACTGCACAGAAAAGGCATTTTGCTTCCTGAAATTCATTCCGATTATGCAGATAGGCATGAACCTCCATATTGTGATGTCATACACCATCCTGGCACCTAGGCATCTTCACTTGGTCACATGTGGTCGATAGCCAGGTGCAAAATGCGCCTGGCACCTGGCTAATTTCAAACACTGAAGATGATTAGGGTTGTGTTTTTTATTGAACACTGAACCAGGTACTCTCTTTGTTGTACCATGCAAGATCCTGTAACTAATAAGTTTGTTCACTAGCAAACCTCCCTTGCCATCCATAGCGCAGACGTTTTGAAAGAACCAACGCATTGGTTGGATAACACATCTAGAAGTGGACATTCATTTTGTTATCCTTCTTCTTCTCCTTTTTGCAGGGCTCTCCACCCACCATGGCCACAGCGTTACCCAGAACCCTTGGAGAATTGCAGTTGTACCGAATATTGCAGAAAGCCAACCTCTTGTTCTACTTCGATGCCTTCATTCAGCAGGGAGGGGATGACGTGCAGCAGTTGTGTGAAGCCGGGGAAGAGGAGTTCCTCGAGATCATGGCGCTCGTCGGCATGGCCAGCAAACCTCTTCATGTCCGGAGACTGCAGAAGGCTTTGAGAGACTGGGTGACGAACCCAGGCCTTTTTAACCAGCCTCTTACTTCCTTACCGGTCAGTAGCATCCCAATATATAAGTTACCGGAAGGATCTCCTGCTTGGTTGGGAATCTCATGCAATAGTTACGAAAGGAATAGTAATACCCGGGAGCCTCACTTGAAGATTCCAAAATGTGCCGCCACCACCTGTGTTCAGAGCGTCGGTGCAGGCAAGTCCGACGGGGTGGGAAACTTGACACTGCAGAGCGGCAGCGAAACGAGACTATGGCAAGGGCACCACACTACAGAGAGCGAACACAGCCTTTCCCCAGCCGACGTCGGCTCTCCGGCCTCACCAAAGGAAAACACGGAAACCTTGGACGCGGCGGCGGCCCTGTCGGTCACCGAGTGCGTCGAGCGCATGGTTCCCACCCTCCCCAAAAGTGACTTGAACGAAGTGAAGGAACTGCTGAAAATAAACAAAAAGCTGGCCAAGATGGTGGGCCACATCTTTGAGATGAGTGACGAGGACCCTCACAAAGAGGAGGAGATCAGGAAGTTCAGTGCAATATACGGCAGGTTTGACTCGAAAAGGAAAGATGGCAAGCATCTCACCCTCCATGAGGTAAAATGGCGCAAGCAGCAGTCAGTTTCCCCTCTTCTTTTCCAATCTTCTTCTCAGAGATTCTCTCCTCCTGCTGTACCAGCTCAGATACTACATTTTTCTTAGGGGAAGCGCATAAAATCCAAATCCTGTCAGGCCAGTGATAATTGTTAAGGCAGCAAGCAAGACCTTATAACAGAATATTTGTACTTAATTGTGTACCTTCTTTGTGTGCCTCCTCCACCAGAGGTCCAGAGGGTGGCAACACGAGAACGGGCCTATTCTGCAGTGGCTCCTTGTCTGTGGGATGCTCTCCCCAGGGAGGTTCGCCTGGCGCCTTCATTATACACCTGTAGGTGCCAGGCAAGAATGAACTCTTTAACCAGGCCTTTGGCTGATTGACATCCAATGCCCTTTTAAAATGTGTTGAGTGTTATTGGGTTAGTTTTTTTTATAAAAAAATATTGATTATGTATTTTGTATTTTTATATTTTGATTTTATCTTGTGAGACCTGCAGGTATAGGGTGGTATAATAATAATAATAATAATAATAATAATAATAATAATAATACTTGGACGCATTTTAAAAGATGCGTCATCCAACCTGAAAATTGTCAGGTGTCTTTCTGAAGAACAGGCTGCATAGCTAAAATGGCACTTTAAATGGAAAACTGCTGTTCTTATTCTATACAATTATTTATGTGTTTGTCTCCTGCATTCTACTAGATACTTTTAAAAACTGACCCAAAGGTGGGTGTTATAAGAAAGTTTCAGTGGCCTTCCTAAAGCTAAACAAAGTTGAAGTCTAAATTTCCTAGGAAGGGAGATCCATAACCAGGGGGCCAACACAAAAAAAGACTCTGCCTCCGTTTTCACCAACAGAAACTCTTGGTGGGGCTTAACAGCTAGACCTTAAATCAGCTTTATTTGGGAGAAGGCAGTCTTTCAGATATCATGGCCCAAAATTGTTGAAGGTTGCTGTGCGATCTTGCAGAGTCTGACATCTTAACTAAAGTGATATTGTCTAGATTTTGTTTTCTGCTCTGGTTGGTTGGTAAAGATTGGCAGTGCAAGTAGCCTGTTCCATTAAGCTAGACCAGAGTTTCCCAAACTTGAGCCTCCAACTGTTTTTTTTTTTTTTTTTAGACTACAAATCTCATCATCCTTAGCTAGCAGAACCAGTGGTTGCGGCTCATGGGACCTGTAGTCCAAAAACAGCAGGAGACCCAAGTTTAGGAAACCCTGAGTTTGACCAAAGGAACTGTGTGCACTTAAGGAAAGGCCTAATACACGAGTCTTAAAATTAATCTTGATCATTGTCCAAGCAAAGAATAGTTGCATCTCCAAGGAAGGGTCTAGCAGACTGTAGGCCGAATTCTCTAAATTATAAAGCCCCTCAATTCACAAAGGAATGAATCTAGTCATTCACTTCAGGAGTACAGTGTCACTCGGGTTACAGACGCTTCAGGTTGCAGACTCTGCTAACCCAGAAATAGTACTTCAGGTTAAGAACTTTGCTTCAGGACGAGAACAGAAATTGTGGCAACAGCAGGAGGCCCCATTCGCTAAAGTGGTACCTCAGGTTAAGAACATTTTCAGGTTAAGAACGGACCTCCAGAACGAATTAAATTCTTAACCCAAGGTAGCACTCTATCTCTTTACCAAATTGCATGTTTCTATGTTGCATGTTGTAGCTTTAAATTCCAGGCTTAACCATTCTTGTTTATTTTGGTACTATTGATGAACAGTTACAGTACAGGCAACACTAAGCAAATAATTATGTCAGCATTTCTTCATTTTACAGTTGATGCAACATTTCCCCCCTCACAATTTCGGGAACACTGGGGAAGTATTTCCTTTCAGAAAATGCAAGATAAAAAAGGAGGGAGTTGTAATAGTACTTCCACCCACCAGAGTTAAATTTACTGGACGGAGCTCTGTGAAAATCAATGGTCCTCTGACTTTAAAGCTGCAAAAATCTTTTCTTCTTGACGAAAAACTTCCCAGGCAGTTTTGCGGATTTAAAAAAAACTCTTTTAGACAAACACATTTTCTACTGTACCACATGATGGATATAAATTTATCGTGTCAACGTGTGCACTATAGTCTAAAACGAAAGAGTTCCTCTCTTTTACCTTCAGATAAAACGAATGTCTGAATAGCAGTGTGGCCATTTCAGGGATGCAGACAAAATGCACTGTGATCTGAAATGCTAACCCAGTGGTATTAAAACATTTTGCTTCCCTTATAAGGAAGATACAAAAGTTGGGTTCAAAGCCATAGTTTCCTTAAGATAAAAAAAGGTTTTGATCTGTGTACCACCTAAAAATCAGCACTGTTTTTTTTTTTTTTTTTTTAAAGAGCATGAGATATAGGAAGCATATTTTGGGTGGTGGTTGCTTGGATTGTAGAAGAAAACTTCGAGGTGGAATCATAATCCGGTGATGCGTTTTCGTTTCTTCCATCAGATTTTTAAATGAGAGTGAAATCCATAGTTGAAAACATTAGACTTTGCACGTAGGTTTCTGTATTTTGTTCCAATTTCCCACCTAAATTGACTTGTTTAGGACAGCCAATCCGAACGCCTTCATAGCATGGCCAGGAAGGTAAAAGTGTTCAACTGTGGGTTTTGGGTATCGCTATTCTTTTGGTCGGATTTAGGTTATACAGTGGTACCTTGGTTCTCAAACTTAATCCGTTATGGGAGTCCCTTCGACTCCCGAAACGGTTTGAAAACCAACTTCCGATTGGCTGCAGGAGTTTCCTACACTCAAGCAGAAGCTGCGTTGGATGTTTGGCTTCCGAATTTTTTTTGCAAACCGCAACACTTACTTCTGGGTTTGCGGCATTTGGGAGCCGATTTGTTCGACAACTAAGCCATTCTGGAACCAAAGTACTACTGTAATTGTTTTTTTATTTTTATTTTTAAATAAACTTTATTAGGTTTAAAAAAAATTATCATTTGACAAAGAAAGAGAAAGAAAAAAAGAAAGGAAATAAAAAAGGAAAAAAACCATAGAATATATATATAGAATATATTTGACATACAAAAATTAAATATGGACAAAAATAATACTTTTTTCACACACACCCATCACCCAGTGAACTTCCAGCCTAATATTTTATTGTAGTTTCTGTAACTACATTTCTTGTATACCTAAGTCTATTATCTCTCCTTTTTTCTGTTTGTCTTGGGCCCACTCATATGTTGGATAGGAGATTGACCCTTTCCACAGATTATAATATAATATCTTTAAATGCTTTCCAATCTTTCTCTATTTTTTGCTCTGTTATTCCCCTAACTTCTCCTACCTTCCATGCCATATTTTGGTATGATGACCATTATGTTAGAAAAATGAGAGAAATTGTGGATAAAAGACATGAGGTTTACCCTGAATTATGATTTGATCGAAAACATATACAAAATGCAATATAGATGGTATCTGGCTCCAACAAAGCTGGCAAAAATGTATAAGGGAAGTAATAATATGTGTTGGAGATGTAATAAAGAATTGGGCACATTTATGCATATTTGGTGGAACTGCAATGAAATTAAGAAATTTTGGAGGGAAATATACAATGAATTGAAAAAGATAACAAAGTATTCTTTTAAAAAAAGACCCCGAAATCTTTCTGATAGGAATGCTAGGCGATGAAATCAAGGAAAAAGATAGATGCGTGCTAATGTATGCAACCACGGCAGCAAGGCTCCTAATTGCAAAAAATTGGAAGAGCACAAGTCAAAAAGTACCACTGTAATTGGTTTGACTGGCCAAAGATAAATCAGTTGACTGCCTATTACTTGATTGCAGCCAAATACTCAATTAAGCAAAGAATGCCACTGTGGATGTGGATCCTACTCCCCACCACCTATTCACGATGGTGTAATTCAGGCACGTCCAACAGGTAGATCGTGATCTACCGGTAGATCACTGGACGTCTCTGGCAGATCACTAGTAGATCACTGGTTCCCCCCAAAGAACTTTGGCTCCCCTAAAAAAAGCTCATGATTTAGCCCTGCTTTCCTCCTCCCTAAAAAAGCTCAACTTTGACCTGAACCCCCCAAAACAGTGCTTTCCTTCCTAAAAAAAAAGAAGCTCAGCAACTTTGACCTGAACCCCCCCCCCGCCAAAAAAGGGGGTAGATCACTGCCAGTTTTTAACTCTGTGAATAGATCGCAGTCTCTTGGGAGCTGGCCACCCGTGGTGTAATTGATCAACAAGGGCAGCAATGACTGCAACACAGCAAATTTCTTCCATCACCTACCTGCAATGATTGCCTATACCTCCCAAGTTGGAATGCAAAGCTGTCATTGGTGTGAAAGGTCTCCCCCTAGGGCAGCCTAGGTGAAAAACCAGTGAAAGTTGACTCAGATGGTGCTTAAATTTGGCTTGCTGCCCAACTAGAACAGCAGCCTTCAAGAGCCGACACATGTTTTTAATAGTTGACGGTATTTCCTTCATTTCTACTTTTCAATTTATTTTCTTAATTCTAACTGTAGACTTAACTGGTGTTCAAGGGAAAAAAGCCAAATAGAAGAACTGTTCAGTGAATTGTTCATATTTATAGAAACCACCATAGCACCATAAAAACTTTTGATGCATTGTAATGAATTATATAGTAAGTTCGTCTGATGGTTTTGTTGTTTCTTAACTTGTTTTTTATAAGTTAACATAACCATCCAACTTGTGGATGACTTAACTCCCCCCCCCACGCAACCCGCCTTTTGCGAGGAAGTGGAGCTGTTTGGTGCCTAACATCATCTGGCTGACATGGCTGCAGTGCCTCGCCAGTCAGCTGGTCTGCAGGGCAGCGTGGCAGGCACCATACTATCAGAGTTGGGCTACCTTCCCAGGTTAGTGAGCCCCATCTGCCCCTCCCTTCTCTCTACAGCATGTGCAGAAACCACTAAATAATAATTTATTCTTTATACACCCCCCCATCCACTGTGGGCGGCTCCCAACAGAATATTAAAAACACAATACAGCATTAAACATTAAAAACTTCCCTAAACAGGGCCGCCTTCAGATATCTTCTAAAGGTCAGATAGTTGTTCAGCAAACAACTGTTTGTCTAGTCTTGTGGAGTGCTGTGCCTGACGTGACAAGTTCTGGGGTTTGCAGGCTATGCCTTTTGAGTGCCCTGGCTGATTGAGAATTGTGTGGGCAAAACAGATGTTTTTGGCAATATCTCTGGATACACTATAAACTGGTCCAAATCGGGAGTCGATGTTAATAGGAAACAACTTTTTGGTTCAACCATTTAAACAATACCAAGCTTATATTTGCAATGACAACATTAAATATCTAGGCATGTTAATGTTACGAGACTTATCTAAATTACTGTCATTAAACGTCAACAAAATATATCATGGGGTATCAATAGACATCGACAGATGGGAGTCATTGAACCTGACCATGTGGGGAAAAGTCAATGCTCTTAAAAATGAACATGATACCTAGACTAGTTTATATCTTATTCCTCTTAAGAGTAATTCCAGTTCACATACCGAGCAAATACTTTCGCAAAATTAAATCTTTGTTTAGAAAATGCCTTTGGGGCTCTTCAGCTCCAAGAATATCTAGGCAAAAAATGCAGATACTGATAAAAGGAGGAGCATTTGGCTGATTGTAGAATTGTGTGGGCAAAATGGGTTACTTTAGTCCTTGTGACATCAAGTGTGTGGCAGGAGGGTGGCCCCACACATCCAATCAGGCTTTGCCTAGGTGGATCTGTCAGCCAGATCCAGATCTCCACCTCTGCTCTGGATATTGGGTGTCTGCAATCATTTGATTCCTAGAAAGGAAAAGTTCCCCGGTGGCTGAATGTCTAAAACAGGAGTGGGGAACCTTAGGCCCTCCAGATGTTGCTGAACTACAACTCCCATAATCCCTGATTATTGGCCATGCTGGCTAGGGCTGATGGGAGTCTGAAGGGCCACAGGTTCCCCAGTCCTGGTCTAAAGGCTATTGTGAGTGTTTCACCCGCTGCTTCTCTTATGCGTGCCATCACTCATAATGATTGCCTTTGGGCTGATCAAGGACTGCAGTAACAAGATCATAAATCATCACCATCATCAGTAAGTTTATTGTACTAGCCGAAGGCTGTGACAGTTTCATAACAGTTTGCCAAATTACAAACCACAAATAAAACATACACCAATAATATATCGGCGATAAGAAGAAAGAGAAATCCGAAAGACCGTCCACCCTAGCTGATAAGAATTCAGTATCAACAACCACTGATTTAAATGTTATGATTGCAGGCAGTGGAGGATATGCAGAAATAAGGCAGCAGGATTTGGTCCCTGCTCGTCAGCTGTGGGGGGGATTGAAGCTGTGCAAAAGTACCTTTTGAAGCAGCTCTCTTGTGTGAGCTACTTCAAAGATGCTTTTGCAATGTTCTAAGACAGCTTCTGTTGGGTAAGCAAGAGTTTTGCCATAGTGTTAATTCGTATGGAATCCATTCTTTCTGAAGTTCTCAGTGTTCAGAGACTTCTATTAATACCTGCTTGATTCCTCAAATCTTACCTTCTTGTAGACTGACTGAACAATATGTAGTAAATGTCAGCATAAGCTACTGCATTCTCACTTAATTTAGCTTTCGTTCCCGATGCGAAGATTCATTCCAAGGTCTTTGTAGTCATTGAGAGGAATTCATGGCTGTTTGTCCCGAGTGTGGCACTTTGGAAATTGTGAAGAGGGGAAAGAATATTGGGCTCAGCCTTGGCTAATGTACTGGTAATTTCATGCCCAGTGCCCTTTCTTTACGTTGCAGTGGGACAAGGTTTGGGCTTCTGGGTCCGTAAAATTCAGAATCCTCCTGCTCTCTGCATTGCTGCATGTACTTAAGCATTAGTCGTGTTGAATATTATAAAGTGTAAAGAGGGGAGAATGACTTTGTCGCAGGGTGGATTTGATTTAAATCCAATCGATTTAAATCACTAGTCAGTAAGACTTCATTTGAATGGTTGGTTTTTTTACAGAAAGACTCATTTATTAATATTTACAACCAGATGAAGGTTTCTGATTGTGCAGATGAAATAGAACTGATAGTTAATTCTACAGGATGGGGCATTAGCGTGTGAAAATAGTCCCGATCCAATGATCCCCAGATGGTGGAGGTGTCAAGCGCCATCCTGACACACAGGTATCTTCACTTAGTCACAAGTGGTCAAAAGCCAAGTGCAAAATTTCCCCTGGTGCCTGGAGGTCTCCACCTTACAGTGGTATGGAGAACTGGGGGCACCCACCTTGGGAAATCATCTCCCCCTAGAGATCAGGTGGGTGCTCAATTGCCTTCTAAATCCAGCCCGCGGACTGTCCGGGAATCAGCGTGTTTTTACATGAGTAGAATGTGTCCTTTTATTTAAAATGCATCTCTGGGTTATTTGTGGGGCCTGCCTGGTGTTTTTACATGGGTAGAATGTGTGCTTTTATTTAAAATGCATCTCTGGATTATTTGTGGGGCATAGGAATTCGTTCATTTCCCCCCAAAAAATATAGTCCGGCCCCCCACAAGGTCTGAGGGACAGTGGACCGGCCCCCTGCTGAAAAAGTTTGCTGACCCCTGCCCTTAGCTTTTCCTGGTTATTAATCCCTGCTCCTGCCATCTCTGGATACTAAAACATCACTGTTTTATTGATAAGACTTTTCTTGTTATATTTTGGTATACAGTCGTACCTTGGAAGTCGAACGGAATCCGTTCTGGAAGTCCGTTCGACTTCCAAAACGTTCAAGAACCAAATCGCGACTTCAGTTAGAAGCCGTGGAAGCCCCATCGTACATTTGGCTTCCAAAAGAACATTCGAAAACAGGAACACTCATTCTGGGAGCCGATTTGTTTGGGAGCCAAGGCGTTCAAGATCTAAGATCTGGTTACGTATCCTTCGGGATACGTATGCGGCAAACCCAGAAGTATTTTTCCGTGTTTCGCCGCATGTGCAGAAGCGCTATATGCGCCACGCACATGCACAGAAGTGCTCTACATGCTGCTCGCATGCTCAGAAGGGCTAAACTGTGCCGTGCACATGCGCAGAAGCAACACCTCCAGATACGCGCACCTCCAGAGCTCTGGAATGGATCCTGTGCGCAACCAGAGGTATCACTGTACTCTGTTGTTCTGTCAACCACCTTGGTATTTTGTTGAAATGAAAGGGCCATATCATTTTAATAGCCAGCAATGAAATAAACCTCAGCATCTATCATATATGAGACCCCAGAGGAAAAATCGGCAGTCTTCTATTGGGATTCCCCCCCCCCCCATAAATACTCATTTCCTTTGCTTGAGAATGTCTGTATGTGGAAGTTCAGTTATAACCTAGGCCTAGGGGATGTTGGCCTGAATAACCTTGAGGAATTTTGCTCGTCTTATGGAGATACTTTTGACTTCCCTCAAAATTCCTCAGGTGTTTTGCCTAACCAGGGAACCCCAAATCTGTTTTGAATTACTTCAGGTGAAATTTTGATGGCAACCCTAGTTGACACCAGTACTCTCTCACACGTGAGGGTAGATAACATCAGGCAAATGTAGAGCATGTTGTTATTTGGAACAGTGTCAGTCTTAATCCAGCGTGTGAATGCAGATAATATGTCAGGATCCAGCCTGTGACATAATATTCTGTTTTTCATTCACAGAGAAATGGTTAGATGAGGAAAGGTGGGTTTTTAAATATATACATATATATAAATAAATACTTCCCCCCAGTTGGAAATGTCATAACAGAAGGTACATCTGGCAACTTTCACTTCTCCATTTTTAATAATGCAACTTATATTGGTTTGGATCCAAAAGTTATACGCACACAGTGTAATGGGAGTTGTGTTAAAAGAATGAAAAATAATGGCAAATAAAGACTATATATGCCATAGCATATGAACTCTAGAGGCCCATACAAAATCTTGCACAATACCTTGTGTGAATGGAAACTTAATCTGAATTTGGAGCGCTTTTCTCCCACAACACTCCTATTCCAGCTCACAAACAGCCCTCTCATAAGCCGAATGGGGATTATGATAACTGGGCATCTTCAGACCCAAGCTGCTCCTCTTCCTTCTCCTTGTATCACCATCCATCCATCCATCCTTCCCTGTCTTCTGAGGAGACGACGAAGGCTGAGGGTGAAGTCTCACATTTGTATGGGAATCTCAGACCAGTAAAAACTGGCCTCTTGATGGCCACGGATTGGTTTTGGGAACAGTAGCTCCATCTCTGATATAAATGGTCTGGGCAACCCACCAGAAACTTATTTAGAGCTTCGTTCCACCTGCTTAATGATCCCGAGCTCCCATTAGTCAGTTTAGGCCAGTGGTTTTCAACCAGTGTGCCGTGGCACCCTGGGGTGTCTTGAATGATGGTCAGGGGTGTCACAGGCAACATTGGCCTCTGTCCCCCTTTCCTTCCCTCCCTCCTCTGATGCCCTTTTGTGTTTCTGCCTCCCAAAGGCTTGCACAGCTGTTTATTGCAGCAGCCCTGGCTACAAGCTCTGGGAAGCGCCTCTCTTTGGGGCAGGGGTGGGGCAGTTCAGAGACCAGGGATGGCAGCAGCTGCTTCCCAGAGGACTCCCAAGGAGAGGAAGCTGAGGGAACCCTCCACAAGGGTGTCCAAAAAAGGGGTGAGAGGCTGGCTGCTCTGCAGGCAAGGGGGTGACATAACTGGGTGCCGCAGAAGGAATATAGTTGGTTAAGGGAGCCGTGGATTCAGAAAGGTTGAAAACCTCTGGTTTAGGCCACTTGGCCCATTTTATGCAAACATTATTAACTTGAGACTGTTCACTCAGAAATCAAACCCAAGATGGCAGCCTGTTAAAGCTTCACTGCAGGGGGATGACGAATCTCCACGCACTCGGGGGTGGGGGGATCCCATTAGATCACACCAGAATGTAGGAGTTTGTCATAGCAGTTCATCCCAGTGGGTGGCTCACAGGGTGCAGTAAGGGATTGGCTACACAGCCAGCCCCCTGAGTCAACCTCAGGATTATGATTTTATTTTATTTTAATTATTTGTTTGTTTATTTATTTATTTTAAAAGCAGGTCTGCCTGAGTTCATTTTAAAAGCATGCTTTGGTTTTAAACAAAATAGCTTGCCCCTGATCTAATAACTATTTTTTTAAAAGTATACCA